>NC_137902.1:67216834-67816834 GCF_963455335.1 Martes martes
ATATAGCTTTTCAAATTAGTGTTTTCATTTCCTTTGGGTAAATACCCAGTAGTGGAATTATTGGATGATATGGTATTCCTATTTCTAATTTTTTGAAGAAACTCCATACTGTTTTCCACAGTGGCTGCACCAATTTGCATTCCCACCAACAGTGCAGGAGGGTTTCTTTTTCTTCTCCACATCCTTATCAACACTAGTTATTTCTTGTATTTTCAGTACTAGACATTCTGACAGGTGTAAAGTGATATGTCATGTGGTTTTGACTTTTATTTTCCTAATGATGATGTTGAGCATCTTTTCATGTGTCTGGTGGCCATCTATATGTCTTCTTTGAAAAAAAAAGTCTGTTTAGGTCCTCTGCCCATTTTTAATTGGACTGTGTATTTTTGGTGTTGAGTTGTGTAAGTTCTTTATCTGTTGTGTAACAACAGGGTTTTTTTGGTGTTGAGTTGTGTAAGTTCTTTATATTAAGCCCTTACCAGATATATAATTTGAAAATATCTTCTCCCATTCAGTAGATTGTCTTTTTGTTTTGATGATGGTTTCCCTTGCCCTGCAAAAGCTTTTCATTTTGAGATAGTCCCAGTTGTTTGTTTTTGCTTTGGTTTCCCTTGCTTGAGGGGACATATCTAGAAAAATATTTCTATGGTTGATGTCAAAGAGATTATTATCCATGTTTTCTGCTTGGAGTTTTAAGGTTTCAGGTCTCACATTTAGGTTTTTAATCCACTTTGAATTCATTTTTGTCTATGGTGTAAGATAGTAGTACAGTTTTTTTTTTTCTAGTTTTCCCAGCACCATTTGTTGAAGAGACTGCCTTTTCCCCATTGTATATTCTTGCCTCCTTCGTCATAGATTAATTGACTGTGTAAGTGTGGGTTAATTTCTGGGTTTTCATATTGATCAGTGTATCTGTCTTTGTGTCAGTACCATATTGTTTTAGTTACTATAGCTTTGTAGTATATCTTGAAATCTGGGATGGTGATACCTTCAGATTTGTTGTTCTTTTTCAAGATTGTTTTGTCTATTTGGGGTCTTTTGTGGTTCCATACATATTTTAATATTATTTGTTCTAGTTCTGTGAAAAATGCTATGGTATTTTGATAAGGATTGCATTGAATCTGTAAATTGCTTTGGATAGTGTGGATATTTTAACAATATTAATTCTCAAATTGATCATGGTATGTTTTTCTATTTGTGTTGTCTTTAATTTTATTCAACAAAATTTTATAGTTTACAGGAGTAAAGGTCTTTCACTTCCATGGTTAAGTTTATTTCTAAGTATTTCGTTCTTTTTGGTGCAATTGTGAATGGAATTTTTTTTTAAATTTCACTTTCTGCTACTTTATCAGCCAATTTGTGTATATTAATTTTGTATGCTGAAACTTTACTGAATTCATTGGTTACTTCAACAGTTTTTTTGTGGATTCTTGAGGCTTTTCTAGGTATGTAAATATAGAAAATATCATGTCATCTGCAAATAATGAAAGTTTAACTTCTTCCTGACCAATTTCGATGTCTTTCATTTCTTTTTCTTGTCTGGTTGCTGTTGCTAGGACTATGCTGAATAAAAGTAGTAAGAATGGACATCCTTTTCTTCTCCCTGATCTTAGAGGAAAAGCTCTCAGTTTTTCACTATTGAGTATGAAGTTAGCTGTGCATTATTCATATCTGGCCTTTATTATGTTGAGGTATGCTACCTGTTCTTTGGAATAGTTTGAGAAAAATAAGTCTTAACTAAGATATTATGTGTACATAAATTTTGGTAGCAATTTTTTTTTTTACCTGCTACCAGATAGTTATTTTTTTCTTATGTAATCTAAACTTTTTCAAAAACATAACTTTAAAGATCTGCATAGTGTTTCATAATATATATAACAATTTCCTCATTGGTGAGCATTTACTTTTCTACATACTAGAGGAAGCAATATTATTGTATATACATATTTGCCTGAATTTGATTACTAATGACTGATTTTTAAAACAATATCATTTTATTGAATTATGTTTATTTCTTATTGGAACACTGTACTTTATTTATTCTTGAAAACCATATTTTTCTTTTATTCAAGTATGTATAATACCTAGTTTGGTTCATTGAAAAATACATATAAATTATTTCAATTCAGTTCTTAAAATTGAACCTGTATATTCACATTATATTGTACATTATAAGACAGAAATGCATATTAAAATATTTACATAAGGGGTGCCTGGGTGGCTCAGTGAGTTAAAGCCTCTGCCTTCGGCTCGGGTCATGATTCCAGGGTCCTGGGATCGAGCCCCGCATCAGGCTCTCTGCAGAGCGGGGAGCCTGCTTCCTCCTCTCTCTCTCTGCCTGCCTCTCTGCCTACTTGTGATCTGTCTGTCAAGTAAATAAATAAAATCTTTAAAAAAAATAAAATATTTACATAATACTTCTGTCCACAAACAAGCCTCCCATAAAATAAATAAAACTTTCAACACTTCATTTTTAGTTCTTGTGATTACTTCTATAATGCTAATGATCCTCTCTTTAAAAAAATATGTATTTATTTATTATTTTAGAGAGAGAGAGAGCACCAGGGGAGAGGCAGAGGGTGAGGGAGAGGGAATCTCAAGCAGACTCCCTGCTGAGTGTGGAGTCTGAGGTGGAGCTTAATCCCACCACCATGAGATCATGACCTGATCTGAAATCAGGAGGTGAATGCTTAACTGACTGAACCACCCAAGCACCTCAGTGATATCCTTTTATAGTTATTTCTTTATTTAGGAGCATTAGCATTTTGTAGAGATTCTTGCTATGAGAGATAGGGTTTCTCACTCTTATGCTTCCCCTCACCTACTTCCTCTATTTTTGAGTTATGTTTTTTTTCAATATGTACAAAGGACCCCTGATTGAATGCCTAGAACTCTAAATTATTCTTTCTTTTTTATTGATTATTTCTGTAACTCTGTACAATATAACTAGGTCATTTGTTCTTGTACCCTCCACTGTGGCTAATGTGATGACTCCTCACTAAGTAAGATATAGTCAGATGCCCTTATAATTCCACCACCTATATCATCATTTTAAAATATCTACCCTCTGTCCTTTATACTTTTAACTTTATATTCTCAGGGATGAAGAGGTTTATATTTTGTTCTGTATGCACAAAATTCAGTTTTCCGAGCTCTCTCTGTATGTCAATACTGAAAGAGGTCAAATAGAGTTAAGTATTTTATTAGTGTGAGAGAATAAGGAGATCAGATGCATGTAAGAAAATATAAGAGATTATTTAACATATGTAATTTAGGTATTACAGAAAGAGAAGACCGCGAAGACAGGGTAGAAGAATTGAAGAAACAAGAGAGGAAAATATTAAGGGCTAAAGATGATAGGAATACACAATTTTTTTCCCCAAAGTTATGGCATTCTAGGGCCTTTGCATTTCTTTTAGAAATTTAGAATACATTTGTCACCTTCTGGTGAAAAAAGAAAAAAAAAAGCCTGGTGCAATATTTATTGGGGTTGCATTAAAGCTATAGGTCAATTTGGAGAGAAGTGCTTTCTTGACAATACTAACTTTTTTTTTGTCTCATGAACATATTCGTCTTCATTTATTTAGGTCATCTTAAATTCCTTTTTGCAAAGTTTTGGAGTTTTCAGTGTATAGGTCTTTCACATCTTGTGGAAGATCTATCCCTAAGTATTTGGTATTTTTGGTACTATTATAAGTGGTATTTTAAAATTTTCACTTGTCTGTTACTACTGGATAGAAATAGTGTTGATTTTAATCAATCAATCAATCAATTAATTAATTAAAAGATTTATTTATTTATTTGACAGAGAGACAGAGCAAGAGAGGGAACACAAACAGGGGGAGTGGGAGAGGGTGAAGCAGGCTTCTTGCCAAGCAGGGAGCCCAATGCAGGGCTCGATCCCAGGACTCTGGGATAATGACCTAAGCTGAAGTCAGATGCTTAACCTACTGAGCCACCCAGGTGCCCCAATACTCTCAATTGTAGAATATAGATCTTGAATCCTGTAAACCTGCTAAACTTACTTATCAGTTCCAATACTTAATTCCTAGATTTCGGAGGGTTTTCTGGATTGACAATTGTGTCATCTCTCTAACTAAAGACAGTTTTACATCTTTCTAACTTTGATGACTTTTTATTTCTCTTTTTCTTGTCCCATTGTGCTGGCTAGAACCTTCAGTGCAATGTTGTATAAAAGTGGTGAGAACAGACATTCTTGTCTTCTTTCTGTTTTATTAGGGACAAAAAATTCAGTCTTTCATCGTTGAGTACAATGTTAGCTGTAAGATTTTTGTAGATACCTTTATTAGGTTTAGAAAATTCTTCTCTTCTGCTACTAGTTTTGTGAGTTTTTACCAGACCTGTACTTTAGATTTTACAATGTTTTTTATAAAAAAAATTACTTAGATTTTTATTATTTGTAAACTTTTAAAATCTTTTAGGTCCTCTTTTCTATCAGAGAGAATCTACAAGTTAATATGTATCTTCATAGTTTCTGAGCTGTAACAGTGTAATAAAATCAAAGACGTACATTCTTTTGGAGAATGGCAGAGCAAAATTTGCACCAAAGTTAAACAGACAGGAAAACTTTATTCAAGGCTATTGCAGTAGGGCAGACAGCCAGAGCTAGAGTCTGAACTTAGCTCTACTGAAACAGAAGGTAGGGGAGTTTTTAATTCTGAGGTGAATGAGTGGAAAAATACTAGAGGATGTTAGTGGGGAAGTTGATCAATGGAATATGTTTTCAAATGTTTTTGTCTGTGATTAGGCCTGCTGTTTTTGCTAATTGATACCCATTGAAGTTAGGCTGGTACCCTCCCACAGGGACTGGGAGAAAAAGGCTCTACCTTCCTTAAATTCACGTTTCAAAAGAATGGCTCCCAGGTCCTTGAGAAAAATATTCCTGGGTCATAAAACTGGCTAAATGCTTTAAAAATATTTTACATACATCACAAAACATACAGAGAAAGAATTTACAGTGACAACTTTTCTTCAGTAAATGTTCTATGAAAGCAAGGTCAGAGGCCTAGATTCAGGAAGAAGCCTATCTAATGTTTAGTTAAGCTGACAGGAACCTAAGGCCATCTTGGTCAAAACTAAATATTCCTTGTGTAGGCTTGTTAAATAACGATCCTATATGACATTGCAAGGACATACTGAATTCCTTTTTGATTTGCAAATTTTGGATAAGTTTCTTTTTCTTACCTAATTTGTTTCAAAAATCACGTAAAATGGGAAATGATGATTTCTTTGCCCAGAATGGTGGTGGCCATGGTGATGATGACAGGTAGTCAACGTTCTAAAAATATATTCTAAATTAGAATTTAAAAAATGTTTAAAGTAAGCAGAAAAGCTTTGCTGATTTAACAACTGTGGGCTACTAGAGAATGCGTGCAGTCAGTGAAGACATAAATCTGTTTTTAATCTGACAAATGGAAGACTGGGGTTTTCATTATTATTATACTTTAAGAGAATTGGTCATCAGATTAGCAGTCAAACCATGTCTTGTCTTACATACTATCCATGAGTTTTATCCCCTTCAGTACATTGGTCCCCATGAATATTCCTTTACCACCATTTCATGTCTAATAATTAGCCTTTCTTCAAGAGCCTGCTCTTAAGCTGTCTTCTCAATGAAATCATTTCTGTTATCCCCAGCCTGATAGGATGATGACAGGACTATTATTGATGTTGCTATTGTTACTAACATTTTCAGTGGTTATAGTCTGGTCTTGGTACTATACTCAGTCCTTTATATTCATTGTCTGATATAATCTTTATAGCAACTCAGTGAGATATTATTTATTTGTTTTTACAAATGAAAAAACCAAGATGTTTTCACTCTTAGAGATGAGGATATAAAACCAGACATGGTGGCACCAGTATATTAATTCAGTTCTGTTTAACTCCCAAGGACCGATCTCTTAAAATTCTAGAATGACTAATTAAATGAAATTATTGATGAATGACTATTTGTTCTGTAGCCTGTGTTTAGTTTCTCCTGAGGTGACTGCATTTGTAATTTAATTAATCCTGTGCATCCATTCTTTCTTTCTACCAATTGCCCCTGTGGTTACTGTTGCTCTACACTTCAATTCTGTTTTGCTTTATAGTTCTCTACTGAATCATATTTAAAGGAAGGGTTGTTTCTTCATTCCAAATACTGTAGCAAGATCCCATAAAATTATTTATGTAAAGCAAGTAGGTTTTATTAAAGGTCATATTTATCTAATTGACATTTTTTCTGCTCACTCATGTTGTTTATTACCTAATTGTTTGTTTATTTGGTTTTATTAAAACATTTCATAATGAGGGTAATATACAGTGTTTTGGAGAATTAGAGGTAGGAGGAACTTAAACATCATTTGGTACATCCTTGTGTCCAAAGAAAAATTACCTGCATAGCCTCCCTAACAAAGCACTGTTCTATTTCTGATTAATTATGGCAATGAAGGGAAACACAGAATGCCTCAGTGCATCCAGTTTCACTATTGAATGAATTTATGTGTCAACATAGCTACAACAGCTAGTTGAAATTTTCCTCTTTGTAACTTCTCAACCGTTGCTTCTAGTTATACTGTCTTAAATAAAAATAAATGTTAGATACACAGTGTGCTATATGCTCAGATAGTTTAAGATGTCCTTTATGTGCCTCCAAAGGCTCCTTTCCCCAGGCTAACTCTTCTCAATTCCCTCAAATACTCTGTTGACACCCATCTTACTCCCCCTCAATGAACTCAGATTGTTTTTCTCCTTTGCAAGAGGCAGCAGAAATATTCCTTGCTATAGGCTGCTACATTGATAGCAAACACAATTCACATATGCTGCCAGGATAATGAGCTAGTTATTGATCATTCCCTGTATTGATTCTAATCCATTATGATTATGGATTTGAAGCTGGACTCTTGGTTCCTGGACCTGTTTTTAAAGCATAAGCAGAACTATAGTTGTATTAGTTGTATTATTAACTTAGCTCCATGTTCTGTTTTGTTCCCTACTTAATTATATTTTATGTACCTCTTAGCCTCATGCTTGATCAATCACTAATTTTGCCTTTTTTACCCCTATTCCCTATTTACCACTGATTGTAGAGGCCTAGTGGGTATCTGATTATACCAGGTTTCAAATAGTGCCTCATTATCATTGGATGTACACCTCCAGATTGTTTCAAGACACCTCCCCCAAAAAAGTCAAGATTTCAAGAAATCTCTTACCCTGCTCTCATGTACATAAGCTGTCCCTAGACTCAAGAGTTCAACACAGCTTTGGGAATGACCTCCTGCCTTCTTGTTGAGCTACCCTTCCGATGATAAAGCTTTCTTTGCTTCAAAACCAGTATCTCAGACCTTGGCTTACAAGTTTGAGTTCAGTAACAGATTCATAAACACTCAGTTTATTGACACTGATCACTGTATAGACAATGTCCTGATGTACCCAAGGTGTTTTTCCACATCATAGGCTCTCTGTGGTCTGTTGATAGACAAGTTCTGTCCTTATCTTTTGATCTCCATTTCCTGTACAACCTTAAGTCAGTCTTTTCCTGAATTGGAGCTAGTAAAGATCTCTTCTATCCATCTTAAATACTTTTTATTTCCTTTGTTGTGGTTTTTCTAATTCATAGTATTAGGTATGAGATGATATATCTTGCTCAACCTGGAAGGGGAATGTAAAGTTCAGTTTTAGCTGAAACTTCTGCTACACATTAGTTGATCCTCATTATTCATCATAGTAATGTTCTAAAAGTTACCACAGACACTGAATTGGTGAGGACTGAACTTTAGCTCCTTGGGGAAATCCAGGGTTGAGTACTTGTAAGCCTCTGCTCACAATAGTTCTATCAACTGAAACACCATTTATATTAGGTCTCTTCACTGCTGAAAGCCCACTCTTCCATAAACCCTTTCCTGAACAATACTTAACAGGTGTTATAAAGATTCTTCCACAGTCTTTGACGTGTAGAACTTGCCTCACTGGTAGGTTTCATATTTTTCATGTCATATTACCTTTTGAAATGTCCAAGCCACCTTGCACTATCTGAGAAGAGTTTTGCATTTTCCTGATCCTGAGAACATGATTGTAAGTTTCTTTGTTTTCAGCTTCATAAGAATGTCATCCACTATGCTTTTTCAAAAATGGATCATCACCTCATGAATTCACAAATTTAGCCACACTTTCTCATCTTTTCCGTAGCTTCATCACGCATTATAGGTGTGACTTTGGCACTTTCTGGAATGGTCTCATTGATTGGTGAAGTTCTTTTTTTTTCCTAGATGTCCCTTATTGATTCATTAACACTTACTGAACTTCTAGCCAACAGCACTGTAACTCATACATGAATGAGGCTTCTCTAACACATGTATTTTTTCCATGAACCATATCACAGCCTTGCATTTAGGAACACCAGACAACATTTGAGCATGATGCTGGAGAGACTTATTAAACAGTTAAATCATCAAGAAAAAGCACAAAAATGTGAAAAACATGGCCCTAAACAAACTGAGGAAAGGACATGAGAGTGGAAACAAGAAGCCAGAGCTTTGCTTTGTTTGCTTTCTGTGCCTGTCCATGAAGAGCCACAAAGTGCCCAAGTGTTGATTTGGAGGTTCCAAACAAATTTTAGTGAGTAGGCCAAGTTTTGTTTTGTTTTTTTCCCAAGTTTTAAATATAGACTCTGTAAGTAATATGGATCAACTATATTAGAATCCAAAGATTTGAGTCTTCAGAATGAAAGATTACACCAAACACCCTGCACAAATCCCTGTGCTGGGACAGATCATTGTGAAATTGCAGAACATTTAGCTTAAGATTCTAAAAGCTTCCAGAGAGGAAAAAAGGATTTTTCTCCTGAAGATTATCTAAATCAACCTTGTCATGACAATAACTAAATACCTCTGACAAATTAATTTAAAAAAAAAAAGTCTATTTAGTGGTGCCTGGGTGGCTCATTCTGCTCAGTGTCCATTTCTTGATTTCGGCTCAGTTCATGATCTCAGAGTTGTAAGATCGAGTCCTAGGTCAGGCTTTGTGTTGAACATGGAGCTTGCTTCAGATTCTCTCTTTGCCCCTGCCCATCCTGCTCCCTCTCTCTCTTCCACACACACACACACACTCTCTCTCTCTCTCTCTCTCTAAAACAAAACAAAACAAAACAAAAATGAACTTTCTGTATTGGAAATCTAAAAAGATAAGAGTGAATTAGCCCAACTAATTGTTATTTTTTGAACAGAAGGAACAGTAAGAAAAAGAGATGACCAAGAGGAAAAATGGCACCTTGCATAGAAAAAAAATCCAAATAGCCAATGAATTAATTAAACAGCTGTCCAACTTCATTTGTGACAGGAAAAATCAATGCTGTGTGGTTATAAGGATATGGAGTGACAGAATCTCTTGTATACTTCTCTGTAGGTGTGTAAATCTGTACAGCTACTCTTGTTAGCATTGGCATTATCTACTTAAGTGAAAGTAATGCATATTTATAACCCAACCAGGATACCCGGATAGATACAGAAGAATGTTCACAGCAGCGCTGTGCATGACAAAAATTGGAATCAGCAAACATAACCATCGAAAATAGAGCAGATGAGTAAGCTGCATTGTTATATAGTGGAATACTGAAGAGCAATGGAAACAAACCATCACTTCAGAAAATAACATGGAGTTAAGTCTCTCATGTTTCAATGAAAGAAGCAAGACACAAAACATGGTTCAATCTGTATACAATTCTAAAACATAAAAATAAATAGTATTTTAGATTTACATATATAAATGACAGAATATATAAAAATCAACAAATGGTTATCATTCTTGTCACTATAGTGGATAAAAAAGACAAGAGAAAGAAGTCTGGGGTTAGGGCTATGGCCTATTTTTTGACATGGTTAGAAAGATGTTGACCTTACATTTATTATACTTAATGATTTCAGTATTTTTCTGTGTATTTATTACATTTCACAATTGAAAAAAAAATAATAAATGTTTTTCTAAAACCCTGCATTCATGTGCTGAAAATAGTGCTTAAAAATGAAATGCAATCCACCTCAGTTTGTTCAAACTGAATTGTGCTAAAATGACTGGTAGTATATGAATAACCTTAAAATTCTGGGGGGAAATCTCATTAGAGAACAACTTGAAAAAGTAGAAATAATGACGAATTTCCAAACATAATATTGGAAGGTAAGACATGGGAAGTTGGGAAGAGTTGTAGCTGGCAATTTTCTCAATTTTCATACCTTACAGTCAATACTGAGGTATAAAATATAAACATGGAGTCCAAAAAATAGTTTGGTCAATATCTTAGTATCGCTTCCTTTTTAATATTAGAAATATTCCTTTTCAAAAATTACCATATTTTTGTGGAAAAATATTCAGAAAACTTTTACCTTGGTTATCTCCTTTAGCAACATTCAGATAGCTAAAATCGAATGTTTTTAAAGTGGAAACAATTATTCTATGATTGAATTGACATGAAAATGAGTTCTGCATGCATATACATGTGGGAAGAGGCTTACACTGACAGCTTCCAGGGATACTGAAGCTTAATAATAGTTTTATTATAATCTTTTTTTTCTTTCCTCTCTTTCTCAGTAAGGCCTCAGAAATGAACACAAAAATTAATAAAGGGTTGACATCTACCTTCATAGCACAAAGTTTTAAAGACGATTTTAAATAAAACATATAAATATATATGCTTATAGATGTGTATATACATGTTAGTTTACATATTATACATTATTAACATATTATATATAGAAACTTTTAACAGGAGACCCCCCCTTTTTTTAAAAGACTTTATTTATTTATTTGACAGAGAGAGAGATCACAGGTAGGGCAGAGAGGCAGGCAGAGAGAGAAGGGGAAGAAGGCTCCCTACTGAGCAGAAAGCCCGATGCGGGGCTTGATTCCAGGACCCTGAGATCATGACCCGAGCCTAAGGCAGAGGCCCAACCCACTGAGCCACCCAGGCGCCCCAGGAATACCCCTTTTAAGGAGGATTAGAGAACTAAGAACAGCAAAGATTAATGGATCACAGGAGTAAGTGGAGGAAAAGGCTTCCAGTTCAAGAGACCCCCCCAAAAATGTGCACCTTCAGCATTCGTCATCTGATATGCCTAAATAATTTACCTTTAATGAGATGTTCACAACTATACATTGCAAACAATTAATTGTTATAGTTTGAATTTCATTAATTTATTAAAATATGCATTTTTACAAAAATATATAGACAGAGTTGTAAGGAAATTTATATAAATGAAATTTATATAAATTTGTATAAAATGTTTTTCATATACCACATGCATTTTTATATTGACTATGTACATGCATATGTATATGTATAATATTTTTAGAAGAAAAGTATTTAATAATGTGGTTTTATGGAGATATTTGATACAGAGTATCTGTCTAGTTAATATAAAGTAGATCACTGATTGAAGAATACACATTCCAGCCATGAAATGTTGAGAGAGACAGAAAGAGAATGAGAATCCAAATTACAACTCGATGAGGACTGAGCCAAGATCACAACTGGATTTTAGCTTTGGTATTTCTCAGATATTATTGTTTTGATTTTCTCCATTCTTTCCTATGGCATACCTGTTAGTTTTTACTTTGGACTATTTGGTGAGATCATCTCTGTTTTATATTTACTTCTCTCATTTCAACATTTTTGTCAAAATTAATTTCCATTCATTTTTTAAGGATTTTATGTATGTATTTATTTATTTATTTATTTGAGAGAGAGAGCATGAACGAGCAGGGGGAGGGATAGTGGAAGAGAGAATTTCAAGTAGACTCCTATGCTGAGTTTGGAGCCCCACGTGCCCCTCCATTTATTTTAAAGTAGTATTTATTTCATAATTTCTGTAAATTTTCAGGAGAAATGTTTTTTTTTTTGTTTGTTTTCTTTTTTCACTAACATGCTATTCTTGTTTTAGGGATTGAATATTTTTATAAATTTCTTTGAGGATGCTTCCTAGGGTTTCCACCTAAATTCTCTGCTCAGTGGAAAATTCTTGCTTGGGAGCTCTCCCTTCTGGGTGGAGCTTACCTCCCTCCATCTGGGCCTCATGTCCATGTGCTTAGTTGGAGTATCAGCTTCCATGGAGATTGTCCCCAAATTCCAGAAATTACAGGTTTTTGCTTGGGAAATATTAATGTTCTCCTCTATAGAATTTCTCTCTCACATTGTTTTGTCTCATGTAATCATGTAATTGCTGAGCATTTCTTACATTCTGGATGAGAAGAAGGGTGGGGCTGGTCAGCTTTTCCATGCAGTGTACCTTCATGTTTTCTGTCTCAGGTCAATCCCACTTTCTTTAGAATCTTGCTGTTATGATGCTGAAGCTTTCTGGGTTTCTGCCAGACCAACTTGCTCCTTCTGGATTATATTCACCTTAGAAACTCAAAGACATTTTTTTCTCAGGCCTACTTTGCTGCTTACTGTTACTGCTTCTTCTCTTCTCTTTCTTCCTTTCTTCCAAGAAATTGATTTCCCTCTTACCTTACACTGATGGTCTTCTCATGCTCATCTTAGAGTTTTTTACCTCTATGTACTATTATCATTTTATGGGAATTATGACAGAGAAGAAAAAGGCATATTTGTTCAATCTTCCACTTTTCATGACTGCTGAGAAACTGAGAAGGTAATGTGCTTTTGTAGTAAGCAGAAAGTGGATAAGCCTCTGGAATTTGCATATAAGCATGTAGTAAAGACCACTTAGAATACTTGAAATATGTGTCCAGGAAGATCAGGTAAATCACCTGAGCTGGGGAAGAGATAATTGATAATTGATAATTGATAACAGGAGTTGACAGCTTGTGGAAAAGTAGAGTGCCTTTAACTTAACCAGGAGCCTGAAAATACTTTTTTTTTAATAGGGAACACAATGTGAAATCCTAATCAATTTTTTCTAGTGAGATACAATGTGTGTTTTTTGTAGAATGAAGCCACATTTTTATACTTGGTGTCTTTTATTTTAATAATACTAAATTTATTTTTTCAAACAAAGGTTATATACTGTAGATGCTGGACAGGAGAGACCTCCAAACTGTTAGAGGATTCAGGTCCATGATTTAATGCTGGCTGAAATGAGGACATAAATTATCCATTGTATCATTATTTTTGCACCAAGAAAAAAAACAGAACTAAAGGTTTGTACTTTGTTGGCTTGTCTCCTGGGTAATGGAAGTGGAGGTGAGGCTGCATAATGTGATGGGAGAGATACAGTGAATCAGGTTCATATTGAGTTGTGGTTATAAAAGAAATTTACACACTTAATATGCAGATAAAATTAATGGCTTTCAAAATTTTGTCAGCAAAAAAGCCATTATTCCTTAAGCTCAAAAACAAAATAACCTCCTCCTATAATCTTATCTTGGCATGGCAGAAGAAATGTACGGACAGAGCAAGACCATAAGGTACCATTTTATTTCTGATAGATCAAATATCAGCATTTACCAGAGTCTTATGATACTTTTGGAAGGAGAATGTTACTTTTCACAACTTGATACTAAATCCATGTATATTTATATTAAGTGTTTAACCAGTGAGGTTTTCCTGAGATTTTTTTTTTTAAGATTTTATTTATTGATTCGACAGAGAGAGAGAGAGATCACAAGTAGGCAGAGCAGCAGGCAGAGAGCAGGGGGTGGGGGGAAGAAGGCTCCCTGCCTAGCAGAGAGCCCGATGTGGGGCTCGATCCTAGGACCCTGAGATCATGACCTGAGCCGAAGGCAGAGGCTTAACCCATTGAGCCACTCAGGCGCTCCTCAAGAAGTTACTTTTATCCTGAATTTACATTATCCTGGATCACTTTATTACGGGCCCATGCTATAATCCCACACAATGATTCAACATGTATTCAAAAATAAATTGATTACAAGAAGTTAATGTAAATGTGACATAAAGTATGTGAACATACTTTAGAAATTTAAGAAAATTTAAGAAAAAATTTAAGGAAATTGTGATTTTGGAGGAGGTGATATTACCTTGTTCTGAAGAGGTGATGTTAGTAGGTTCATGAAGGGAAAGTTATCAAATGAAATTAATAAATTTTTTAAAATATTGTATTTGCCAGAGAGAGAGAGAGAGCACAAGCAGGGGGAACGGCAGTCAGAGAGAAAAGCAGGCTCCCCAGTGAGCAAGGAGCCTGATACAGGGCTCAATTCCAGAACCCTGGGATCATGAGCTGAGCCAAAGCCAGATGCTTAAATGATGAGCCACCCAGATGTCCCTGAAATTAATATTTAAACAAAAAAATCTAAGGATACAAAAATGTACAAACCCAGGTGTCTTAAGAATTTCAAAGGAAGTCTGACCATGCTGTGTGAGTGAAGAAGAATATTTTATTAAAATATATGAAGGGTTGCAAAAATACATTATTTAATAATTGAATGAGCCATACTGTCTACATGGAGTTTTGTAAGCAATTCATGCATTCAAGGATTTATTGAACATGGGTATTTTGGCCCATTTTCAATGAGTCAAACATACTGTTTTAAGAATGGACTATGGAAAGAAGGTAGACCCTACAGGCAGATGTGAAGAGAAAAAGTGATGAAGAGAAGAGACAAGGAAGGAGGGAGAATAGGAAGGGAAGGGAGAGAGGAGCAGATGTGAGGCACACAGCAACCAGAAGAGATAAGTGTTTATACCCTGACTTTCCACCTCACTGTTCCCATCAGTGCTTGAAGCCTCACATTCATGGCATTTCTCTATCTCTGCTGCAGTCTCATTCATCAATTACATTATTATTTTTTTTCACTGAAAAACAAAAGAGCAGTATTAACTAGTTTCAGAAGTTTGTTTTTAGGATCAGATGAATTATTGAACATGATAGCATATTGGACAGAGAAATGTACAGTGTTAAATGAAATATTAATATAAAAGCAGCCATTTTTATTGTTTTTTTTTGATCAGTACATCAAATTACACTTCTTATTTGCTTGTAAATAACTTATTGTGGAAAATAGCTAATGTTGAATTTATGTTAATCTCTCCCTCAACTTTAATACCACATTCACAGTCTATGAAATAAGGCAGCATTATTAGACTCTGTGGGTCAAGTTTTAGCCTTTAGAATTATTCATCTTTTTTATAGGCAGTTATGCCTCTCTTCAAAGTCACTTGATTATCAACACTAACCTATGCAAGTCATAGTCAGTATTATGGACACTTTAAAGTATGTTTGTTCACAAGGGGCACAAAGAAGTGCGTTGAGAACATTGTACACACCTCTTTCTGTTTTTTTCAGTATTTTTTATTATTTTTTTTTACAAAGTGCTGAGTCTGCAGGCGAAAGGTAAAGCTCAATCTTATGGGATACAGAATGGTTCATTTGAAATCCATTTAACCATGTGGTATGTTGTCCAGGGAGCATTTTTGACAACTATTCTCTCAAGTGTTTACATTTTGTTGAAGGAAGATAGACAATAAATAAGGAAGTAAATAGTTTTGATAGTAACGAGCTCTAAGAAGAAAAGAAAAGAAAACCCAGAGTGTTGAGCAGTAATGAGGAACCCTATGCTATGGATAGGATGGCCTGCTAAAGGCTGTGCTGGCTCAGATGCTCTAGGAAGCATGGTCTGATGAGAGGGACAATGACCAAGAGGGGGCAGCCATGCAAAGGTCTAGCAGAGAGTGCAAAGACCCAAAGGCAGAAGGAGTTGGCATATCTCAATGAAAGAAGAGAGAAGGTGGAGGCTGATCATATACAGTAGACTCCTGAACAACACAGGGGTCATGGGCCCTGACTCCTTGAACAGTTGAAATTCCACCTCTAACTTTTGACTCCCCAAAACCTACTACAAACAGCCTACTGTTGTTGACTAGAAGCCTTACTTATAACATAAAGTCAATTAACACATATTTTGGATATTATATGTATTATGTATGTTCCTGACTCTTATAATAAAGTTAGAGAAAAAATATTAAGAAAATCAAAAGGAAGAGAAAGTATATTTCCATTGCTCTACTGTATTGAAGAACATATCCACGTATGTGGTTACCTGTGCTGTTCAAACTGTGTTGTTCAAAGGTTGACTATATTTCTTAAGTGCATGTGGGTAGAAAATGGTTTATAATCCAAAAGAGATTCTTAGCTTTCTTTTTTTTTTTTTTTTAAGATTTATTTATTTATTTGACAGAGAGAGAGAGAGAGAGAGCACAAGCTGGGGGAACAGCAGGGAGAAGGAGAGGGAGAGGGAGAAGCAGGCTTTCTGAAGAGCAGGGAGCCTGATGTGGGACTCGATCCCAGGAGCTTGGGATCATGACCTGAACCAAAGGCATACACTTAACCATTTGAGCCACCCAGGTAGCCCAAAATTCTTAGATTTCTTGCTAAAGAGAACAAATATGGCTGTTAATTTATAAAACTAACATAGAAGACCATAGAGGAAGGGAGGGAAAACTGAACGGGAAGAAATCAGAGAGGGAGACAACTATGAGGAACTCTTGACTCTGGGAACCAAACTGAGGGTTTCAGAAGGGAGGGGGGTGAGGGGATGGAGTAACGGGGTGATAGATATTAAGGAGGGCACGTGTTGTGATGAGCACTGGGTGTTGTATGCAACTGATGAATCATTGATCGCTATGTCAAAAACTAATGTTGTACTATATGTTGGCTAATTGAACATAATAAAAAAATTAAGAAAAATTTACAATTTTAAGATAATACCACTTTTGATTTTTCTCTAGAATGCATTGTTTGCATGTAGCTTTTTAAATATATGTTTTCCTTTGTTTGACTCTGTGCATGTTCATGTTCTTGCAGTACTGCTTAAAAGGATATTATAATTAACTAATCAACTGTAAAAGCCACATTATATTCTTAACTGTTGTGGCCATATTCATGGATGATATCTTCTGGCACTTATCATCTATATTTCATTAGTCATGGAATTGTTTTGAAAATTGGAAAAGAAGAGCAAAAATATGTCACAATGATAATTTCCTTAATGGCTATTTAAATTTTTCTTTTGCATTTGATTTTGTGTGTGTGTGTGTGTCTGTCTGCATATGTAAACATTTGAAGTTTTTTTTTTTTCTCAAAGTAAAGCATTACTTTATTGTTTTGATGTAAGTCCATCATCTCTTCTGGCCTTTGATCTTACTACCATGTGCTTCCAACAGACTCTCAGCACTAACCCTGCATTTAACACACAGATATAGCCTGAAACTATGTGTAACTTAGATATTTTCTATTTGTGTGAGACACAGAAAACCAAGGAGCAGCAATGGAAAGATTTTAACAGAAGTCTAAAGGGCAAAATTGTATGAATGAACGTTCTTTAAATAGACACTGCTTTCCGAATATTCCATTCTGGTGTCATCACCATTAGCTTTTATTACTTTGAAGTAGAGAAGGTCTCAATGTCACACACACACATGAAAACATGAAAAACCCACCCACAAGGTAATATTGTTATTCAGCATACAAAATCACACATTAAAATTGTGGGTAGTTAAGTCCAGGGAGATGCTTTCCAACAGCATTTATATCTTCGATTAAATCTTATTTTGATTTATTAATGGGACTATAAACTTCCTTAATGAAGCATGTTCACAAAAACCAAAGCAGAGAGGATTATTAGCTGGGCTTGTATTACTGAAGCCATAAAAATTAACAAGTAAACAGAGAAAACACAATGTCAACTTATTTGTGGACTCCTCATTAGCATAGATATTTTCAAGGCTGCCTGTATATACCCAGGTAGACTTGGCAGCAGATGGAGTGAAACAATACAACTAGAACATATGAAAACAGTTCCACAAGTCTCAGATTACTTAGCAATATAATATTGGGGTGTTCAGGGCAATGAAGACCTAGTGTAGACTGTTTTCAGAGGGTACTGAGCCAGGGAAGAGCACTGGATTTTGGAATTTGGGAACAAGTAAAGATTTAGAATAAGAGTTTATGAGACCAAGGGTCAAGCTTATAGAATTACCACTTTCTGGAAGAGAAAAAAACTTGAGAAGTTTCAAGGGAAAAAAAAAATCAGTAAGAGTTATTAGTTTCAAATATTTTAAAGTCCTAGGGTTAGGGTGGTATTTATGGCCTGGGAGAGAAAATTCAATCAGCAACTTGGAGGAAAGGGAATTCTGACCCAGCAGGTGCTCCGATACTTCTTACAAGCAAGGGTGGGATATGGTTCCAGAGCTTGGATAACAGAGGACCTCAATGTGGGAAGTCCATGAGAAGTGAAAGCCATTTCCAAAGGCCAGGAGGGAGCACTGAACTAATTTTGACAAGAAAAAAGACAAGAAAGAGGAGACCTGACACTACATGGAGCTGCATCTTCTATCCTACAACTTCTCCAACTTTCAACAACAATACTGTCTTTATGGCTTCCTTCCCCTTCCTTCTCTGTGGATCCAAGACTGCTTTCCTTTCATTAGCTTCACTACCAGAGGAAATACATTCAAAACAATACACCTTTGGAATCTTCTTTTCTGCTCTTGAAAAACAGGTACATATTTCTCTCCTGTCTGTTCTCCCCTATATATAGTTTGTGTTGTATTTTGAACAACGTGTTTCAAATTTGGGTGGGTCACCATCTTTATGCTTTTGAAGAAAGTCAAAAATAAAAACAAAATATTGCAAACTCCATAAAGCTTTAAAATTAAATTTAAAAATTAAGTCAGTTTTTCTTCTTGGCCTTATGATCCCTACAAACTTTGCTGCATTACCCCCCCCCCCCAAAACCAGCTTTTGGGCAAGAGTATGCTCTCAGAATGGGCAGAAGAGGGGTGCCTGGGAGGCTCAGTCAGTTGAGCGACTGCCTTTGGCTCAGGTCATGATCCCAGGATCCTGGGATGGAGCTCCGCATCAGGCTCCCTGCTCAATGGAGAGTCTGGTTCTCCCTCTCCCTGTACCCCTCTGCCTGCTTGTGCTTGTTTTCTCTCTCACTCTCTATCACAATCTCTCATATAAAGAAATAAAATCTTTGAACAAAAAATGCCAGAAGAGGGAAGCTCTCTTGCCATGTTTGGTTTTTCTGCTCAGTACAGTGGGTTCATCTCTTTTCTTATCTGGACAGCATTTATTATGTCTATTAACTATTTATGTAAAACTTTGATCTCCCATTTGATTGAAAATTTATTGTTGAGAATAGTTTGATTCACATTTGTGTCCTTTCACCAAGTTCATATGATGTGTTTTACACAGTTGGTATCAATACATTTTTTTATATTAGTCACCATATAGTACTTCATTGGTTTTTGATGTAGTGTTCCAAGATTCATTGTTTACATATAAAGCCCAGTGCTCCCTACAATACATGCCCTCTTTAATACCCATCACCAGGCCAAACCATCCTCCCATGCCCCTCCCCTCTAAAAGCCTCAGTTTGTCTCTCAGAGTCTACAGTCTTTCATGGCTTGTCTCCCACTTTTCTTTCCCCTCATTCACTTTTCCCTTCCTTCTCCTAATGTCCTCCATACTATTCCTTATGTTCCACAAGTAAATGAAATCATATGATAATTCACTTCCTTTGCTTGACTTATTTCACTCAGCATAATTTCCTCCAAAAATTGATGCAAAAGTTGGGTATTCATCATTTCTGATGGCTGAGTAATATTCCATTGTATATATGGACCACGTCTTCTTTATCTATTTGTCTGTCAAAGGGCATCTTGGCTCTTTCCACAGTTTGGCTATTGTGGCCATTGCTGCTATGAACATTGGGGTACATATGGCCTTTCTTTTCTACATCTGTATCTTTGGGGTAAATACACAGTAGTGCAATTGCCGGGTCATAATGTAGCTCTATTTTTAATTTTTTGAGGAACCTCCACACGATTATTCAAAGTGGCTGCACCAATTTGGATTCCCACCAACAGTGTAAGAGGGTTCCCCTTTCTCCACAGCATCTCAACATTTGTTGTTTCTTGCCTTGTTAATTTTTGCCATTCTAATTAGCGCAAGGTGGTATCTCAATGTAATTTTGATTTGAATTTCATTGATGGCTAATGATGATGAACATTTTTTCATGTGTCTGTTAGCTATTTATGTGTCTCCATTGGAGAAATGTCTGTTCATGTCTTCTGCCCATTTTTTGACATGATTTTCTGTTTTTTGGGGGGGTTGAGTTTGAGAAGTTCTTTATAGATCTTGGATATCAGCCCTTTGTCCATGATGTCATTTTCAAATATCTTCTCCCATTCCGTGGGTTGCCTCTTTGTTTTGTTGACTATTTCCTTTGCTGTGCAGAAGTTTTTGATCTTGATGCAGTCCCAGAAGTTCATTTTACATTCGTTTCCCTTGCCTTTGGAGATGTGTCTTGAAAGAAGTTTCTGTGGCTGATGTCGAAGAGGTTACTGCCTATTTTCTCCTCTAGGATTTTGATTGAAGTTTGTTTCACATTGAAGTCTTTCATCCATTTTGAGTTTATCTTTGTGTATGGTGTAAGAGAATGGTCGAGTTTCATTCTTTCACATATAGCTTCCCAATTTTCCCAGCACGATTTATTGAAGAGACTGTCCTTTTTCAACTGAATATTTTTTCCTGCTTTGTTAAGATTATTTGGCTATAGAGTTTAGGGTCCATAACTGGGCTTTCTACTCTGTTCCATTGGTCTGTGTGTCTGTTTTTGTGCCAGTACCATGCTGTCTCGGTAATTACAGCTTTGTAGTAAAGCTTGAAATCAGGCAATGTGATGCTGCCAGTTTTGTTTCTCTTTTCAACATTTTCTTGGCAATTCAGGATCTTTTTTGGTTCCATACAAATTTTAGGATTGTTTGAGCATTTTGAAAAATGCCAATGGTGTTTTGATCGGGATGGCATTGAAAGTGTAGATTGCTGTGGGCAGCACAGACATTTTAACAGTGTTTGTTCTCTGATCCATGAGCATGGAATGTTTTTCCATCTTTTTGTGTCTTCTTCAATTTCTTCATGAGTATTCTGTAGTTCCTCAGGTATAGATCCTTTATCTCATTGTTTAGGTTTATTCCAAGTTTATGGTTTTTGGTGCTATTGTAAATGGAATTGATTCTCTAATTTCTTTTTCTACAGTTTCATTGTTAGTGTATAAGAAAGTAACTGATCTCTGTGCATTGATTTTATATCCTGCAACATTACTGAATTGATGTATGAGTTCTAGTAATTTGGGGGTGGAGTCTTTTGGGTTTTCCACATAAAATATTGTGTCATCTGTGAAGAGAGAGAGTTTGACTTCTTCTTTGTTGTCTGATTGCTGTTGCTAGGACTTCTAGTACTGTGTTGAACAATAGTGGCAAGAGAGGGCATCCTTGTCATCTTCCCAATCTCAATGGGAAGGCTCTCAGCTTTTCCTCATTGAGAATAATATTCACTGTGGGTTTTTCATAGATGGATTTTATGACATTGTGGAATATACCCTTTGTCCCTATACTCTGAAGAGTTTTAATTAGGAAAGGATGCTGTATTTTGTCCAATGCTTTTTCTGCATCAATTGAGAGGACCGTATTTTTCTTCTCTCTTCTCTTATTAATTTATTCTATCACATTGATTGATTTGCAAATGTTGAACTGTCCTTGTCTCCCAGGGATAAATGTCACCTGGTGGTGGTGGATAATCTTTTTAATGTACTGTTGGATCCTATTAGCTAGGATCTTGTTGAGAATCTTCTCATCCATTTTCATCAGGGATATTATTCTATAATTCTCCATTTTGATGGGGTCTTTGCCTGGTTTTGGGATCAAGGTAATGCTGCCTTCATCAAAAGAATCTGGAAGTTTTCCTTCTGTTTCCTTTTTTTTTCTTTTTAATAGCTTCAGGAGATTATGTATTATTTCTTCTTTGAATGTTTGGTAGAATTCCCCAGGGAATCCATCAGGTCCTGGACTCTTGTTTTTTGGGAGGTTTTTGATCACTGCTTCAATCTCATTAGTAGGTATTGGTCTGTTCAGATTGTCAGTTTCTTTCTGTTTCAGTCTTGCAAGTTTATAGGTTTCCAGGAAGGCATCCATTTCTTCTAGGTTGCTTAACTTATTGCCACACAGCTGTTGATAATAATTTCTGGTGATTGTTTCTATTTTCTTGGTGTTAGTTGTGATCTCTCCCTTTTCATTTCATAATTTTATTAGTTTGGGTCCTCTCTGTTTTCTTTTGGATTAGTTTGGCCAGTGGTTTATCAATCTTATTGATTCTTTCAAAAAACCAGCTTCTAGTTTCATTGATGTATTCTACTGTATCTCTAGTTTCTACTAGAAACTAGTATTTCTACTATTATTTCCCTTCTTGTGTATGGGGTTGGCTTAATTTGTTGTTGCTTCTCCAGTTCTTTAAGGTGTAAAGAGATCTGATGTATTCTGGATTTTTCAATTTTTTTGAGGGAGGCTTGGATGGCTATGTATTTCCCCCTTAGGACCACCTTTGCTGAATCCCACAGGTTTTGTATTGATGTGTCTTCATTCTCATTGGTTTCCATGAATTGTTTGTTTTTCTTTGATATCCTGGTTGATCCAAACGTTCTTAAGCAAGGTGGTCTTTAGGTTCTAAGTGTTTGAATTCCTTCCATACTTTTTCTTATGGTTGAATTCCAGTTTCAAAGCACTGTGGTCTGAGAATATGCAGGGAATAATCTCAATCTTTTGGTATTGTTTGAGCCCTGATTTGTGACCCAGTATGTGGTCTATTCTGGAGAAAGTTTCATGTGCACGTGAGAAGAATGAGTATTCTGTTGTTTTAGGGTGGAATGTTCTGTGTATATCTATGAGGTCCATGTGGTCCAATGTGTCATTCAAAGCTCTTGTTTCTTTGTTGATTTTCTGCTTAGATGATCTGTCTTAGAGGATCTGAGAGTGGTGTGTTAAGATCCCCTACATTTAATGTACTCTTATCAATATGTCTCTTTATTTTTATTAACAGTTGGCTTATGTAGTTGGCTGCTTCCGTGTTGGCATGGGTATGGATACATTTTTAAAACAGTTTGATTTCCAAGCTCTATTAATTTGCTTTAATCACTGTGAAGCAGCCTCTTGATTTATTCTATTCCATTGAGAGCCTGAAACTCCATGATGGCAGAATGCTGAAGTCAATGGGGTCAGTTCATTGTTGCTGCATTGCTAGCCACATGCTGACCACAGCATATTGGTGGGTAATATTTAATTTACAACATGTTCTCTTGGGAGTTGCATTGCAGTGCTAACAAGATATTTGGCATCCAAGTAGTTCCACCTTCCATTAGATTACTTTAAATTGTGTATTAGCTACTTTTTTTTTTTGAGAAATTTATGCCAGACACTGTGCATTGTTTGTATGATTTAAACAACGTTTAATCATGGTCTAGTTATGTTTCTTGTAGATCTTCATGTGTTTAGCATATAAATGAGAACACTATTTTTTGTTCTTGTATTTATACATCCATTTTTTGAGCCTGATGGAAAAAAAGAGTACTTTTTCACATGAATACAAATATTTCTCTCTCAATTTAAGGAGCACTGAAGTTAGACATTTAATTTTATACTGTGACAAAAGTAAATGGAAGAATCTGTAAATATTTAAAATATATGTAAATACAATAAAGATATTTGTATATATAGATAACTAAATACAAATATATTATTAAAAATTTTGCAGTAAATGTTTAAGCTTTAGTAATATCCATTTATATGACTGTTGGATCAACATGTCAACATTTCCTCTCTTTTGACATTTAGTGGTGAGTGAATAAGTATAAATTGTGACCATTACTTTCTAAAATGATATAAAATGTTAGGAAACTAGTAGAAAGTTATGAGTCACACAAAAAAATCATTAGATTTGAAAGGAACTTTTTAAAAAACAACTATGAGAATTCTAGTGCTCTTAGATTAAAATGGATAAGGAAGATGTGGTCCATATACACTATGGAGTATTATGCCTCCATCAGAAAGGACGAATACCCAACTTTTGTAGCAACATGGATGGGACTGGAAGAGATTATGCTAAGTGAAATAAGTCAAGCAGAGAGAGTCAAGTATCATATGGTTTCACTTATTTGTGGAGCATAACAAGTAACACGGAGGACATGGGGAGATGGAGAGGAGAAGGGAGTTGAGGGAAATTGGAAGGGGAGGTGAACCATGAGAAACTATGGACTCTGAAAAACAACTTGAGGGTTTTGAAGGGGCGGGGGGTGGGAGGTTGGGGGAATCAGGTGGTAGGTATTAGGGAGGGGACGGATTGCATGGAGCACTGGGTGTGGTGAAAAAAACAATGAATACTGTTACACTGAAAAGAAATAAAAAATTTAAAAAAAAAGGAGGGGGGCGCCTGGATGGCTCAGTGGGTTAAGCTGCTGCCTTCGGCTTAGGTCATGATCTCAGGGTCCTGGGATCGAGTCCCGCATCGGGCTCTCTGCTCAGCAGGGAGCCTGCTTCCCTCTCTCTCTCTCTCTCTCTCTGCCTGCCTCTCTGCCTACTTATGATCTCTCTCTGTCAAATAAATAAAATCTTTAAAAAAAAAAAGGAAAAAAATTGAGTTAACAATAAAGCAATATAATATACTTACTTAGTTTTGCATGCATCAATATGTATATTAACATATAAATGTTTATAATTTAAAAATTAATATGGTTATGCAAATATAACTGAAATGGTTTATTCCCATGTAGAAGAATATTATCCATGTAATTGAGAGATTTAAAAGCACAATGAATGCATGAAATGCTTGAATGATGACACATTTTTCATTTGGTTCAAGCTCCTACTCTTATATAGAGATTGTTGTTGATAAGCCGCAGATAGCCAGATAGATTACAAGTTTTAAGTGGATATCATGTAGACCAATTATGATAGGTTTTATGTTATATTCACAAATATTTCCAATGACATTTGTTTAGATGTTTGCTTACAAGTAACATAAGTCCATTTTGAAGTAGCTTAATCAAAACATGAAATCTGTTATGAGGACCTTGTCTCATTAAACTCACAAAAAGAAATGTGACTGGGTGATTTGTCCATTGTTAGGATTTTCTCCATTTTCCTTTCTTCTTCTTGCATTATTAGCTTCATAGTTTTCTCTTTTTCTATAATCATGCCACTTCCATTTCTCAGTTCTACATGACAGAACATATAGTAGCTGATAGATCCCTAGGTTAATATTTTATTGTGTCAGCCAGTAGGAAGACAGTAGCTATTTCATCATCCTTGGGAGTTAATTGATTGGTCCAGCTAGGCAAGATACTCTTCTGTGACCAGTCTGTTGTGGCCCGAAGTGGGATAAGAGATGCAAAGTAGGAATGCTGATCAGATAATTCCATAGGTTTCCAATAAAATTTATTGCTTAGAATCTCAGCACGTATACATATCTCTTATTTCAAATAAAAAACATCACATAATATACCCATGTATTGAAAGCTGAGAAGTAGACACATGGGAACATGTCCTTGGACTGGGTAGCTTGCTTTAACTAAGGCAGTTCTAAAGAAGGTCTATCACTGAAGGCTGGTAGCACCCCCAACATTTGGGGGTAGAAGTTGTTCATCCCTAAGCTGGGATCTGGGCAGACAGCACTGCATACATTATAATGCCTCCCTTGTGTTTCCTGGGTACATTTTCTGACATAATTCCAGAGAATAGCTCCTCTGATATTCCAGGGAGTCTCTATTTATGGAAAAACAGTAGAGGGATGATAATTGGATGAATGATGGCCCTTCCTGATGCTCATCTTCCTCCCCTGCTGTCAGTTCAGAAGTGCTCTCACTTGCAGTTATTATCTCTGCTGGTCTTAGTGTCTTAGGTGGTAGTGTGATCCAGATCTCATCCTTGAGAGGCCTGAGCCCCTAGTCACCATTCGCTTCTCCAGCAGTGGGTAGTATTGCTTTTACCAACACAGCTGGTCAAGGGGTACCAAGATGCACTGAAGTGGGTCACTTGTGTATCAACATATTTCTTCCTGCCCCCATTGCTGATGACCGTGGTCTATAAAATATACCAAGATGACAGTTCCTTACCTGCTGGGTTATCACAAAGGACCCCCAAGAGCCCAGGCAGCACACATTTCTTAAAGTTTAATGAAACTCTTGCTGTATATTCTGAGCTTACAACACAGGACTTCTGAAGCTATAGAGCCCAGAATTGTGAGGATGGAAAACACACATTCTCCAACAGGGATGTTGGAAATGACAATAAATAGGGTCACTCTAACTTCCACCTCTTTTTTCCCATATGCATTCATTCTCACTGTAAAGAACAGCCATATATAAAATTCTTGACTGAGAGCAAATTGCATCCTGGAGGAAGGCACCACAAGGCTGTGCCTATAACACTTTATTCCAGAAGGCTGGCAGTGTCTGAATGATACGATGTGTGATATGACTAGTTGATTCTATGTTTGGGTGCTTACCCACAATTGAATCTTCTTTGCTATATAAAGTTGTTCTTTGGTCTGTTGTGATATATGGCATCCCATGTTCAAAAATTACACATTTTTAAAACTTAACGGTAGTGGGCCAAATGATAGCCAAGTAGACAGCAAAGCAAAGCTGGGCCTCAAATTTGTTTTTGTTCTTGTCCAGATGAATTTCTGTCCCTTCTTGGATGCAGCGCCATTTTGGGCTGGCTTTGTTGTCAGTGTATCTTGGCTATCAGTCTAGCGTTTAAGAGACTGAGAGACAGATCTTGAAGGGGGTGCATGTTGTCCTGAAGGAAACATAGGAATGAGCAGACTGGTACAGCGGTAAGTCTCTATGGCTTCCAGCAACATCTCTGAAGGTTCCCAGCAACCTGTGCATCAGTCCACAGATTCACAACTTAGGTCTCAGGATTCCATTCTTTCCCAACAAGGACCTTGACCTTGGAATCTAGACTTAGATTTTTACTTTCTTTGATGTTGTGTTGCTTCTTGTGATTCACCATTCCCAGCCTTTTTTTCCCCAGTTCTACTGCCAGCTGTTTTTCTGAAACCTCCTAAATGTCTGATACATTTCCCACAAGATTCCAGTTTTTTTTTTTTTTTTTTTGTGTGTTAACTGCCATCGCATCTTGCTTCTCTAATCATTTTTTTTTAGTTTTATTCATTTATTTGACAGACAGAAATCACAAGTAGGCAGAGAGGCAGGGGGAAGCAGGCTCCCCGCAGAGCAGAGAGCCCGATGCGGGGCTCGATCCCAGGACCCTGGGACCATGACCCGAGCCGAAGGCAGAGGCTTTAACCCACCGAGCCACCCAGGCGCCCCCCACAAGATTCCAGTTTACCAGCAATGGAAGTTCTAGTGATCCCCTGAGATTATGTTTGGCTGCAGCACAGTCTCATGGAAGGTGGTGGTCACCTCCATAGCATGGAGGTGAGTTCAGTCCATTTTCATTTGTTATGAAACTAACATATCTGGAATTATTTTTTACCATTTTGCTTTGTATTTATTTATCATGCTTTCTCTGTGTTTTTGCATATTTAAAATTTGCTTTGTATACACTAATTAAAGTGATTGCTTGTGCTCATATTGCCTCCTTTACTTGTTTCAAAGTTATATATTTTATTGATATTATTTTAGAAGTCATTTTTAAGATTTTATTTATTTATTTGACAGACAGATCACAAGTAGGCAGAGAGGCAGGCAGAGGGAGAAGGGAGGAAGCAGGCTCCCTGCTGAGCAGAGAGCCTGATGCGGGGCTCGATCCCAGGATGCTGGGATCATGACCTGAGCCGAAGGCAGCAGCTTTAACCCACTGAGCCACCCAGGCGCCCCAGAAGTCATTTTTAATCTTTAAATATATACTCCATTTAACACAGTGTAAAATTAACCGTTATCTTTTATCCCCTTCCAAGAGTGTACCTTAGCTTTGAGTAGCATATATATATATATATAGTGCTCAGTCTTTGTGTCTCTGTCTCCCTTCCTTTCCCTCATCTATCTATATACCATCTGTTATGACACACACACACACACAGTTGAATTACTTTCCTTTTGAAGGAATTCTTTTAGATATATATGTTAGTTTCTTGTTGCTGCTCTAACAAAGTAGCATGAATTTAGGAATTAAAAACAGCATACATTGATTATCTTATAGTTCTGAATGTGTCTCTGTATGCTAAAATAAAGTTGTTTGAGGCTCTAGGGCAGAGCTTTTTCCCTTGTCTTTTCTATCTTCTAGGGTACACCTGCATTCTTTACCTTGTGGAGTCTTCCTCCAACTTCAAAGCCATCAGTGAAGTCACCCTGACCTCTACTATGGCTGTCACATCTCCTTCTCTGACTCTTTGAAGGGTTCTTATGATTACACGATTCACTTTCAAATAACCCAAGATAATCCCAATATCCTCAACTTAATCACATTTGTGAAGTTCCTTTTCCATGTAAATATATTCACAGGCTTGGTGATTAGGATGTAGGTATCTTTGGGCAGCCTTTACTTTGCCTACCACCATATTCCTTCAGTGGTCTGTGAGTGATACAGATTTGCAGTCATGAACTGAAGTCTTAGTATTTACTCTAGTCCTCTGTACTGATGGTAGTACTCTGAATTGACGATAGTCTTCTGGCACCACCTCTGGCACCTACCGCTGATCAGGAGAAGTTTGCTGTCAGTGTAATTGTGGTCCTTTATTGCAAATCTGCCTTTTCTTTCTAGTTGTTTCTAAGGCTTTTCTTCAGTATTCAGCATTTTGCCACAGTGGATATAGGTTTATTTAAATATATCATATTTGGGTCTTTTTGTGCTAAAATTTTTAAATTTGTGGTTCAATGTTTTCAGTTCAAAATAATCATATTTATTATTTCTTTAAATATAGGCTACTACAAGTTTTCTCTTTTACTGAACTACTTTTATTTGTTTTTTAATAAATTTTTATTTTAATTCCAGTTAGTTAACATACAGTATAATAGTTTCAGGTGTGCAATACAGTGATTCAACACTTCCATATACCACTCTGTGCTTATAAGTGCACTCCTTCATTCATGTCACTGATTTCACCCACCACCCCATCCACCTCCCCTCTGATATTCTTTATTTTAAATGAGTACGCTCAGTTAAAGTTGTTGGTTTTGTGGAACAAGAGCATTTTGACTTATACTTCAGAAAACATGGTTCTAAAAGATATGTATAAAACATGCCAGGGGTGTCTGGGTGGCTCAGTGAGTTAAGCCTCTGCCTTCGGCTTGGGTCATGATCCCAAGATCCTGGGATCGAGCCCCACATCTGGCTCTTTGCTCAGCGGGGAGTCTGCTTCTCCCTTTCCCACCACCCCCCTGGTTGTGTTCCCTCTCTAGCTGTGTCTCTCTGTCAAATAAATAGATAAAATCTTAAAAAAAAAAAAAAAAGACATTCCATCTAAGAACAATAGAATATTGGGCATGACTTCAGTCTTCATAAACATAATATTTATGTCTCTTTTTATCTGACTTAACCCAGGGAGCCTTCTACGTGTACTTGAATTACCTTTAAATACACATTGTTGCTTTACAGTCTATTCTCCATACCTCTGACGTAAACATTTTCAATACTTTCAGAGTTTTGAGTTTTTGAACTATTTCAAATTAACTAATTTTCTTTCTATTTTAATCAGCCATTTAATTCATTATTTGAATTTTTAATTTTAACGTAATTTTTAAAAATTCTTTGTTTTCCATTCTTCATGATGTCAATTTCCTGCTTTTGTCATTTTATTTTCTACTTTCTTAATTTAGGATCACTATAAGAAGGTTTTAATTTTTCAGGTTCTTGTAGGTGTTAATTCTGTATCTTCTCAGTTTTTACAGTTAATTCTCATGTTAGGTTCATTTTGTGTATGCTTTACAATTTTATGTCTTCCATGTTTTAATTTTCCTTCTCTACACTCAGCCTGCTGACTCCTTACCATCTTCTGCTCTGAAATTTAGGTTCTATTGTCCTGGAAGTTGCCTAGATTTTGCCTGCTACTTCTTCAGTTTTCTCTTGGGTCTGGCACATGGAAATGACTTTTGAGCATAATTCTTTTGAGTAATATGATTGTTGATAACTCATATTTTATTTAGTCATTTTATTTGCTTTAGCAATAGGATTATCCTTTTATACCAGTTTATTCTGGTCTATTACACTGATTTTGTTTCTCTGAGAACTCTAATTTGCTGATATCTGTTATAGTTTTTGGTTGTTTATTTTTTAAGATTTATTTATTTATTTAGAGAAAGAGAGAGAGAGAGGGCGAGGGAGTGAATCTCAAAGAGACTGTGAGCTGAATGTAGAGGCTCTATCTCATAACCCTGAGATCATGCTTGATCTGAAACCCAGAGTTGGATGCTCAACTGACTGAGCCACCCAGGTGCCCCCAGAAATCCATATTTAATATGTGCCCCAAACTACTATTCCAGAAGTGCTAAAAATTATCATAAAATTGATAGTTTTAAAATTTATATTTGCCTGTATTTTCAGGGCCCATAATCAAGGATGTTATATCATCACATTTTTTTAAAGATTTTATTTATTTATTTGACAGATACAGACTACAAGTATGCAGAGAGGCAGGCAGAGAGAGGGGGAAGCAGGCTCCCTGCTGAGCAGAGAGCCCGATGTGGGGCTCGATCCCAGGACCCTGAGATCATGACCTGAGCCAAAGGAGGAGGCTTAACCCACTGAGCCACCCAGGTGCCCCATATCATCACATTTTATTTATACAAATAAAAAAGGATAATTGTATGTAGGGACACTTTTTAAGCATGTGTTACAAGGGACCATAACCTTCAATCCCTGCCAAGTTGTTTTCAGTCCTGTAACCACCTCACATTTTTCATCACATCAGTCAGTTAAAGCAGCTTGAAGATCAAAGGAAAATTCTGCACAGGCTCAAACTTGTGCGGAAGGGTATTCCTTCTGCTAAAATGGATTTTTCAATATATTGGTTACCTGAAGTGGTAATCTTCAATGTTGCTAACTAAAACTGCATTGATGTTGCTAGCTAAAACAGACAAAATTAAGAAGGGTAAAGCTTGTCTTTAACACAACTACAAATGCTTTGTGTTACATCAATTCACCGGTCTCTGTATATGAGAAAAAACTGTGTTCCTATTCTTGACTAATTTCATCAGTGCCAAAATATTTTTCTTTCTCTTTAAGACTGGACATTTTATAAACTATTAAATTACCAGTTCAACTACAGGTTGTTTTGATTGACTCTGAGGTAGGAAATGTAATCCAGTTTGTTTCGTTATCAAATGGCCATTAAAAGTGTTTCAACTACTGATGACAGAAGGGGAGAGAACAGGTCAAAGGACCTGAAAGCCTCTCATTAAAATTTCTGAGCTGAGTAAAAACACTGGAAACTGGTTATTAGAAAAGATATATCATTGATATTTCCAAATCATACCTTAATGAAGCAGAAAGTTATAGAGCATCACAATACCTTTCATTTATAATGCAATAGACACTTTCTGTGCTTTACTTTTTCTCCCTCCTGCCTGATCAATTATGCAGTATAGTTAGGTCCATTTTTGCATTATTAGTCATAGAATGAAACATCTAATATGTAAATTGACAAGCTAGCAACTCAGTATTTTAAGTTAAATAGCTGCTTTAAAATTTTAAAAATTACAATTTAATCTCTAAAACACATTTCACAGTTTTTAATACAATACAGTGGATGACAACCCCAACTGATAAATCCAAAATATATCATAGCCCTTGGCAATATCCACAAAGTAATAGTATGTTCATAGCCATTGCCCTTATGTTACACTGTTTCTTTGTTAATAGCTTGTGCTCTCTCACCCTCCTTCCCCTTTCCTTTTTATCTATAAAGTAAATAAATAAAATCCTTTTTAAAAATATGAATTTCTGGACCCCAAACTCAGAGATTCTGATTCAGTTGTTATGGACTGATAGTTAAGCATCTGTCTTCTTCTTTTCTTTTTTTTCAAAGCTCCACCAACCACAGAACTAAACACCAAATATAAAACTGCTTCTAATTCCAGGCTTCTCAAATTTTGGATTATTTCAGAAGCACTATGAAGATAGAAGAAATAGGGATAACTAGCACTACCCAAATCTGCTATATCAGAATCTTGTAAGATAGTGATACCACTTTTTATTTATAATTTCTACAGACATTTCCAGATGTCCATCAAAGTTTGAAAACCATTTATTTAGTGATAACAATCTAATTTAACCTCGCCAGAGCCTTGATTTCAACCTATCATTGTGATAAGAAATTTTCCATTAGTGCTTCTTTAATGTGTGTCTTTGGCTGATATGATGTATATTTTTATATTGTACCAATTTATATCTATATGTATACCTATTGTATATCTGTAGGTATATGTCTCTGTGTTTATGTCTGTATCTATAGCTATCTAGATAATTATATATAGATTATTACATATTATAGAAAAAAATTTTGCGAAGCCCTGCTTAAGAATAAGGTCACATTTTTCTGTTTCTTTGTATGTGAAATAAACTTGGATTTTCTAGGACATTATGAGTGGCATGTGGTGGGTTTTGTTGTATGCCTCTGGAAATGTGTAGATTATTGTTGTTTCAAGAGGGGGTAACTTGGTTGGACTTTAACTGCCAATCATGTGTTTTGGGCAGCAACTAAACTATCAGTTCCATTGAATATAGGTGGTTTCTGTCCCATGCTTGCAAGTTTATTGATCAACAAAGGTTTGTAGTATTTATGCATAAAATTTAGAGCTTTCCAAACTCTCTGGTTTGCTTCTTTTTGGGACTTTCCCTTCGTTTTTCAGCGCTGCAGGGTTGATTCAAACACTGGCCTTTACTTTTTTTCATATCAAAAAAACCATGGTTATTCTATCAGAGATTGAGCCACACTGTGTAGCTGCCAACCTTGTAACCCTGAGGCAAAAAACTGCCAAAAAAGGGGGGGAAAAAAAAGGAAACACCTTACAGTGATGGTCTTGTCTTTCAATTTTTTTTCTAGATTTATTGACATATAGTTGACAGATAACATTTTTTAGGTTTAAGATTTGATGCATTTATAAATTGAAAAATGATTACCACTGTAGCTTAGCTAGCACCTCCATCCCATCACATAATTACGATTTCTTTTAAGATTTACTCTCATAGCAAATTCCAACTATGTGATGTGGTATTATTAACTATAATCACCATGCTGTACATAAGATCCCCAAACTTGATAATCTTATAACTGGAAGTTTGTACCCTTTGATGAATTGTTCCTCATTTCCCCCATCCCTCAGCCCCGGGTAACCACCACTCTACTTTGTTCCCTTTGTCTTTTTTAGATTCCACACATAAGTGATGACATACAGTATTTGTATTACTCTGCCTAACTTATTTTACATAGCCTAGTGCACTGAAATTCCTTCCAAGTTGTTGCAAACTGCAGGATTTCCTTGTTTCTTGTGGATGAGTGATATACATTCATATATAAATATATACCCACACATGTGTACATATTTATGTTCACATATATGGACCCATATGTGCACACACATGTACATATACATTCACATATGTACATATATTCACATATGCATACATTTACATGTACATATAATCATGTATGTACACACCCACACATGCACATATATTTGCATAAGCATACATATGTGTACATATATTAACATATGCACATATATTTATATATGTGTACATATACTCACATATGTACACACCCACACATATTCACATAAGCATACACATGTACACATATACACATATGTGCATATATTCACATATGTACACATTTATGCATGTACATATACATTCACATGTGTGCATATATATGCATGTATATGTGGATATATGTACATATAGGTAGACATATATATGTATGCATATGTGAATATATACATATATATGAATGTATGAATTGATTTATCTTCTTTATCCATTTATTTGTTGATGGACATTTATCAACAAATAAATGTTGATGGACACTTATCTTAGATAAGTACTGATGGACACTTATCTTGGCTATTGTGAGTAATGCTGCAATGAACATGGTAGTGCAGATATCTTTTTGAGATCCTAACTTTAATTTCTTTGGATAAATACCCAGTAGTGAGATTGCTGGGTCATATAGTAGCTCTGTTTTTAAGTTAAAGGAACCTCTGTACTGTCTTCCATAATGGTGTACCAATTTGCATTCTCACCAGCAGGCTCCCTTTTCTCCATATCCTTGCCAATATTTGTTATCTTTTGTCTTTTTGGTGACAGCCATTGTAACAGGTGTGAGGTGATATTTTATTGTCGGTGGGTTTGTTTTTGTTTGTTTGTTTGTTTGTTTTTTGATTTGTGTCTTCCTGGTGATGGCTGATATTGAGCATCTTTGCAGGTTTCTGTTGGCCACCTTTATGTCTTCTTTTATTTTTTTAAATTGATTTCCAAGCCCTAAACAGTTTTTTTTTTAATTTTTATTAACATATAATGTATTATTAGCCCCAGGGGTACAGACCTGTGAATTGTCAGGCTTACACACTTCACAGCACTCACCACAGCACATACCCTCCCCAGTGTCCATAACCCAACTACCCTCCCTACCCCCCTCACCCTGGCAACCCTCAGTTTGTTTTGTGAGATTAAGAGTCTCTTGTGGTTTGTCTCCCTCCCGATCCCATCATGTTTCATTTTTTCCTTTCCTACCCCCCAAACCCCCTACTTTGCCTCTCAAATTTCTCATGTCAGAGAGATCATATGATAATTGTCTTTCTCTGATTGACTTATTTCGCTCAGCATAATATCCTCTAGTTCCATCCACATCATTGCAAATGGCAAGATTTCACTTCTTTTGATGGCTGCATAATATTCCATTGCATATTTATACACCACATCTTCTTTATCCATTCATCTTTTGATGGACATCCAGGTTCTTTCCATAGTTTGGCTACTGGGCACATTGCTGCTATAAACATGTGAATACACATTCCCCTTTGGATCACTCCATTTGTATCTTTAGGGTAAATACACAGTAGTGTGATTGATGGGTGGTAAGGTAGCTCTATTTTCAACTTTTTGAGGAACCTCCATGCTGTTATCCAGAGTGGCTGCAGCATTCCCACCAACAGTGTAGGAGGGTCCCCCTTTCTCTGCATCTTCACCAGCAGCTATCATTTCCTGAACTTGTTAATTATAGCCTTTCTGACTGGTGAGGTGGTATATCATGGTGATTTTGATTTGTATTTCCCTGATGTCGAGTGGTGTTGAACACTTTTTCATGTGTCTGTTGGCCATCTGGATGTCTTCTTTGCAGAATTGTCTGTTCATGTCCTCTGCCCATTTCTTGATTGGATTCTTTGTTCTTTGGGTGTTGAGTTTGATGAGCTTTTTATAGATTTTGGATACTAGCCCTTTATCTGATATGTCATTTGCGAGTATCTTCTCCCATTCTGTTAGTGTCTTTTGCTTTTGTTTACTGTTTCCTTTGCTGTGCAAAAGCTTTTGATCTTGATCAAGTCTTAGTAGTTCATTTTTGCCCTTGCTTCCCTTGCCTTGGGTGATGTTTCTAGGAAGAAGTTGCTGCAGCTGAGATTGAAGAGGTTGCTGCCTATATTCACCTCAAGGATTTTGATGGATTCCTTTCTCACATTGAGGTCTTTCATCCATTTGGAGTCTCTTTTTGTGTGTGGTATAAGGAAATGGTCCATTTTCATTCTTCTGCATGTGGCTGTCCAATTTTCCCAACACCATTTGTTGAAGAGACTGTCTCTTTTCCATTGGTTCCTGCTTTGTCAAAGATTAGTTGACCATAGAATTGAAGGTCTATTTCTGGGCTCTCTATTCTGTTCCATTGATCTATGTGTCTGTTTTTGTGCCGTACCATACTGTCTCGATGATGACAGCTTTGTAATAAAGCTTGAAGTCTGGAATTGTGATGCCACCAACTTTGGCTTTCTGTTTCAACATTCCTGTGGCTATTTGAGGTCTTTTCTGGTTCCATATAAATTTTAGGATTATATGTTCCATTTCTTTGAAAAAAATGGATGGGATTTTGATAGGGATTGCATTAAACGTGTAGATTGCTTTAGGTAGCATAGACATTTCCACAATATTTGTTCTTCCAATCCATGAAGATGGAATGTTTTTCCATTTCTTTGTGTCTTCCTCAATTTCTTTCATGAGTACTTTATAGTTTTCTGAGCACAGATTCTTTGCTTCTTTGGTTAGGTTTATTCCTAGGTAGCTTATGGTTTTGGGTGCAATGGTAAATGGGATTGACTCCTTAATTTCTCTTTCTTCTGTCTTGCTATTGGTGTAGAGAAATGCAACTGATTTCTGTGCATTGATTTATATCATGACACTTTACTGAATTCCTGTACAAGTTCTAGCAGATTTGGAGTGGAGTCTTTTGAGTTTTCCACATAAAGTATCATATTATCTGCAAAGAGTGAGAGTATGCCTTCTTTGATGATTTGGATGCCTTTAATTTCTTTTTGTTGTTTGATTGCTGAGGCTAGGACTTCTAGTACTATGTTGAGTAGCAGTGGTGATAATAGACATCCCCGCCATGTTCCTGACCTTAGCGAAAAAGCTTTCAGTTTTTCTCCATTGAGAATGATATTTGTGGTGGGTTTTTCATAGATGGCTTTGATGATATTCAGGTATGTGCCCTCTATCCCTACTCTTTGAAGAGTTTTAATGAGGAAGGGATGCTGTACTTTGTCAAATGCTTTTTTAGCATCTATTGAGAGTATCATATGGTTCTTGTTCTTTCTTTTATTTTTTATTTTATTTATTTTATTTTTTTATTTTTTTATAAACATATAATGTATTTTCATCCCCAGGGGTACAGGTCTGTGAACCACCAAGTTTACACACTTCACAACACTCACCATAGCACATACCCTCCCCAATGTCAATAACCTCACCCCCCTCTCCCGATGCCCCTCCCCCCAGCAACCCTCAGTTTGTTTTGTAAGATTCAGAGTCACTTATGGTTTGTCTCCCTCCTGATCCCATCTTGTTTCCTTTATTCTTCTACTACCCCCCTAACCCTCCATGTTGCATCTCCACTTCCTCATATCAGGGAGATCATATGATAGTTGTCTTTCTCCGAATGACTTATTTCACTAAACATGATACCCTCTAGTTCCATCCACGTTGTCGCAAAGGGCAAGATTTCATTTCTTTCGATGGCTGCATAGTGTTCCATTGTGTATATATACCACATCTTCTTTATCCATTCATCTGTTGATGGACATCCAGGTTCTTTCCATAGTTTGGCTATTGTGGACATTGCTGCTTTAAACATTAGAGTGCACATGCCCCTTCGGAGCACTACATTTGCATCTTTAGGGTAAATACCTAGTAGTGTGATTGCTGGATCACAGGGTAGCTCTATTTTCAACTTTTAAAGGAACCTCCATGCTGTTTTCCAGAGTGGCTGCACCAGCTTGCATTCCCACCAGCAGTATAGGAGGGTTCCCCTTCCTCCACATCCTTGCCAGCATCTGTCCTTTCCTGACTTGTTAATTTTAGCCATTCTGACTGGTGTGAGGTGATATCTCATTGAGGTTTTGATTTGTATTTCCCTGATGCCAAGTGATGTGGAGCACTTTTTCACGTGTCTGTTGGCCATCTGGTTGTCTTCTTTGCAGAAATGTCTGTTCATGTCTTCTGCCCATTTCTTGATTGGATTATTTGTTCTTTGGGTGTTGAGCTTGCTAAGTTCTTTATAGATTTTGGACACTAGCCCTTTATCTGATATGTCATTTGCAAATATCTTCTCCCATTCCGTCAGTTGTCTTTTGGTTTTGTTAACTGTTTCCTTTGCTGAGCAAAAGCATTTGATCTTGATGAAATCCCAATAGTTCATTTTTGCCCTTGCTTCTGTTGCCCTTGGGGATGTTCCTAGGAAGAAGTTGCTGCAGCTGAGGTCAAAGAGGTTGCTGCCTGTGTTCTCCTCAAGGATTTTGATGGATTCCTTTCTCACACTGAGGACTTTCATCCATTTGGAGTCTATTTTCATGTGTGGTGTAAGGAAATGGTCCAATTTCATTTTTCTGCATGTGGCCGTCCATTTTTCCCAACACCATTTGATGAAGAGGCTGTCTTTTTTCCATTGGACATTCTTTCCCACTTTTCGAAGATTAGTTGACCATAGAGTTGAGGGTCTATTTCTGGGCTCTCTATTCTGTTCCATTGATCTATGTGTCTGTTTTTGTGCCAGTACCATACTGTCTTGATGATGACAGATTTGTAATAGAGCTTGAAGTCCGGAATTGTGATGCCACCACTTTGGCTTTCTTTTTCCATATTCCTTTGGCTATTCAAGGTCTTTTCTGGTTCCATATAAATTTTAGGATTATATGTTCCATTTCTTTGAAAAAAAAAAAAAAGGATGGGATTTTGATAGGGATTGCATTAAATGTGTAGATTGCTTTAGGTAGCATAGACATCTTCACAATATTTATTCTTCCAATCCAAGAGCATGGAACATTTTCCATTTCTTTGTGTCTTCCTCAATTCCTTTCATAAGTACTTCATAGTTTTCTGCGTATAGATTCTTAGCCTCTTTGGTTAGGTTTATTCCTAAGTATCTTATAGTTTTGGGTGCAATGGTAAATGGGATTGACTCCTTAATTTCTCTTTCTTCTGTCTTGTTGTTGGTGTAGAGAAATGCAACTGATTTCTGTGCATTGATTTATATCATGACACTTTACTGAATTCCTGTACAAGTTCTAGCAGATTTGGAGTGGAGTCTTTTGGGTTTTCCACTTATAGTATCATATCATCTGTGAAGAGTGATTATTTGACTTCTTCTTTGCCGATTTGGATGCCTTTAATTTCTTTTTGTTGTCTGGTTCCTGAGGCTAGGACTTCTAGTACTATGTTGAATAGCAGTGGTGAAAATGCACATTCCTGACCTTAGCGAAAAAGCTTTCAGTTTTTCTCCATTGAGAATGATGTTTGCGGTGGATTTTTCATAGATGGCTTTGATGATATTGAGGTATGTGCCTTTTATCCCTACACTTTGAAGAGTTTTGATCAGGAAGGGATGCTGTACTTTGTTAAAAGCTTTTTCAGCATCTATTGAGGGTATCACATGGTTCTTGTTCTTTCTTTTACTAATGTTTTGTATCACATTGATTGATTTGCAGATGTTGAACCAGCCCTGGAATAAATCCCACTTGGTCGTGGTGAATGATCCTTTTTATGTACTGTTGAATCCTGTTGGCTAGTATTTTGGTGAGAATTTTCGCATCTGTGTTCATTAAGGATATTGGTCTGTAACTCTCTTTTTTGATGGGATCCTTGTCTGGTTTTGGGATCAAGGTGATGCTGGCCTCATGAAATGAGTTTGGAAGTTTTCCTTCCATTTCTATTTTTTGGAAAAGTTTCAGGAGAATAGGAATTATTTCTTCTTTAAATGTGTGGTAGAATTCCCCTGGGAAGCCATCTGGTCCTGGACTTTTGTTTGTATGGAGATTTTTGATGACTGTTTCAATCTCCTTACTGGTTATGGGTCTGTTCAGGTTTTCTATTTCTTCCTGGTTCAGTTGTGGTAGTTTATGTGTCTCTAGAAATGTATCCATTTCTTCCATATTGCCAAATTTGTTGACGTAGAGTTGCTCATAGTATGTTCTTATAATTGTTTGTATTTCTTTGGTGTTGGTTGTGATCTCTCCTCTTTCATTCATGATTTTATTTATTTGGGTCCTTTCTCTTTTCTTTTTGATAAGTCTGGCCAGGGGTTTGTCAATCTTATTAATTCTTTCCAAGAACCAGCTCCTACTTTCGTTGATTTGTTCTATTGTTTTTTTTAGTTTCTATTTCATTGATTTCTGCCATGATCTTTATGATTTCTCTTCTCCTGCTGGGTTTAGGCTTTCTTTGTTGTTCTTTCTCCGGCTCCTTTAGGTGTAGGGTTAGGTTGTGTATTTGAGACCTTTCTTGTTTCTTGAGAAAGGCTTCTACCGCTATATACTTTCCTCTCAGGACTGCCTTTGTTGTGTCCCACAGATTTTGAACTGTTGTGTTTTCATTATCATTTGTTTCCATGAATTTTTTCAATTCTTCTTTAATTTCCTGGTTGACCCATTCATTTTTTAGAAGGATGCTGTTTAGTCTCCATGTATTTGCGTTCTTTCCAAATTTCCTCTGGTGATTGAGTTCTAGCTTCAGAGCATTGTGGTCTGAAAATATGTAGGGAATGATCCCAATCTTTTGATACTGGTTGAGACCTGATTTATGACCCAGGGTGTGGTCTATTCTGGAGAATGTTCCATGTGCACTAGAGAAGAATGTATATTCTGTTGCTTTGGGATGGAATGTTCTGAAGATATCTGTGATGTCCATCTGGTCCAATGTGTCATTTAAGGCCTTTATTTCCTTGTTGATCTTTTGCTTAGATGATCTGTCCATTTCAGTGAGGGGAGTGTTAAAGTCCCCTGCTATTATTGTATTACTGTCGATGTATTTCTTTGCTTTTGTTATTAATTGGTTCCTATAGTTGGCTGCTCCCATGTTAGAGGCATAGGTATTTAAGATTGTTAGATCTTCTTGTTGGACAGACCCTTTGAGTATGATATAGTGTCCTTTGTCACCTTTTATTATAGTCTTTGGTTTAAAATCTAATTGATCTGCTATAAGGATTGCCACCCCAGCTTTCTTCTGATGTCCATTAGCATGGTACATTGTTTTCCACCCCCTCACTTGAAATCTGGAAGTGTCTTCGGATCTAAAATGAGTTTCTTGTTGGCAGCATATTGATGGGTTTTGTTTTTTTATCCATTCTGATACCCTGTGTCTTTTGATTGGGGCATTGAGCCCATTAACATTCAGGGTAACTATGGAGAGATATGTATTTAGTGCCATTGTATTGCCTGTAAGGTGACTTTCCTGTATATTGTCTCTGTTTCTTTCTGATCTACTACTTTTAGGGTCTCTCTTTGCTTAGAGGACCCCTTTCAATATTTCCTGTAGAGCTGGTTTGGTGTTTGCAAATTCTTTCAGCTTTTGTTTGTCCTGGAAGCTCTTTATCTCTTCTTCTATTTTCAATGATAGCCTAGCCGGATATAGTATTCTTGGCTGCATGTTTTTCTCGTTTAGTGCTCTGAATACATCATGCCAGTTCTTTCTGGCCTGCCAGGTCTCTGTGGATAGGTCCGCTGCCAATCTAATGTTTTTACCCTTGTATGTTACAGACTTCTTTTCCTGGGCTGCTTTCAGGATTTTCTCTTTGTTGCTAAGACTTGTAAATTTTACTATCAGGTGACGAGGTGTGGACCTATTCTTGTTGATTTTGAGGGGGATTCTCTCCACCTCCTGGATTTTGATGCTTGTTCCCTTTGCCAAATTAGGGAAGTTCTCTCCAATAATTGTCTCCAATATACCTTCTGCTCCCTCTCTCTTTCTTCTTCTTCTGGAATCCCAATTATTCTAATGTTGTGTCGTCTTATGGTGTCGCTTATCTCTCGAATTCTCTCCTCGTGGTCCAGTATTTGTTTGTCTCTCTTTTGCTCAGCTTCTTTATTCTGTCATTTGGTCTTCTATGTCACTAATTCTGTCTTCTGCCCCATCTATCCGAGCAGTAAGAGCTTCCATTTTTGATTGCACCTCATTAATAGCTTTTTTGGTTTCAACTTGGTTAGATTTTAGTTCTTTTATTTCTCCAGAGAGGGCTTTTATCTCTCTGGAGAGGGTTTCTCTAATATCTTCTATGCCTTTTTCGAGCCTGGCTATAACCTTGAGAATCGTCATTCTGAACTCTAGATCTGTCATATTATCAATGTCCATATTGATTAGGTCCCCAGCCTTCGGTACTGCCTCTTGTTCTTTTTTTTGTGGTGAATTTTTCCACCTTGTCATTTTGTCCAGATAAGATTTGCTTTCTCCTCCTCTAGAATTCCGCTGTTTGAATGAAGTTGTTCTTGGCTGGGTTTTTTTTTTTTTTTTTTTTTTTTTTGGATCCTCTGGGGGGAGGGGCTTGTTGTAGTGATTCTCAAGTGTCTTTGCCGCAGGTGGAATTGCACCGCCCTTGCGAGGGGCTGGGCTAAGTAATCCGCTCAGGTTTGCTTTCAGGAGCTTTTCTTCCCTGAGCCCTTTCCGTAGAGTTCCGGAGGATGGGAATGAAGATGGCCGCCTCCCAATCTCCAGCCTGGAGGAGCCGAGAGCTTGGGCTCCCGCTCCTCAGTGCGCCCCCAGAGAAAAGCACCCAACCGCCCCACCTCCCTGGCCTGTGGTCACACCTGGAGGAATGCAGTCAATTGCTGGCACTTGGAGAAAAGCGCCTGGTCACTTCCATCTCCGTGGCCTCCGGCCGTGCTCTGAGCCCACCAAGCCTGCGACCGACACAATGTAACCCCGGGCTGAGAGCTCACTCCTCGGCTTTGTCACTGTAGCTGGATTCCCTGCTCTAATACCTGTGAGCTCTGTGACACTCAGACACCCCTGGTCCTTCTGTGACCCCGTGGGACCTGGGGTTACGCTGATCCCGCCTGGGCTTTCCCCCAGTTTAACCTCTGGAGGGATGTCCCTCCGTGGAGCAGACTTTTAAATGTCCCCATTTTGTGCTCCGTTGCTCCACCACTTGCTGGGAGCCAGCCCCTCCCCCCGCGGTCTGTCTTCCCGTCGCTTTGGATTCACTTCTCCGCAGGTCCTACCTTTCAGAAAGTGATTGATTTTCTGTTTCTAGAAATGTTGCTTCTCTTCTCTTCAATTTCCCGTTGGATTTGTAGGTGTTCACAGTGGTTAGATAAGCTATTAGCTGATCTCCTGCTACCTGATGTTGTCTCTGCCTGCTACTTCTCCGCCATCTTGACTCCTCCACCTGTTTCTTTGATTTTGTTATTAAATGTTTTATATAGTTGGCTGCTCCCATGTTAGGGGCATAGATATTTAAAATTGTTAGATCTTCTTGTTGGACGACCCTTTGAGTATGATATAATGTACTTCCTCATCTCTTATTATAGTCTTTGGTTTAAAATCTAATTGATCTGATATAGGGATTGCCACCCCAGCTTTCTTTTGATGTCCATTAGCATGATAAATTTTTTCTACCTCCTCACTTTTAATCTGAGGTGTCTTCGGTTTTAAAATGAGTTTCTTGTAGACATCATATTGATGGGTTTGGTTTTTTTATCCATTCTGATACCCTGTGTCTTTTGACTGGGGGCATTTAGCCCCTTTACATTCAGGGTGACTATTGAAAGATATGAATTTAGTGCCATTATATTGCCTATAAGGTGACTGTTACTGTATATTGTCTCTGTTCATTTCTGGTCTACTACTTTTAGGCTCTCTCTTTGCCTAGGGGACTCGTTTCAATATTTCCTATACAGCTGGTTTGGTGTTTACAAAGTCTTTTAGGTTTTTTTTTTTGTTTGTTTTTTGTTTTATTTGGTCCTGCTAGCCTTTTATCTTTCCTTCTGTTTTCAATGATAGCCTAGCTGGATATAGTATTCTTGTCTGCATATTTTTCTCATTTAGTGCTCTGAATATATCATGCCAGTCCTGTCTGGCCTGCCAGGTCTCTGGATAACTCTGCTGCCAATCTAATTTTACCATTGTATGTTACAGACTTCTTGTCCTGCCCTGCTTTCAGGATTTTCTCTTTGTCACTAAGACCTGTAAGTTTTATTATTAGATGATGGGGTGCGGACCTGTTTTTATTGATTTTGAGGGTGGTTTGCTGTGCCTCCTGGATTTTGATGCTTTTTTCCTTTGCCATATTAGGGAAATTCTCTTCAGTAATTCACTCCAGTATACCTCCTGCTCCCCCCCCCCACTTTCTTCTTCTTCTGGAATTCCAATTATTCTAATATTGTTTCATCTTATGATATCACTTATCTCTCGAATTCACCCCTCATGGTCCAGTAGTTTTTTTGTCTCTCTTTTGCTCAGCTTCTTCATTCTCTGTCATTTGATCTTCTATATCACTAATTCTCTCTTCTGCCTCATTTATCCTAGAGGTAATAGCCTCCATTTTTTATTGCACCTCATTAATAACTTTTTTGATTTTTAGCTTGGTTAGATGAGTTCTTTTATTCTCCAGTTAAGGCTTTTATTTCTCCAGACACAGTTTCTCTAATACCTTTCATGCCTTTTTTCAGCCCAGCTAAGACCTTGAGAATCATCATTCTGAACTCTAGATCTGACTTATTACCAATGTCTGTATCGATTATGTCCCTAGCCTTTGGTACTGCTTCTTGTTCTTTAATTTTTTGTTGTTGTTGTTGTTGTGAGTTTTTCTGCTTTGTCATTTTATCCAGATAAAAATATATGAATGAAGGAATAAAATACTAAAAGGGTAACAATGACCCCAGAAAAATGTACACTAACCAAATCAGAAGAGACCCCAAATCAGGGGGGAGAAAAAGGGGTAAAAAAGTTAAAACAAATTTTTTTTTTTAATTTTAAAAGTGTGTATATATTTTTGACTGGTGAATAGAATGGAGCCACCCACTTGATTTTGCGTGTATTTTGGCCTTTTAGAGGAAACAACCTCTCAAAATTTTAAAGAAAGAAAAACTTCTATGTATACAAAAATAAGGGTAAACATGATGAAGGGATGGAATATGACTACAAATGTGAAAATTAAAAAAGAATCCTAAAAATGGGTTTGAGAAGATAAGTTGGTTGGAGAAAGAAAGAAAAAAAAGAAAGAATTTACTCACGCTGGAGCCTAGAACAAAACCCTGTGCTAGATTTAGGGTATAATATGATGTTTTAGAAGAAATTGTATCCCAAAAAATTTTTAGAAGAAAAAACTCTATATGTATACAAAAAATAAAGTTAGACACAATGGAGGTTAAAATATAATAATGACTGTTTAAAAAGAATTGTTTTTTAGAAAGATATTGTTAAGATAAACTAGTTAAAAAAACGTTAAACATGGAAAGAGGAAAAGTTAAAAAAATTAGAATAAGAAAAAAATAAATTTAAACAATTTTAATTAACTTTGCAAGACTAAAGTATAATGGGGAGAAAGCCATGAATTCCATCCTTTGCTTTCCCCTCCTGTGGAATTCCACTCTTCTCCTTGATCAGTGAGCTTGGTCTTGGCTGGATGTTCTTGCTGATCTTCTGGGGGAGGGACCTGTTGTAGTGATTCTCAAATGTCTTTGCCCAAGGCAGAATTGTGCTGCCCTTGCTGGGGGCTGGGTTAAGTAATCTGCTCGGGTTCACTCTCTTGAGCTTTTGTTCCCTGAACGCTTTCCATAGAGCTCTGGAGGAATGGAATAAAAATGGCAGCCTCCCAATCTCCAGCCCGGAGGAGCCAAGATCTCAGGGCCCCACTCCTCAGCACACCCTTGGAGAAAAACGCTCAATCCCTCCCATCTCCCTGGTCTCCGGCTGCACTTGGGCTCACCCGACCTGTGACTGAGCATTTCTATCGCTGGCACACAGCCCCTTTTGGAGTCTCCAAACCCAGCAGATCTCTGCTGCTCTGCTCTTGCAGTGGCTGTCCCCAGATCTGCTACTTGTGGGGTCTCTGCTCAAAGAGCAGTGGTCTGATTGTGCCACAGATCACAGTTTAAGGTAATCCTGAGCCAGGAGCTCACTCCTCTGCTTCGTTTCTGTAGCTGACTTCCCTGCTCTAATACCTGTAAGCTCTGCTACACTCAGACACCCCCGATCCATCTGTGACCCTTCAGGACCTCAGACCACACTGAACTGTGAGGGTTCAACACCCGCTTAGCCTCTGGAGCATGTCTCTCAGTGGAACAGACTTTTAAATGTTCAAATTTTGTGTTCTGCTGCTCCACTGCTTGCCGGGTGTTGGCCCCTCCCCCCACGATCTATGTTCCCATTGCTTTGGATTCACTTCCCTGCACTTCCTACCTTTCAGAAAGCTCTTCTTCTCTTCGATCTCCTGTTGGGTTTGTAAGTGTTCAGAATGGTTTGATAACTATCTAGGTGAACTCCTGCGACCTGATATCATCTCAGTCTCTTACTCCTCTGCCATCTTGGCTCCTTCCCAAACCCATCTTTATGTTTTCTTAGAAAAATGTGGGTTCAGATTCTCTGCCTAATTTTTTTAATAAGGCTATTAATAATTTTGCTACTAGGTTTGTGAGTTTTTGATATAGTTTGGATTTTTACCCCTTATCTGGTAAATGATTTGTAAATATTTTCTTCAATTCTGTGAGCTGCCTTTTCATTTAGTTGATCGTTTCTTTTGCTGTGCAGAAGCTTTGAGTTTGATGAATACTACCTATTCATGTTTGCTTTTGTTGCTTGTGCTTTTGCTGTTATATCCAGGAAATTGCTGCTGAGACCAATGTCAAGGAGTTTTTTCCCCTATGTTTTCTTCCAGAAGTTTTACAGTTTCAGGTCTAAGTTTAAGTCTTAATATAGAGTTCATGTTAGTGCATGATGTAAGGTAGGGGTCCGACTTTAATCTGCATACAGTTAACCAGTTTCCAGCACTGATTGAAAAGACTAGCCTTTTTCCATTAAGTTTTCTTGGCTTCCTTGTCAAATGTTAGTTGACCATATATTTGTGGATATATATCTGGGTTCTCACTTCTGTTCCATTCATTGATGTGTCTATTTTTATGGCAGTGTCATACCATTTTGATTGCTGTAGCTTTGTAGGATAGTTTGAAATCAGGAAGTATTATGCTTCCAATTTGGGTCTGCTTTCTCAGAATTGCCCTGGATACTTGGAGTCTTTATTTTGTACAATTTTTAGGATTGCTTTTTTCTACTTCTATGAAAAATTCCATTGGAATTTTGATATGGATTACATTGCCTCTTTAGATGGCTTTGTGTACTATGGACATTGTAAGAGTATTTTTTCTTCTAATTCAGGAACATGATATGTTTCTCTGTTTATTAATGTCTTCTTCAGTTTATTTCATCAAAGTCTTACCGTTTTCAGTGTACAGATCTTTTGTCTCTTTAGTTGGTTTTATTCTTAAGTATTTTATTGTTTTTCATGCTACTGTGAATGGGATTTTTTCCTTTTATTTCTTTTTCAATATTTTGTTTTGTTATTCCTTTTTGTCAACTTTTGATTCTACTCCAGAATCTCTCTGTCTTTTGTCATTCCCAGGATTTTCAGGTAGTATTTTTAAATTCGTTTCCACCATAATTCACAGTTAGTAGTTTTTATTTTTAGGATAGTTGGTCCAGTAGAATAGTATTATGCCATACATATTAGAAGCAAAAGATGTTTTAGTTTTTTGTTTTCCTCAGTTTATTTAAATATTCTTTATCCTTGTTTCATTTTGTTTCTAATCCTACTAATGTCATTGCAGATATATTATCTTTTAGCTATGATGTCTCTTGTATGTGTGGTGTCTATAGGGTGACATTGTGCTCTGATGTGCTTATGACAGTCATATTTTATACATGTCCTGACATAATTATCAGTAGTCCTTCCTTTCTCTAGTAAAATTTACTTTTTTAGTGATAAACTATATGGCCATTGCAGCTGTGACTATTAAATGCTGAACTTTGAGGACATCTAATCCTTGAAACAGTTTACAAATGAAAATTGCTCCCACCAAGGTACAGCTGGTAAGTTTGTGCTACTAGTCAGCAACAACAGTGTTGTTCATTTAAAGCTGTGGTCTGATGAAATTGGAGTGACTTCTTAAGGACTTCCTAAGTAACTTCTTAGTACTTGGTTATAGGTTATTCATTCTCAAGGTTAATGAAGAGCATAGGGTAGAATTCTTCCCCCAAAATTGTTTGTAAGTAGTTTAAAAAATCACTCTTGGGGGGCATCTGGGTGGCTCAGTGTGTTAAAGCCTCTGCTTTTGGCTCAGGTCGTGATCTCAGGGTCCTGTGATTGAGCCCTGCATTGGGCTCTCTGCTCAGCAGGGACCCTGCTTCCCCCTCTCTATCTGCCTGTTCTCTGCCTACTTGTGATCTCTGCCTATCAAAATAAATAAATAAAATATTTTTAAAAATCACTCTTGGGGAAGAGGTAATTTTATCACCTTAGATATATGTTTCCATGAAGTAGAAGTGGATATTGCCCTGATGGTGATATATATCTTATCATTTGTGTTTCTCCAGGCTTAAGTTTTTCTAATAAATATTATTATATGTCACATAATATTTTAACTTTTAAAAATGTAGATTTACTGCAACTAATGTGATACTTTGTGTCAACTATACTCAAATAAAAATTTGAAATATAGATTTATTTTGCCATTTTGAAAATTTCTGTTTTCATTTATACTTTTATTATAAGTGGAAATTGGAACTTGAATTTGACTTATACTTAATATTTGTACTTGATACTTATACTTGATACTTACACTTAAGGCTTATACAGTTCTCCCTGTATGCATACTTTAAGCAATTAGACTTTGATTATCCGATATATTTGGGTCAAAATCTCAGCTCTGCCATTTTGGAGCTAAGTAACTGTGGGTATTTATCTCTCAGAGTTTAAGTTTCAGTCTTTCAAAAGGTTGTTGTGTTAACTTTTGTTATTTTTTAAATTTTTAAAAATTTTACATAGAATTTTATTTATTTATTTGAGAGATGGGGAGATACAAAGAGAGAGATAAAGTGGGGGGAGGTGCAGAGGTAGAGGAAGCAGCACACTCCCACTGAGCAGGGACCCTGATGCAGGGCTTCATCACAGGACCCCAGGATCATGACCTGAGCTGGAGGCATACGCTTAACTGACTGAGCCACCCAGGCACCCCTGTTGTGAGAATTAAATACTCTAAAATATGTGGTGTATATTATAATACTTCTTACATAGTAAGTTTTAAAAAATAAGGAATTATTCTTATCATCAATGTATATGTTAATGGGAATAAAAAATATCGAATTCCTGGGATGTTTGCTCCAGATACCAATATCTTCCCAGAAGTCCCAAATGAATATTTCTCTACCTTAAAATACAATGGAAATATGGCTCATTTAAAAGTAATTTATAATGGCAGAATGTTATTTCTCTTAGGACACGAATAAAAGGAATAAAATAACTGTAAGAGTCTAACATAGTTTCAGTTTTCTTGAAGGACTGCCCAACATGTGGAAAGAGGAACAGTTGTCTTTATGCAGTGACATTAAGTATTTTAAGAAGGCATCATGGGGGGGCACCTGGGTGGCTCAGTGGGTTAAAGCCTCTACCTTCAGCTCAGGTCATGGTCTCAAGGTCCTGGGATCGAGCCCCACATCAGGCTCTCTGCTCAGCGGGGAGCCTGCTTCCCCTTCTCTCTCTGCCTGCCTCTCTGCCTACTTGTGATATCTCTCTCTCAAAATTAATAAATTAAAAAAAAAAGAAGGCATCATGGGGATGGTTTCATTATTAATGAAAACAGTCTGCTTAAAGACTTGGAGTTGAGGGGCACCTGGATGGCTCAGGGGGTTAAGCCTCTGCCTTCAGCTCAGGTCATGATCCCAGGGTTCTGGGATTGAGCCCCACATCGGGCTGCCTGCTCAGCAGGAAGCCTGCTTCTCCCTCTCTGCTCCCCCTGCTTATGTTCCCTCTTCGCTGTGTCTCTCTGTCAAATAAATAAATAAAATCTTTAAGAAAAATTGTCTAAAAAAAAAAAAATGAAAAAAAAAAAAAAAGACCTGGAGTTGAAATTTTTTAGCATCTACTGCTTATGGTGAAGAATGGCATTTGCCCAATGCATTATTGTCAGATTTTAGAAGATATGGAATTTGCAAATGTCTCTCTGGGGAGATGGTAAATTACAAAGAGAATTTGATATTTTCTGCATCCGTCTCCCCAGTCACCTACTGCCATCTCAGCCCGTCATGGAATGTTGCATTGGTCAACCTTGTAGAAAGTTAAGCACAGGCTGGCCAGAAAACCTATTTACATATAATGAGGATTTTTTGGTTTAATTATTGAAGTGTTTTATAAATCTTTAATAATAAAACCTAGTACTCAAAACATTTTCTTGACCTAAGTTTAAAGACCAAAACTGAAAATTCAGTTAATTAGGTCTGTGAGCTGAATAAGGCACTTAAAACAATAATTTTATCCCCAAAATATATGCTTTTTTTAACTAGAAAATTTAAGAAAAACCATTAATGGCCTAAATTTGAGGAAAAATAATGGTAGGTTCAGTATCATATGTTAGGTAAAAAAAATAGCTACCTGTTGTTGTTAGATATAAAATACCCAAATTCGAATTGTACATGCTTAACAATGGCTATCTTCCGAGGAGATTTATACTGGTTGATATTGTTATTGTACCTGTCTTTTCTGGGAGTTTCAAGGTAAAGTGTTTGCTCATGTTTGAATATTTCTTCATCATTTACTAATTATTATGTTATAACATTGATTGTTCTGTATGGGAAAAACAACAGTGCCTGAAATAGTTTATAAACACAAGTACTTTGCAACAATTATGAGAGTCAAAAAGATGGCCTGACTAACCTAGGAAAGAAATTATTTTTACTTATTTGAATAGTATAGCAATTAAGCCAGGTCAAACCAGCTGTTAATGCAGGTACAGCTTTCTTAGCAAAAGTACCATACCTTTATGGTCTCTCCAATATGTCCAGATCCTGATTCCCAGAATCTGTGAATCTGTTATCTTCTAAGGCAGTATGATTAAGAATGTGTGTGTGTGTGTGTGTGTGTGTGTGTGTGTGTGTGTGTGTGATTAAGGATCTTGAGAGAGATTATCTGAGTGGGCTTGGTGTAATCACAAGGGAGGAAGGAAAACCATAGAGGGATTCCATGAGTTCGGAGATAGAATTTGAAAGGTACAGCAGTGCTGGCTTTGAAGGTGTAGAATGGAAGATAAGGCAAGAGATTCAGCTGGTCTCTAGAAGTTAGAAAAGGCAGGGGGATGGAGCCCTCCTTCCAGAATGCTTATTTTAGACTAACTTCCAGAACTGTAAAAGAATAAATCTGTTGTGTTATAACATTGAGTTTTTAATAATTTGTTACAACAGTGATTGGAAACAAACACAGAAACTAATTCCACCTCCAATGCAGGTCATGAAGTTGCTTGTGGAGTCTGCACAGGCATATTTAATACATCTAATGTATCAATATAATGTATTTAATATACCTCTGTGCTTGCATATAGACTTTAAAATGCAACAAATACCTCTTGGTTTTGAGGGGATACTTAGAAGATCAAGTTACCAAGGGAATGAATTCAAATGGTGGATAAAATGAGGCTCAGACTTCTTGGTACATCACTAAAAGCCTAAACAAAACAAAATTTAGAATCTGGGAACCACTTGCATAGTTTTAAAAATGATTTTAAAGTTTACAGTTTTGTGATGACTTCACATATCTCATTACTTTATGTGAATATAACAAATGCAAGGCATTTTCTACAGTTTGCACTTAATCCATATCCTGGTACTCTATACAGATAGGCTTCAGTGATCTTATTTTACCATCCCTAGTATACACCAGGGCTTTCCTTTTCCCAACATTGTACTTGAATGTATGTTGACATTTAAAAAAAAGATTTTTATTTATTTATTTATTTGAGGAGAGAGAAAAAAGCATGAGCCGGGGAGGAACAGAAGGAGAGGGGCAAACAGACTCCACACTGAGGGCAGAGCCTGACCCTGAGATCATGACCTGAGCTGAAATCAAGGATGAGAAGCTTAACCCACTAAGCCATGCAGGTGCCCCTTTGTATTGGCATTTTAATAAACATGTACCATCCCACATGTCACAAATAATAAAATATTTTAAAATGTTTATTACTTAGGATAATAGCCAATTAATAATTATGGCCCATAAAATGAGAATGTGTTAGATAAGTATTGCTAAATGAGTTTGATGTCACAAATATATCAAATTGACAAATTTTGGAACTTGTGGTTTTTCTTCATTAGCTTGGTATCTAGGATATGAAGTCTCAAACACTGTGTTCACAAGAGCTCTAACCCTAACACTCAACAACACTTGGAGGTCACCTTCAATTTGGTTCAGATGTAATATTTTAATATACAAACAAACAAGGAATTTAAAATGCAATGAATGTTGAAGTGAAATATTTAGAAGTTTTTAGTAGAAACTTCATGTTATTCTCTAAAAAGTCAAGTTGTTTTTATGTTTATATTTCTGTACTTTTTGAAACAAAGAAAATCAAGCCATCACAAGTGGATAAAACATGTCTAGAAACAAGTGAATTTTCCTGATGTTATGGAGATGATGATGATGATTCATGATTCAGAACTGATAATTAATTTTTTAAATTGATTATTATGTGTATTATCATTCTGGGATGTTGGGAGTACAGATTTCCATTCAGTTTTAGAGAGGAAACAATTATAAGAACTGTCAGTGATCATTAGGTAGGAAAAATGGCAAAGAAAACCAGAGTTGGGTGATTGATTTTATACACAATTTCTTTTTTTAATCTTATTTAAATTTAATTAACATATAGTGTATCATTAGTTTCAAAGGTAGAGTTCATTGATTCATCAGTTATATATCAACACCCAGTGCTCCTTATATCACATGCCCTCCTTAATGTCCATTACCCAGTTACCCCATCCCTTGCCCACGAACTCTCCAGCAGCCATTGGTTTGTTTCCTATAGTTAAGGTTCTCTTACAATTTGTCTCTCTCTCTGATTTCATTTTATTTTATTTTTTCCTCCCTTCTCCTATGCTCCTCTGTTTTGTTTCTTAAATTCCATATATGAATGAAACCATATGGTAATTATCTTTCTCTGATTGACTTCTAGCTCCATCCACATAGTTGCAAATGGCAAGATTTCCTCCTTTTAATGGCTGAGTAATATTCTATTTTACAGAATACACACACACACACACACACACACACACACACACACATATATATATCACATCTTCTTTATCCACTCATCCCTTGATGGACATCTGGGCTCCTTCCATAGCTTGGCCATTGTGGACATTGCTGCTATAAACATTGGGGAGCATGTGTCCCTTCAAATCACTATACTTGTCTCCTTTGGATAGATACCTAGTAGTGCATTTGCTGGGTTATAGGGTAGCTCTATTTTCAGCTTCTTGAGGAACCTCTGTACTGTTTTTCAGAGTGGCTGCACCAGGTTACATTCCCATCAATAGTGTAAGAGGGTTCCTCTCTCTCCATAACCTCAACAAGATTTGTTATTTCCTGACTTGTTAATTTTAGCCTTTCTAACTGGCATAAGGTGGTATCTCACTGTAGTTTTGATTTGTATTTCCTTGATGTCAAGTGATGTTGAGCATTTTTTCATGTTAGACACAATTTCTTGTAATTTGAAGATGTCTTCTCACCTTGTTTCTATTTCTATTCTGTTAGTAGTAAGAGTTCATTAGTCACTTTGAAGAAATGATTTAACATATGGTTAGTTTTTGTAACTGCAACAGTGAGAAATGTCAATTTCCCTCATTTTATGTCTGTGACATAAAAAGCGAGTATTATTATTTGAGGAGCATATAGTCTTTAAGAGACTTTTTTATATCGAAGATTAACAGAGTGGGGACAATTATTCAAAGAGAGAATATTGACCTTAAATTTTGCTGAATTAAAAAGAAGAAAAATTCAATATTTTCACACCTAAACATGGCTATTTTCAGTGTTGTGTGTTGTCTCTGAAAGATTTTCCATATACACGAGAGTAATCCCACATGAGCATACACAAACACACACAATTTTATATACTGCTTTATCCTCTGTAATACTAAATCAAAAGGACGTTTCCATGGTGCCACTTACTTTTCACTAATTATGACTTTACCAATATATGATATTTCACTTTAGGGTAAAAAGTTTGCTTAGTATTATTTTTTAAAAAGATTTATTGTGGTTCCTGGCCTAATTTATTTTCCTGCTCCTCCCTTGTATTCCAAAGGCTTCAGTGGTTTGGAACTCATCATATATAATTAAGGGCATGAGTTTATAATGGTACATAAACTAGCTTGATCATACTAGGGAACCAATCTCAACTTTATTTATTTTATATTTTCCAGCTTTATTGAGGCATAATTGGCAAATAAAATTTTAATATATTTTAAATGTACGATGTGATGATTTGATCTACATATACATTGTGAAATGATTACCAAAATGAAATTAATTAATACATCTATCACCTTACATAGTTACCTTTTTTTGTGTGTGAGAACCCTTCAGCTCTCCTCTCAGCAAATGTCTAGTATACAATACAGTACTATAAGCCATAGTCACCATACTGTACATTAGATCCTCAGAAGTTATTAATCTCCAATTCACTGTTTTAACACTGGAAAATAAAGAAAAAAACATTTAGTTTGCTTTTTTGTGTGAGATCTATGCCTTAGTATAACCATATAACTGATAATCAAAGTATCCCTCTAATAAAGAAGATGCAGTAGAATTGTGATATTACTACCAACCAATCCTGGATCTTGGCAATATCAATGGCAGTTAAATTTAGAAAAAGACAGAACCAGGATTTATGTGCACCTTCAGGGAAGCACACAAAATACTTATGAATTTTTCCTGTAAAAAACTTGATCAACCCTTTGGCTATAACCATAATTTTATAGGAAATACAGTGTTAAAGAAATCTTACAGTGGTCCATATTCTCTGAAATTCAGACTAAGTTAAACTTAATAGGGCCAATTACCTGGTTCTTCAGTGAAGAAATTACAAGGAAAAGTACAGGGAGGGAGCTATATAGATTAGAAGAGTTGTAAGAAATAAAATTGCCAGTTGAAAGTTATAGCCTGTATTTGAATACTGATAATTGTATGAGTTGTACGCTTCAAAAAATCTTTGAAAGTTGCTTCATGTAGTTTCAACAATTATAAATTCACAGCCTATATTGTTTCATTATGTCTCCAGCTAAAGTACTCTCACTACTCCCTGAATTGTTTTGAAACAAATACAACTCATATAATTCCATTCATAGATATCAGTATGTGCCTTAAAGATAATAATGCTTTTTAATCATAAACACAATACTATTGTTATACCTAAAATAAAATTAGTAATTCCTTAACTTTGTCAAATGCCAGTTCATGTTCAGTTTTCTCTGAATGTCCCATTTTTTCAGTTTATTTCATCAGTATTCAAAATTGAGAGGAAAATGTATACAAAAACTATGTCAGCTAGCTAACTTTATCCATTCTGTGGAATGCAGAGAGAAGTCTTGTGACTATAATATGTATCTAATTTGATATGCATACAACTGAATTAGCTTTACCAAGAGTAGTTCTACCTCTTTGTTGTTTTATTGGCAATCCAGGGAATCCGGGCCATTATTTACATTTTCCTCTCAGTGGGTTAAATAATTGTTCTCTTGGAAACAGCATATACTGTATCTATAGAGCACTTGGGTTATACATTACCCGTGCCTTTTATTAAGCATTGAATGGAAAAGATATTCTTAGTTTGATTCACCAAAAAATTGCTTCAGAGACCTTAACCAAAGACACTGCATTTCTCTATTTTTATTCCTCTAGGCAATGAACTTGTGGGCAGCACAAAGTAAGATGAATGACAGAGCTGCAGAATATACCTGAGGTAAGAATTACATAATTGGATTTCACACAGATAACATTATTCTGAACTGCCATTACCTCTCGCAATTGATACCCACCATTCTGAAATGGTCCTACAGTTTTATCAATAGATTGTGGTCAAATTCAGAGAAATGGTTGAGAGTTGAAAAGATATTAAAAACCAAGTCAGCCTTGCTTTGATTTGCAATTCTAATATATACAAGTTGTACCTTCCTGAGCCACAGTTCCTTAGGAAGGCCCCTGATCTTTGACCACCTGCTGTGTTATGGCACGATAGAAGGACATTATCAATAGATTGTGGTCAAATTCAGAGAAATGGTTGAGAGTTGAAAAGATATTAAAAACCAAGTCAGCCTTGCTTTGATTTGAAATTCTAATATATAGGGATTGTACCTTCCTGAGCCATAGTTCCTGTAGGAAGGCCCCTGATCTTTGACCACCTGCTATGTTATGGCAGGATAGGAGGACATACCTGGAATGGGGGTCAAATTTCACTAATTCAGTCCAAACAGACTCCTGGATAAACCACAAGTCAAAAGGACAGAGATGCTGAGGGACCGAATCTTGTCTTGTTCACAGCTGGGATCCACACAATGTTGTCAAGCGTCATTTTCCTCAATTTAGTAAATGTAGCCTAATTGCAAAAGTGAGCATTTTATCACTCCCTTTGGATTAACTTCTCTACTGTGTTTCTTCATAGGAAGTTTATTTCTTATATTTCTGTGGGGTTTAGATGTTTGCAAAGTTAATTCTCATGGAACCCTTTGAGAAAAGCCTGGGAGTTGTTATTTTCACATTTTAGAGATTGACGAGCCTGAAGCTCAGGGATGGCAAGAGGTTTGCTCAATAATCCACACTGAGGAACTGAAAGAGTCATGTCTTCTGACACTTTCTTTTCAAGTATTTCCTCGAACATTCTTTCAATCTATAAGTATTGATGGAATGCATTCTGTGTTTCAGGCTGTAAATAACACATTGTGTATATAAAAATGAACAAGGTGATGACTGTGGGAAGTAAATCTAATCAGATAAGTAAATACATAATTATAATGTATGACACATGTAATGAATGACAGAGTAACACATAAAGACCTTTCTAAATAACTGAATTTTTAGCAGAAATTAGAAACACATGAAGAGCCCGACAAGCGAGGTTGGGGTTTGTATTGCAAACCCACATAACAGCATCTGTGGAGGTTTCTCGCCTGAGCACTGCTACAGCTCAAGCTGTGATTGGGGACTGGTGTGTGGGGGAGGGCATGGGAGTAGGTCTGAGCCTCTGCTCCAGGTCATGCCTTCTCAAAACACCACTGTCCAGCAGTGCCGTTAGTGCCCCTCATCTGTGAATGTAACGTGGGTTGGATGGGAAGGGGGCAAAGTGAAGGGGCTTCAGTTTGGTGCCATTTCTGTTCCTGTTTAGAGAACTATAGTCAAGGATTGCCATTCCTCTCTGCTTGTCCTGTGCCTTTGGCAAGAGCCACTCACCTAGTGTGAAGAGAAAGGGTCAATATCAGGAAAATCTGCCCATCTGGTGGCTCATGTGATTGCTTGCAGAATAGAACACTCAAGACCTCTACAGGATGATAGCAAGGCAATACCTGTGGTGTTTCCCAAAGAGCTGCTGTTTCACATTATTTAACCCAGACTTGTTTTCTGCCAGCAAGGAGACCTAAAAGAATTTCCTTGAATCATGGAAAACATTTGTAAATATAAATATCAATGTCTATTTGTGTCATTAACATTTAAGTCTGAGGGAAGATTGAGTATTTTTAGCAAAAATGGAAGAAATGGATACATGTAAATAATCTCAAAAAAGTACCTCCATTTCTTGCTTTTCAAAAAGTCACAAAATTTCACATATTCTTACAATTTTAATAAAACATATGTAAGAAGGCAAAGTGAAAATTTTAATATCCTTACTGAGGTGTTATTTATATAACTATAAAACTTAGAACTCAGTCTTTTTAAATTAAACTTATATAGTTATGCAGTCACCACCCCAATCCCATTTTAGAACATTTCCATCATCCTCCCTGCAAAATTCTGTCATGCCCATTTACAATTAATACCCACTCCCAACCTCAGCACTGGACAGCTCCCAATCTTTCTTTCTTTATGCATTTACCTGGGAAGAAGCAGCTTATTAAAATGATCCATCCATCTTGTGCCTCATCTCCAGCTGTGGTTCAATGACACTTGGCAAGGTTCTAAGGACAAGAGCATTTAAGACCTTGACTTTCCATATCACTCAGTTATTAGTGTTTTTAAAATGTTATTATGTGTGGTAGTCAAATAATGCCCCCTCCTCCAGAGATGTCCAAATTTTAATCTCTAGACCATATTATGCCATATTAGATGGCAAAGAGGGAATTAAGTTTGCAAATGGAATTAAGGGTGTTCCCAGCTGACCTTGAGATCAGAGGATTATTCTCTATTATCTGGATGGGTCCAAAGTAATCACAAGTGTCCTTAAAAGTGAAAGAAGGGACCAGCATAGTCAATGACAATGTGATGTAACACAAAAAAGACTTAGCCACTATTGTTGGCTTTGAAGATGGGAAGTAGGGGGCTACAATCTGGGAAAAATCAAAGAACTCTATTTCCCCTAGAATTTCTAAAAGGAACATACCCTTGCTAACATCTTGATTTTAACCAAACAAGACCCAATTCTGACTTCTGATCTTAAGAAATCTGTGATAATAAATTTGTGTTGCTTTTCAACCATCAAGTTTTGGTCATTTGTTAGAGAAGGACAGAATTGTTAATTGCATAATGTTAGCAGATAGGACACATGCCTCTTTTTTTCTCATGGTAGACTACAAGTTTTTAAACCTCTTGTCAAATCTTGTTACTAAAAATGGGACCTGGCTAATTCTAGAGAAAAAAGCTTGGCATCTTCTCTGAGTTCTTTTATGGGAAAACTGAGTTATATATGTTAGCAGGTAGCTGCTAGTCACAAGAACCTTAAAGTGGACAGGCAATTCTAAGCCATAAATTAGTAGGAAATGCCCCAAGTACAAATACCTTCCTTTCCTCCAAACAACATTCCTTTTACAAAGTTTATTCATATGGCATCTCCAGAAACAAAGCCATCCTCTTCCTACGTGGAGAGATAACAACAAAAAAGTAACTTTGAAAACAGACCATTTTAGTCTCCGTGCTGTGTCTCTGAGGAGATGTACATAGGTGATGTACAGCGGGAGAGCTTTGGGAGCAAAAATACATCAGAGGCAGAATTAGAACTTCACAGACTTTCTTTTTGTTTCTCTTTCTATTTTTCTAAGAAAAGAATGAAATAACAGGCCTTCCACAGGGTGAAGTGCACCTTACAGAGAAAGAGCAGAAGGTACTGTGTCTAGGGTTCTTATTGTTGTGAATATTCCCATTTGTTTATGAACTCCCCTGTGTAGTTAGCTCATTTGGGGTGATCCTTTGTGCTGATGACATTATTTTGGAAAAACAACTAATGATTATAGCATTAATTGAAATACCAAGCATTAATTAGTTTATTGCTGGGCTTTGGAACAATTTAATAGGAACAACTTCTTTTAAGTGCAGAGAACAAAAATACTTTTCCAAGAAGTTGAGAGTTAGGGGCATCTGGGTGGCTCAGTTGACAAAGTGTTTGCCTTTGGTTCAGGTCATGATCTCAGGGTCTTGGGATCGAGCCCTGCATAGGGCTCCCTGCTCTGTGAAGAGTCTGCTTCTCCCTCTCCCTAGTCCTTTCTCCTCCCCCGCTTGCAACTCTTTCTCTCTCTCTCTCTCTTAAATAAATAAATAAAATCTTAAAAAATAAAAAAAGTGAGAATTAGAGGTAGTGATAAACCTGAGATTACATTGCTAGGGGGCAGACTTTTTAGCTAACAACTCCTTACGTTGTGGCTTAGAGTTCTATAGCAAATTCTCTAGAGATTTACTAGAGTGTGTCTCATTGCGTTCTCTAGGGACCATTCTGAATTCAGAAAAATTAAGAATAACAGATTTATAAGTTAGAGCATTAAGTACTTTTTTTTAAAGGTCACTGAGCTTCTTTCTCTCATTTTGATGTGATTTTATGTGGGGTCCAGGAGTGAATGGCCAAGAAGGAATTCTTGAGACATTTTTGATGCAAAAATATTTTTTATTAAAGCACAGGTACAGAACCTGTGGGCAGAAAGAGTTGCACTGGCATTTTGAGGAGCAATTGATTATATACTTTGGAATTGGGGGAGGTGAAGACAAAGGAAGATTCTGAAAGGACTTTAAATGCTAAAGCAGACCCACAAGATACTGCCTGGTTATTGTCAAGCTAAGGTAGTTTCCTCCTCTAGCAAAGTATTAACATTAAGACAGTTGGGAGTTCTGGAGGAATGTTATACTCTGTTTGCCTCAAGTATTTGTCAATGGGCTGCAGGTTATAACGACATTTAATTTATCTACATTTCTTTTGCCTTTGTTCTCCACATCAATTTTACACTTGAAGGAACTTCTGTGAAGTTTGAGAAAGATAAGTCAGGTCATCTAGAGTCATGTAGTCAGATGAAGGCAGCTTCAGAACCAGGTATCCTTTTCTTGATCACAAATCTAGACCTGAATCTCTAGCCATGGGTTTCATTTAAAGAATGCTAAGTCCACCATCTATTCAACTGAAGAAGACCCTAACAAGATCAAGGGTGTTGTTAGAGGGATTGACCTTCCATTTCTTAGAAGCAAATTTTGATTGACCTGGAAATAAGTGGTTCTCTGTTGTTTGTTAGAATTTTGAAATACTTTGCTTTGTTTTGTTTTGTTTTTCTTGTCTTTCCTTTGGTCCTTTCAGCTTACTACTTTACTTACTGGATCTTTAATAACCAAGAAACCTATATCCAAGGCGTAAAGCTGGACTGTGATTATTTGTGATATAATATGGATAATCAAGAACAATTAGAATTATGGAACCAATAGGATTTTGTCTTTGATTTTGCTACTTAGGTTTTCAGCTTCTAATTTAAAACTCATTTCTATTAGTCTTAAAAATCCCATAAGCCTGAGTAGCACTTTTCTAATCTAATTTTGCTACTACCATTCCAAGCTCTGTACTGCCCCCTGCCACCTGTTCTTGATGTTGTATTCTAATTTATATAGATTATATCAAGAAGCTGCTTTCAAGCAAACGGCTTGAGCAGTGGGATGTAGAAAAGGCCCACCAGGTGACCGGCCTCGGAGTATCCATAGACCCTAACTGATAAGGGGACTTCTTACAACTAAAGAAGGGAAGATTCCACTCCCCATATACTCCTTATCTTCCTCCTTATAAGCAGCCTCCTTGCTGACAAGCTCTCCTCTGCCTTCCTGCCCCTGCTCTCTTGCAGTGTATTCAATAAACTTCTGTCTCCTTTGTTCTGCATCAGATGAATTCTGTCACCTCTCCCCTGCCACCGGCTTCCATGCCATTGTTACCCTACATTTAGGGACCCCTTCTGATCAAGAGACACCCCATTTAGACATCACAGTATATGATTTTATTATGATTGCCCAAATATTTTGTTGAGCAATTCATAGAATATAGATGGCTCTCAAATGTAAATTCCTTAAGCATAAATATTTTAAAATTCACTTTTTATAACTAACAAATAGATGTTCAGTGAGTATCTCAATATCCCCATATATTTGCGTATGATTTTCATGCTATCTTTTTATATTTGTGTTAACTAAACAATATAAATTCAAGAGTCCTGTATGAAACTACATATTTTAACATGTAATATCAGTTTAAAAAATCTGCAAGTACATAATTATATTAATAAACAATAGCTCTTTAACTAGCTCTCATAAGCTTTAATCTATATACATTTCTTTTCTCTAGGTATAAAAATGTCCTTACCTTATTTCTTGATTTATATTGTAATAATTGCATTCATTTTGTAAACCTAAATTGTTCCTCTGGACAGAGATAATAATAAATGTGTTATTCACTTAATTTTTATTTATTTTTTTAAGGTTTTGTTTATTTATTTGACAATCAGAGATCACAAGTAGGAAGAGAGGCAGGCAGAGAGCGAGAGAGAGGAGGAAGCAGGCTCCCTGCTGAGCAGAGAGCCAACGCGGGGCTCCATCCTAGGACCCTGAAATCATGACCTGAGCCGAAGGCTTAACCCACTGAGCCACCCAGGCGCCCCTTCACTTAGTTTTTAAATTTATAATTTAAAACACACTTTATTTTTCTTAAAATTACTGTTGTGAAGAATTAAATGCCACACATGGAATGCACACACATTTACACACTCAGATATACTCTTCTCTTTTGCACAACTGAGTATTTTATTTAATGTTTTGGTAAAACAAGGGGATGGACAAAGTATCAGAAAATTATTAGTGAAAATTATGCCCCCACCAGGGCTAATACAAATATTTAAACATTTTAATGTCCTTGTATGTTTCATCTTTCTGGACAGGGCAGTAAGATTTCTATTTATCTATGATAGAAAACTAAGTTGTATCCCCAGAGACCAAAATAATGACAATATAATGGTTGTAGAAGAATCAAAAATTAAATAGCTGATTACTACGCAAATGAAAAAGAATGTGATCTCTAGGGGTCTGATTGATAATAGTAAGCAATAGATAATTCAAATGAATATAGTATAGACTTAAAAATTATTATGAAATCCTTTTTTTAACCACTATATTTCAATAGCAGAGATTATGGCAGGCAAATGGGGCCATTAATCTTTGGTTATTCATATACGTATGACTTGTACATACTGAGTTTATTCCTTCCACTTGGATGGGTTATGCCCCCATATTTATGCTAATTGCCTTGGGATTCCTTGTGATAAAAATAGTATAATATGAAAAAACCTGACCTGCATTTGTTTTTGTATAACTGATATACTGATAATACCAATCAATTAACATGAAGAATTTACTACGTCAGGTAGAGTGCTTATTTCTTTACTGTCAATATTTCACTTAATCCTTATAATAATTCTGTAAAGTGGATAACATTATTACGGATTTACAGAAAAACAAACACACAAACAAAACAATGCTTAGAGAATTCAAATAAGTTCTCCACACTCTACTGTTGAAGGAGTAGGCTCATCAGTCTTCACATATAGTTGTGCATATTGTATGGCTAGTGCCCAAAGATAGGACACAGCTTGCATTACTTTATAGAAATTTGGGAACTCTGGGTGAAAAGAAGATACATTCCACTAAAAGAAAAGTTTTTTTTTTCTTCTTTGAAAGCCAATGGAATCTCACTTTTACTATAAAATCCACAATAATGCTCATATATGGGTGAGACTGAAAACTGATACACTAATGTTTTTAATATGAAGGATTATATTGAAGGCTGGTTTCTCTCTTTTTTTCATTTTTAAAAAAATTAACTTATAATGTATTATTTGCTCCAGGGGTACAGGTCTGTGAATTATCAGTCTTAAACATTTCATAGCACTCACTGTAGCAAATACCCTCCCCGATGTCCATCACCCAGTCGCCCTATCCCTCCCCGTACCTAGCAGCCCTCAGTTTGTTTCCTGAGATTGAGTCTCTTATGGTTTGTCTCCCTCCCTGGTCCCATCTTATTTCATTTTTACATCCCTTCCCCCATGAACCCCTGCCCTGCCTCTCAAATTCCTCATATCAGAGAGATCATATGATAATTGTCTTTCTCTGATTGACTTATTTTGCTTAGGAGGATTTTGGGGGTAATAGTAATGATTTTTTTTGAATACTTGGTGAGTTCCCTTTGTGAAAATTTCTTTAAATTTGTACTCATGGCTTGCTCATGATTCTGTGATGTATATTCTATTTCAATAGAAGTTGTAACACTTTTTAACCTCAAGTTATAATATCTGAGTAGATCAAGTTATAATATCGTTTACCCTCTCTATATCACTTGAAAGTTATATACACACTTCTAAACAATTGATATGATATTGTATTTTTTAAAAAAATCTGGAAAAATAATAATGGGAAAACTAGTTGTCATACATAATAGGAAAAATTATGGCCTAGGCATTTAAGAATTTGGACAATGTACTCAATAACTAAATTTATCTTAAATCATGAAGCATAAATTTAGTGAAGAAAATTATAACCATGAATTTATTAAATATTTTCCTTAGATCTGTGCATATATTTTGCAACCTCTTTTAAGGTGTTTTTCAAACAGTATGTTCATCTAAATCAACTCAAAAGACTTGACCAATAAGATTGTCCTTGTTGAATTTATACGTGTCCAGTGCCTTTTGTAGCTGGTAACGTGTCATCAGTTATGTGAGTCAAAGTTGCCCTTCCCAGGGGTGGGGGATAATCAGCAATATCTGTTGCAATCTTTTCCACCTATAGATCTTCTTTTTAACTGGAGATTGAGATGACTTTAGCAGAGGAAATTAAATTAACACCTTTCTTCTGCACATTTGAATAATGTTCTTCATCCACATATCTTGTTTACCCCAAGCGAGAGTCCAAAAGTACCTTTGCTATGTGTTCTGGCATTTTGTCTTGATTTGTTCTGCTATAGACAAATATTTTGACTTAAAATACATAAGTAGATTAAATGAGCAAATCAGCACCCTCGTAGTGTCCTGAGGAAATTAAATGCACAGTAAACATTGTTGTATGAATTCGTAGTTTCTTTTTTTATTGCTAAGTAGAATTTCATGGTATGACTAAAAACAGTTTGTTTAACCATTATCTTGTGGGTTATAGAAATCCTGTAGATATGGTGTGGGGAATGCAAGGAGGATGAGAGGAGTAGCTCCCCAAGTTTCTTGTCCTGTATATCCAGAACTGTAGTTATGATGAGATATCAGGCCATGATTTTTTTACTTTGCTTGGCAAAAAGAATTTTAAAGATATAATTAAGGTTCCCAATTATCAGTTATTTTAAGATTATCCATGTAGCCCTAATGTAGATAGTCCCTTTAAAACTAGAGTGTTTTCTCCATTAGAGAGATTTCTTAGCACACGAGGAATTCACTGTATCATTGCTGGCTCTGACATGAAGGGGGCTGAGAGCAGCCTCTAGGAGCTGAGAGCAGCCTCTAGGAGCCAGCAGTGGACCAAAGCCAATGGCTGGGAGGGAAATGGGGACTTGAGTCTGACAGTCTCCAGGAACTGAATACAGCTCCAAAGCTGAAGAAGTTTGGAAGCAGATTCTTTTATTGCCTGGTAAGAGCACAGTCAGATTGGAGTGCTTGGGTGACTCTGTTGGTTAAGTGTCTGATTCTTGATTTTGGCTCAGATCATGACCTCAGGGTAGTGAGATAGAACCCCTCATTGGCTCCACACTCAGTGCAGAGTCACTTGAGATTCTCTCTCTCCCTCTCACTCTGCCCCTCTTCCTACTTGTGCACTATCTCTCTAAATAAATAAATAAATAAAATCTTTTAAAAGTAAGAGCACAGTCCGAATACCTTGATTTTATTTTTGTGATACTCTGAACAAGAACCTAATCAAGCCCTGGGTATCTGACTTATAGAACTGTGAGTAAATAAACGGTTTTATATTTTTGTTTTTTTTTTGTTTGTTTGTTTTTTAGCTTTTTTTGGAGATAATTTTGAATTCATATTCATTTGTAAGAAATAATACAGAGATTCCCTGTACCCTTTTGCCCAGTTTCCCACAATGATAACATCTTACATAACTATACAATATCACAAATAGGATATTGATATAATCCACTGATTATTTAAATTTCTCTATTTCTACCTGTACTTCTATACCTACCACCTGTCTGGTTACAGAGTATTTCTATCATCAGAAGATCCCTCCTGTTGCCCTTCTATAACCATGCCCACCTCTTTCCTACTGCCCTTTTTTCTTACTGTCTTTAACCCTTGGTAACCACTAAAATTTTGTCATTTTTGAGAATGTTACATGAATAGATATATAAGCTATGTAATCCTTTAGGATTAACTTTTTTTTCCCACTCACTATACTTTCCCAGAGGTTCAGCCAAATTGTTGTATGAATTAGTAGTTTCTTTTTTTATTGCTAAGTAGAATTTCATGGTATGAATAAAAACATAGTTTGTTTACCATTACCCACTGAGTGACATCTGGGTTGTTTCCAATTTTTCACTGTTACATCTAAAAAGCAGAAATTTATTCTCTTATGGTACAGGAAACCAGAAGTCTGAAAGTCACTGGACTAAGATGTAGGTATCAGCAGACCTGGGATCTCTCCATCCCTTACCTCTCCCAGTATCCTTTGACTTCTCATTGTATCATTCCAATATTTGCCTCTGTGGTCACATTGTCTCGTCCTCATTTCAGAATCCTTACCTTAATCACACCTGCAAAGATCCAAATAAAGTAACATTTACAGGTTCCAGGGATTCTGATGTGGCTATCTTTTGGTAGAGGAGGACCGTTTTTAAGAAACTGCCAAATGGTTTTCCAGAGTAGCTATGTGATTTTATATTCTCACCAGCAATGTATGAGTGATTCAGGTTCTGTACATTTTTATTTTTCAGGCTGTTAATTTGTGATAACTTGTCAAATAGTAACAGAAAACTAAGAAATTGTCCTAACAAACTGAGTATATTTGAAAAATAATATTTTTCATCTTTTTATATATCCAAGATATAGAACATATTAAAACACAGAGAACCAATCAGAATGCCTTCAAAGATTATCAGCCAAAACTAGCTCTAATAGTAAAGCAAGATGATGGTGCATGGAAAACATTTCTCACTATCTTAGATGTATATGTATGAAGAACATTGCAGTAGAATAGAGTATAAAAATGATAGTGAAATGGATTTTCTTATTAAGACTTTTGATTGGAGGAAAAAATCACTAATCCAGAAATCAGTGAAACTTTGTCCTTATTCATTTTGCCATGTTTCTACTAAGGACTGTCTATATTTGATTCTTCTTTTCCTCATTTTTTTTTTCTTTTTTTACCCTTGAGCACACTCCAGTTTGACATCCACGTCATCACTGCCCCCAAAGAGTTCTTACATCTTGCTAAATCCAATCAGTAGTCTTCAGTCAGTTTTTCTCTTTGACCTCTCAGTGCATCGTGAACATCATGAACTGGCAACGTGAACACTCCTGTTCTGAAACTGTCTCTTGCAGCATCCTATAGCATACACAGGGGATGACACTGGAGATACTTCTCTCCTTTTGTAGACCCATCCTTCCTCCACCTGTCTGTCAAGTGCTGGAGTTGCTCAGATGTTGGTCTTTTCTTCTGTCTCTCTACAAAATTTCTGGACGAGGTCACCCACAAAGCTTCAAATTCCTCGACAACTATGACTGGAATTTATCTTTCTTTCAAGCTCCAAACCCATGTACCCATGTACCTTTTTAACACCTACACTTGCATAGCACCTAAAACTCAGTATTCAAATACTGACATCATCTGAATCAGATTAAAAATAAAAAACAAAGACTAATGACCTTCACCCTGGCAATCTTAAACCTGGTTATCTAACACTAACCACTGTCTAGAAAAATTGCAGCCAGTCCTATCCGTCCCTTGCAAGCCATAAACCTGAGAATCATCATTGGCATATTGTTTACCCAAACTCCCACCTGGGTTCACAATCTGTTGTCAAGTCATATGGATTTTAATCTCTTAATTCATGTGATTATTTTTATCTCTTAATTCATGTGATTATTTTCATTTCCATTACTCTGTTTCCATTATGTGTTTCCATGTGAAATACTTGCTCACCCTACCTTTTATTGGGATCACTAAAGTAATGTCCCAACTCGTCTTATTGTGTCTACTCTTAATTTTCTCTAGTCTGTTGACTAGACTGACCATCTACTAACATAGAAATATGACTTGCCACCCACGTGTATGTGCTACTCAATAGCTTCCCATTATTCTTAAGAGAAAAATTGGCATCTTTAACCTGGCCTACAGGATCTGGCATAATCTTTCCCTTCCACCATATGCATTTATTGAGTGCTTATTTAAGTACTTACCATGAGTCATGTAATAGGGAGCAAAAACATATCTAAGCCCTGCCCTCTTGGAGCTGCCAGTCAATGGCAGACAAAGATAATAATCAATTATTTTTACAGTGAAATGTGAGTTTCAAGTTGGCCAAATGTCACAATATATACAGGGCTTTGCCTATAAAAACCTAAAAGTGGAATAATTGAGTTCTAGCAGCTGCTAAATGCCAGGGATCACTCCTACATCAGTTTACATGAATATTTTATTTTTTACATTAGTCATCCTGCTAATTGTTGGTTATGGTACATGTCATCTATAAAACTGCATAAAATGAATATGTGCAGTTTAAAGAATAATAATAAAACAAATACCCATGTATTTAACATCTATGTAAAGGAAGAGTACCAGTTCCTTGAAAGTCCACTTTGAGCTTAACACTAGTTATTTTTCCTCTCTCCTCTTCCCTGCTAGATGTAACAACTATGCTAATTTCTTATTGATTAGTCCTTTGCTTTTCTCTGTACTTTACCATCTGTGTGAGTATTCCTAATAACTCAATATTAGTTTTGCCTGACTTCCATCTTTCTATAATGGAAATAATATGCTGTGAGATAATCTTCTTGTGAGATTTGCTTCTTTTACTTAGCTTCGTGTTTTGAGATAAACACATCTTTATAAATTTGTGGCTATATCTGCTGTCATTTTTATGGATATACCACGATTTTTTTTCAAGTTTATTAATCTATAATGAGGAGTGCTGCTAGGGACATTCTCACACATTCAAGAACATTTATTGAGTACCATCGCTGTAAAAAGTACTATACAAGTTGACCATTGTGGGAAGTAACTAGTAGAGGAAGGCCACCCTTAGTTTTAAGGAGGTTTGGCCTAAGTGAAAGAAGACAAATGTACAACACAATGAAAAACATTTATTATGAAGAACTATATAAATGCATTGTCTTTGATACATGTTTTATGTATGCAGAGGAAAAAAATAGCATGGTTTTAAGAGAGTTAAGTTCTGTAATAGATAAAATGAAGGAAATGCTTGTTGTTTTTTTTTCCCCTAAGTGGGTCAAATTTTTAAAGTGTTGATACATTATGAAAGAATTAATGCATTAGACTATCAGAGTAGACTAATTAGACTATCAGGAGTAAAACTTGAGTTAACTACCTGGCAAATAGAGGGAAGAGAAGGAGAGGAGTGACTGGAATAGTCTAGGGAAGAAGAAGCTCTAGGGTGGCCTCTAGAACAGGTTTCAGTGGCCTCATAGCAGTTTGAAATAAATGCATACAAAACTCACAGATGTAGAGAGAGAATGGAACACTGTGATTCTGTAGGTTATTACACACTTTTTTTTTTAAGATTTTATTTATTTGACAGAGATCACAAGTAGGCAAAGAGGCAGGCAGAGAGAGAGAGGAAGGGAAGCAGGCTCCCTGCTGAGCAGAGAGCCCGATGCTGGGCTCGATCCCAGGACCCTGAGATCATGACCTGAGCCGAAGGCAGAGGCTTTAACCCACTGAGCCACCCAGGCGCCCCGGTTATTACACACTTAAATACTTAGCAAAAAGTCTTACTTTGTGTTTATCTTTTAATGTTTATGTTCCTTTTTTAAATTCATCTAATAACATAAATATTATGGAGTATCTACTTCTGACAGAATGTGACCATACTGCAATGGAATTAGAAATAAACAAGATTATTGCAAAAATAAATCCACTTGGGAAATAATACAAAGAAACAAAGCAAAATGTAACTGTCTTATTTTACAAAGAAAATCAAGGCTTAAGCTACGATTATTATAGGAATTATAATTAGAGCCATATATAAAAATACATGAGATATGCTTTCAGCACTAATCAAAGGCAATTATTGAGCCATAAATTAAACTTTAGAATGCAGAATATATTGAAAATAAATTTATTAAACATTTGGCTCACTATGCTAGAAAATATTAAAATACAAACCCAAAGAAAGTAAACTGAAAGTACTGGTAAAAATTGTAGCAAAAAAGAAGGTAAAGGAAAAATATAAAATTAGTTGGATCAATAACATCAAAGTTTATGCACAGGAAAGATAATTAAAATAGAAGAAATTTTGACAAATCTGAATTAATTTAAGAAAGAAAAGGAAGAGAATGAAGGAGGAGCAGGAAGTAGGTAGGGGAAGGGGAAGAGAAAGAAGATGGAATGAGGAAAATAATATCAGTACAGATATAAAAATCATTGAAAATATTTTCTGTTAACTGTGATAGGATGTCTTGGCAGATCTTTGGACCATAAAATCTTTATCGGGCTTGTCTCTTATGTTCTGTCTGGCACACTTTGGTCTTACCAGGGCATCCCAATTACTTGCCACTTACTTCCTGCTCAAGAGATTTGATCAAATGAGTAAACCAATGTGATATTCTGCAGAAGATGCTGATAAAGATAAAGAGAATTAATGTGACCCTGAACAGACTATAAAAGTGTTCCAGATGAGAGTAGAGTACCTTTTATTCCCTTTTTTGATTGAAAGAATGCATTTTCAAGATAAGTATACTCAACCATTGTCAAATGCTGTATTGATCTGTTCTAGGAAAAATACTATGTGGATATCATTGATTCCACGTCCATGGGGTAGTTGATGTTTAGAGCAGATAAAATATGGAATAAGGAAGAATGTCTGAAAGGAAGGCAAGGTCCAGATCTTATGAGCTGTACAGTCCATATGGGGAAGTTTGGATTGTATTTGTGTGTGTGAGGAAACCATGAGATGATGTTGAGCAGGAGAGTGAAATCACATGAGTCATATATTAAAGATTATCATGTGTGTCATGCACAGGAGAGCAAAAGTGACTATCAAGAGGCAGAATTCAGGGTGAGGGGTACAATGGCCTGGGTTTCTGTGGCCCGAGTCAGGGGGTCAGAAGTGGTCAAGTGGGGGTGTATTTGAGAGGAGAGCTGACAGGATTTGCTTCACCCAGATTCCTGCAAGCACATAACCATATTAATGTCCTCTGGTGAACTGAAGGTCTGCTGTGACCCTGTCTAATTTCACAGAATTAACTTCATCAGGACCTTGATTTTTCCCAATACTTCTTATGACATCAAATTAATAAATATGATGAAATAAAAGAGCTGACAGAGAGAGAGAGACAATATAGCCTGTCACAGGGGAGGAGGATAAAGTTGCTGCAGCTAGGACAACATCATGGTTTTGGCTGCTAAGGTTACTTCTTTTGTCATATGCTGGAGATTCTCTAGTCTCCTCATGGGAGGAGAATCCGTATGACAGTATAGTTTGATGGGTCTTCTCCTGACTTTAATGCTCAAGGCTTGCAAATGGAGCTAGTGAGGAAGGCATGTAGGGCTCTTCCAAGGTTTGCAGGATCCCAGAACTTATGATCAGGAGTTATCTTAAGGGCTTTCTTAGCTAATGGACTAAAAAACTAAGGCGGCCAAGGAAAGCAATTGTCTATCAGTACATAAGACTGAATTTGTAAAGATATATCCTAACAGAAGTTGGCAATGAAGAGCCATTGCAACTTCTCCTCCTCCTCCTTCTCTTCCTCTTCCTCCCTTTTACCTTCTTCCTCTCCCTCCTTCTCCTCCCATGATCTTGATAAAAGAGGCTTGGGCCAGGAAAATAGGTTTGAAGTGGTGAGAAATTATAAGTTTGTTAATATAGTTTGTAGATAGAGATAATTGGATTTTTTGATGGGTTGGCTATAGGGCATAAAACAAAGAGAGTGGTCAAGAGTGACTGTAGTTTATTTTGACCTGCTGAGTTCATAAGTTGGTGTTCTCATGTACTGAGTTAAGGAACAGTGTGGGGTGAATGTATATGGTGTAGAGCTTAAATGTATTTGGAATTGCTCAAGAGGTCACGGTGATAATCTGTTTTATAAACCTGGAATTTAAGGAGGAGGTCAGGTTGGAAGTATAACTTGGGGGCATCAGTCTATAGATAGTATTTAATCTCCTTGGAATATATGAGCTTGCCAAAGGAGAGAGTATAGGTAGAAGAGAAACAAGGGTCAGAACCACCTGGGGCACTTCATCACGTGGAAGTTGGGGACACGGAAGAAGCAGCAAAGTAGAAGGAAGAGTGCCTAGTGAGGACTAAAATATTGTGCAAGCCCTATGAAGGAAGTGTTCAAGGAAGATGAAAGGGTTAACTCACAAATCCTACAGAGAGGCTGTATAAATAAAAGTGGAGATACAAATGCCATATTTTGCAGCATGAAGATCAAGAAGAGTTTTGGAGGATGTTGGGATTAAAGTCTAATTGCAACGTATTCAAGGGAGAAGAGGAGTGGAGTAAGTATAGATAACCACTTGAGAAATTGAATTTAAAAAGGAACAAGAGTAATATGACAGCAAAAACAAACAGAACAGTAGTTGGTAGGAGATGTAGAGTTAAGAGAGGGTACACAGACAATAGTTCTTGAATGAGGAAGAAAGTATACGTGGAAGATTTATCCTTAGAAAGGGCACAGGCAACTGTGCCTGTGGGGTATGAGAAAGAGTGAAAAAGTCATTCAGCAACAGGTGGAGGGCCTGATGGAGGTAGGGAATTGTTGCAGGAAGACATAAAAATGAAAATGAGGATGAAATGTGCTTTTTAGGAAAAGTAAGTTCAAGGGTGTTGTAGTGAACTAATATAATAATATGTAATACACCAGCCATTCATTAATATTTCCTGTTTCCTCTCCTTTCCAAATATTAGCACAAGTCTGTTTTTGCACCCTTGAGTTTGGGTATGCCCATATGATTTGCATTGGTCAAGGAAATTAGAGAAGAAGGTCATTCCCATGTGGGTGCATTTAGAAACCACTTTTCTCCATTTCTTTACACCTTTACTCAAGCTGCAGTTGTGGACATATTTCACTGGTCATGAATACTCTTAGCCAGTAAAATGTAATAAATAGTCATGTGTCTTCTGTAACTAGGTAGTAGCTCCAGCTCAGAGATGGGCAGAACTTGGCTACAAGGCAAGGTTAAACCTCAACAAGGTTAAAGCACCCTGGAATATTCAACCACAGGGAGGTTATTTGGGAGAACTTTGAGGATTTACAACATATTTTACAAGCATGAGAAATAGACTTTTTTATATTAAGCCACTGAGAGTTTGGTGATCTTTGTTACTATGGCATACTCTGGGGTGTCTGTCTCATGGCAAGAGTCTACTTACGGAAGTGAATGGCTGAGACACATTGCATGACAAGATCACTGAAGGAGAAGAGGTCAAGGGAGAAGATGGCAAGGTGTAGAAGGATTGTCTTTATGAAATTTAAGTTATCACAAATTACAACAGGATAAATTGGAAGAGAATGATAGTGAGCCAACAACTAAAATTTTCAAGGAATAAGGGGAAATGACTTGGAGATCTTAAATGACTGCCAAAGCAAGTGATGATAGGTAATTTTGTGTGAGGACCTAGAATCCAAACTTGAGAGATTTATGAAGGAGAAAGAAGAAATGTTCTAGAAGTAACTATAAAAAGAACTATTTCAATCTGGCTACTTTAGTCAATTATACACAGGAAGATAATATTTTAAAAAATTTTTACTCCTTTTTTCAGAACTTTAAAGTCTACCAAAATGTTTCTTTTTTTTTCCATTTTATTTTATTTCTTTTTAGTGTTCCAGCATTCATTGTTTATGCACCACTCTCAGTGCTCCATGCATTACATGCCCTCCATAATACCCACCAGGCCCCCTTTCTTAGACCTTTGACCAAAGAAATGACATTAAAATATATTTAAAAATGACTTCTTGTTTTGGAATACTCATGCATTATGATCTTATGTGGACCTAATTTATAATGCTGTCATATAATTTATAGGTCATGGACTTCACTAATTTTCCTTCCATTTTTTTTTTTCAATTAACGGTTCAGTTCCAATTTTTGTCTTTGCTGTTAATAAAAACTAAGAAATGTAAATTTCTTCTATATTTGGAATAATACAATGTGCCTGAATTCATTTTACATGAATTTCTATATATTCCATTTTGCTTTTCAAAAACTATGAGTCATGTATTTGACTAATGTAAACTGTTGGCTCTTTCACAATTAAGGATATAAATGGTTCAAGCAATAATGTTCAATATTTTTGCAAATTTTTTTTCTGTTGTACCATTTTAAGTACTTGATAAATTTTGGGACATGAAAAATAATTATAGTTAATACTGAGAATCTACTTCATGACACAGATGATTCTTATTACCACGTAAGTAAACATGACTATTTTGAGATAGATTTTAACTCACATTTTTTTTTAAAGACTTTATTTATTTATTTGACAGAGAGAGAGAGATCACAAGTAGGCACAGAAGCAGGCACAGAGAGGGGGAAGCAGGCTTCCCGCTGAGCAGAGAGCCCGATGCGGGGCTCGATCCCAGGACCCTGGCATCATGACCTGAGCCGAAGGCAGACGTTTAACGCACTGAGCCACCCAGGCGCCCCTTAACTCACATTTTTAAAGAATAAATGTTACACTGAAAGATACGTCACACGGGAGAGAGGGGAAGGGGCTTTTTGTCTGTAATGGCAATTACAGGATAGATTTTCTTGATACCCCAAAATAACTAACATCCCTTTATTTTGAATGTAGATGAGAAATTGCTTTAAAGATTATTTTTTGAAAAACTATGCCAGTTTTACTGCATCATTAACAAGTTCATATACTTAAAGAAACTGAAAATGCACAGTATAGAGTAACATGGATTCTGCATAGAAAGAAATAAAAGCTAATCAAAGTACCAATGTTTTTAGAGTAACATGGATTCTGCATAGAAAGAAATAAAAGCTAATCAAAGTACTATTGTTTTTACTGAGAATATTGAATTTTTATTGTCAACCTTTTAAATTCTTCTGTGTTGTAATACAATAATTTCTGTTTATTTCTGCACTTTGCTTTTGGCTTTTTATTTCTATTAAGAAAACATGTTGTAGCTTAAGTTTGATCTTCTTTCTATTCTTTAAATATAAACAAAGATATTAGATATGAAATACTATTCTAGAAAATAACATAAATTCTAAACTGAGAGAACTGTAAATTCTACAACTGTGAAGATCTGCCTTTTCTTTCCTTTATACTTCAGCTGTCTGTATCTACCAGATTTTGTTACATCATGTCCTACAGAATCCATGTGCAGATATACCTTTCACTATAAACCTATTCCCCCTTACTGTGCCATTTCAGAAATAAAGGAAACATTGTTTTATATAAGTTTTCTATTTGCTTTATTAAACTACTCCCAAAGACTGAATTTCCTTGGTCTAATGTTTAAATCAAATTGTGAAATTTTGTTAATTGTCAAAACTAAATGACATCCTTAATTTTACCAACTGGAATGAGGGCTCATTTTCTATGAGCAAACACTGAATATGTATTATGTGACACTTTCACTTAATCCTTATGACAGTCTTCATTACCATTGTATTCTGTGAAGCTGTGACTTAGTAAATTTAAGTAACTTGTTCAAGTCATAGAGCTAGGATATGAAGATATTGATACACAATTATGACTCTGTGTTTCCAAGGACTAAGTCCTAACCATTAAGCATTTTTCGAAAGTATGATCTTCGGATGATATTGATGCTTTATAAAAACAATCCAGCAGGACACTTTAGGTGGTGAACCAGAACCTGCATTTTCACAAAGCCATTCATTATGCCATCACTCTGACATGCTTAATTTGAGAACCATTACAAAAACCTTTATAAATCATCTTGTTTGCCAAGTTGGAGGTTTTGGTTTCCACCTTTGATAACCCACCTTCCTGTATTGTCTAGACCCAGTCTCTGGCAGAGACACAACATATGAAGACCTGGGGGCCTAAGATGATTAGCACCAAGTTGGTGCCTCGTCTACCTGATTTATTTCTTCTCCTGGAATTAAATGAACTTTTGTCCTACGTCCTTTAAAGCATAGGGAATTGGACTTGCTTCCCCTTCTTCTCCTTTTTTTGAGTTCAATCCTGAGGATGTCTAACCAGAACTCATCTATTTGTCCAAACACTGATGATTCTACTCTAAGTGAATTATGACCTGTTTACTTCCAGATGCTTTCCTGCCAAGTTCTGACCATCTTTGGGCTACAGCTACCATCAACTATGGGTCATAAAAGATTTTGTGTATTTATCACATTATTTTGCTGTATCTGTACTTCTTTCCATCAATTTCAGCTGACTCTAAAGTGTTCTACATACTCCACTATAGAAGGCTGGCTTGTTTTCTGGGTTATTCTGGTGACCTGGATACACCACATCCTGAGATATGTCATGTATCCTTTTAAAACAAAGTGCAGCAACTCTATCCTATAGGAATATACCATAGAATCCAATAATGATAGGAAAGGGATTTGGTAGATCCAACAAAATTAGATCTAAGCCCAGTAGCTCGGACTTAGGAGCAGAGTTTTAGTGACATAAATAATTTTTTTCTGGACCCCTGATGAAGTGCCATGTAAGAGGATTTTTGCTTACTCCATTATTATACTTTTAAGTAAAGATTATTTGATGTAAACATAACACACATGCATTCTTAGATACTATCTCAAATATTCAAAATCTCTTACAGACTCTTAGAAATTTGGAGATTCCATAATTGGAGATTCCATAGTTGCACAATGTATATTACAACATTTCTTTGCTAAGAACTGATAAAAAAAAGACATTAGGTGGGGAAAAAATTAATTCCCAGAACTTAATTTAAGAGGAAAAAATGCCTTGAAAACTAAGGTACTATAACTGTGAAATGCTAAGAGAAAATTTCTGCCTTACAAATTCTGAAATAAGCCCCTTTTTTTTGCTATTTACTGGTTACTGTCTTTTAAACATGCAGAAATTCCATGGGTGTTAATTGATCACCATTTCCTTGGTAATCCTGTCCCCATCTGTCTTTATATGCATTCTGTTCCCTCTCACATCCTTTTCCTATTATGTATGTCTCTTTTTTGGCTTCATTAGCATCCACTCTCAGACCTTGTCAATAGAATGAATAAAACATAGTTAAGGAACCCCATAAGCCAGCTCAAAATTTTATTTCAGATGATCACTCAGGTTGAATTAATTAGCATGCCTTCTGTGAATAATTTATAAACCAAGAATGAATAGGATCATTAATTGGGATGAGTTCCTGTAGGTTTGCAAATCATTATTCATGACTAATAGTTATATAAAGAAAGAGCTTTATACCTCAATGGTGCATTATCACATAATTCTCCAACAGTCGTTGAGAGAGAGTAATTGAGTGAATGACACGTGGTATAGCAGCCTATAATGATAAAACTTAGGACAAATGCATGGAACAAGAAATGTATTTAATTATCAGAATGTTGCTGAGAAAGTTCATACTATTCCTCTCCTTACTTAAGATACATCAAAACAGAGAAAGGTGGAGGAAATCTTAGGGTGTAGCCTTTTGACTAAGGAGTGGCTGCCTCTTTCCTTTTTGTGTCTTCTCACACAGCTCCGCATATGAAACTTTTTCTGGGAAAATGTGTAAGGTGAACAGAATGATGAGCATGGGAAAACTGCCTATCTAGATTATCATTCTTATGTAGTTGTAATCTCTTATATTAGAATCTTGCTGCTAAATACATTGGAATAGATGACCTTTGCTATAGTAAATTACTTTTTTTTTTAAAGATTTTATTTATCAGATAGAGATCACAAGTAGGCAGAGAGGCAGGCAGAGAGAGAGAAGAAGGGAAGCAGGCTCCCTGCTGAGCAGAAAGCCCGATGCAATGCGGGGCTCGATCCCAGGACCCTGAAATCATGACCTGAGCCGAAGGCAGAGGCTTTAACCCACTGAGCCACCCAGGCGCCCCTATAATAAATTACTTTTAAGTGGCTTATCAGGGCAGATGAAGCTGAACCAATATAGAAATCAAATAACAATAATAATAAAGGCTGAATAAGGCCTTCCCAGCAGTGTCCACACATATTCCCTGGAACCTGTAAGTAGGTTACATGATATACAAAAGGGACTTTCTGGATGTAGTTAAGATTACTGGCCCTTAAATAGGACAGTTATCCTACATTATCTGGGTGGACCCAATCTAATCAAATGAATAGAGAATTTTCTCTGGTTGTAGTCAGAGAAGGAATGAGAAATTCTAAGCTTGAGAAAGATTTGAAGCACCTCTAATGGTTCTGAGCAATAAAGATCCCATGTGAGGATTGGAGAATCTCATGGAAGGCATGGAAAAGAATGACAGCCTCTAGGAGCAAAGGCAGGCCCCTGGATGGTAGTCAATCAGGAATCAAGGACCTAAGTTCCACAACTGTAATGAACTGAACACCTGGAATGGGTTTGGAGTTTGATTCTTTCCCAGAGCTTCCAGTAAGGACCACAGCCCTGTTAAAACTTGACTTAGCCCAGTGGGATCCATGTCAGACTTCTAACCTACAGAACTATAGGATAATTAGTAAGTGTTGTTTTAAGCTGTGGTAATTATGTTTTGGCAACAGTAGGAAACTAAGTCACTATAGTGACTTGAGCAAGTTACGTATATTCTCTGTGCTTCTGTTTCCCAATGTGTAAAATGGACTTAATAAGGGTATCTCACTCATCAGATTGTTGTGCTCTATGATCGTTAGGTCCATATGCACCATTAACTCAGTTATATAGGAAGGGACACAAATGCCAAAAAGGTTGAAAGAGTACAGTAAGATAAGTGAAGGAAGTAAAAATACATGCTATATATAATGATCATATTTTATTAAATTGAATTTAGATAAAAGAGAAGCATGCATTTACAGGTAGAGAGTGGTCACAGTTCATTTGAGATAATGTATTCCTGACAATCTCTTAATATTTGAAACTAAATAAAAAATGGGCAGCATTGAGTTAGGTAGCTAGAGTTGTGCCACAAGCTCATGATTCAGTCATTCAGGATTATTCCAAAGTACGCAGTTATCCATTCTTTGAGAGGCATTTAAATTATATAAAAATCATGCATAAAGTAAATTTTAGTAATATTATCTGAGATTAATATAATTTGATTTGCATTGAATGCAGCCCATTGCTTAGATAATTCTTTCCAAACAGGTTTGTACAGAGCCAGCAAACACATAGACAGTATTAACCAAGTGCAATTAATATATGTTAAAGTAGTTCTGGACCTTTATATCTAGGCATTAAATCCCAGTACGTAATGGGATTTTAAAAAATACTTAAATAGTAATGGTTAATTAATGAGATATATGAATTATTGCTTACTTCTTTAACTCACGTGAGTTTATTATGTACAGGGCTTGATTGACATAGCCATACAGAGAAGATCTGAAAATGTTCTCTTCAGGTGTATTGGCTTGGTCATTTTAAAACCTTTAGATTTAAATGTTATTAATGTTTCATTTTCTACTTACATCCATTCTCTGATACGGATGATAACCCAATTAGACTGTCATAAATATATTTGCATAGATATGTTTATATATATATATATTATACACATACATATAGTTATCAAAATATGACCTCAGGGAAGAGGAGTAGAAGAGCTTTTCTCAAGAAATTCACTCACAAATTCTTCAATATAACAAAATCACAAGAAAGAAAACACTTAACACTAAATCAGCAGTACTCTTTTATAGGCCTTTACATAGACAAATATGTTTTAAAAAATCAAGGATATTGCTCTAATGTTCAGGCATTTCTGAGCATAGCTATCATAGGATTGAGATCTTTTTCCATAATCCTGATCAAGAAATGACATACAAAGCTGGGCATTGCTTCTTTCCTGAACTTTCTCAGAATGAGCCTCTTTTAGGGATTGAGTTGAATGGATACAGAAAAATAACAAACTTTGTTGTATATATAAGGGAGAAAATGTTACTAGTTTATAACAACACTCCAAGTTCTGTATAAAATTTAAATTTAAATGTGGGTGGTTAACATACCAGGGATAGCTGCGCAACTTGAAATTATCTTCCATTTGGGTGAGAGCAGGGTAGAGTCTCACTCTGCAGGAGCACCAGATAACAGTCCACACTGCTCTTTCTAACTCCCGGAAAAATTATGAGCATGTAAGGTGTGCTTCTGTAATTCAGGTCTGAGTTAAGAAAATGTGTTGGTGAGGAGGAATTTGGAAGAATCTGTATTGACAGGTAGTTAGGAGCTACTAATCCATGGAATTGACCTTTGTGGTGAGAGCTAAGTCAGCTGACATGAAATGACTAAAGAGGTGTAAGGAACATGGGCTTGGTTTAGCAAGACTGTCATATATTATAAAATATATATGTTCTAATGTATGTAATGATGAAAATAGCAACTGTCATTTATTGAGTGCTCGATATGTGCCAGGCATAATCTTTAATCTAGATCAATCCTTTGGAATATTTGCTATTGTCCTCAATAACAGATAAGAAAAATTACATTTCTATTGGTCAGACAACATGCCTAAGGCCACATAACTGGAAATTTTCATTTTAATAATCAAAACATGCAAAAGACCTAAAGATGTTATCTCTTGGCAAGTTGACTTAATATTGTCTGATAAATTATCAGACAGGAAAGATCACCAAGGTCTGCCATAGTTTCTGATAAGAAGTCCTAACATACTGGGGAAGTTACAAATAAGACATTCTTTATTACTTTTGTACTTGACTTTGGAGGGTGGCTTTAGTGACTAGCTTGATCAAAAAAATGAGGCAGAATTCTGTTTTACATACCTTCCAGCTTTCATCTGCCTCCTTGAAATGCTCACTCTTAGAGAAGTCAGCCTCAATGTAAGAAATCAGATGCCCTAAGATAACAGGCTGTGAGGAACCCCAGCTAGCTATATGGAGAGGCAGTGGAGAGAGCAGGATACCTGGTTAGCCACAGATAGTTCAACCATTCCAGGCCAGGCACCAGGCGTGTGAGACAAGAAATAGTCATGGGCATTCCAGAGCACAACATATATGGCCAAAGATGTGGAGAAGAATGGCAGAAACTAAACAACAGACAAAGCTGTAGGTCTGAGACACAGGACAGCCATCTCCAGCGACTAGATACACCCTAATTGAGAACCTGGGTTTTATGAAACAGAGATGAGCTATATTTGCTGCATTTTGCCTAAATTCTTGGTTGATAAAATTGAGATCACAATTAAATGGATGTTATATTATGCCACAAAAGTTCAGTGCTGTTCATTTCACAGCTATAGACAAGCAGAACAGAGTATACATATAAAAGATGATAGAGCATATGAGGACCAGATTCCAATTTTACCATAATGGCAGACTTGAGAGAAAAAAAAAATTCCATGATATTCATCGAATGGATTGGAATCTGTGGCAGAAATCATGCACCACTTGGGGAATCTGATTTCTAGATGCAGAAACTGAGGCACATGTCCAGTTACTACTTAAATTTAATAGTAGCTGTATTTTGTGTAACTATAAGGTGTCCAGAATTATGCCAAATCTTCTTATATTAACAATCACTGTTTTTCATAAATAACTTATTATAGGTCATTTAGCTAGTAACTATGTGGACCAGGATTCAAACTTGGTTCACCTGACTTCAAATACAGTTTAATTTCCATTTTGTTGTATGAACTAGCATCATACTAGAGTAAAAAATACATTCTTGACCCTATGAACATGATAGGATTTGGGTTTTCTTCAAGTACTTAAGGTGCATGTCTGTGGCAGTACCATCCCTTCTTAATAGACTAACACTATAAAAATAATTGAATATCTGTTCTAAATTAACTCAAAATCTGTCTTAAGCAGCACCTGTAAATGGAGAGCATCAGTGACTGGGGAGAGCCATGGAGGGTAAATCGCTGCTCACAAGATTCTCCATTGCTTTGAGATGATTGGATTCTTATTTTCCAATGCAAATAGTTAAACCCTGGGTTTATACATAAATCTAGAGATGCTTTAGTCTTATGTTCTTCACTTTAATTCTGTCACATACACACTGGAATTCTTCCTCAACCAAATCTATGGGTGATGACATTTATCTTATGATTAAGATTAATGGACTTCACTTCAAGAGTTGTTTCTGGTTTGGCCACTTACTTGTAATATGCCTTTGAGCCTCTGTTTCCTTATCTGACAAAAATATATAAGCATACCATATCACAAATTAATAAAGTTAATACATGTGAAACAGATATCATCTTAATTATTTTCTTTCTTCTTTCTATTATGCTATTCACAGATTCATAATTTCTTCTGAGGTACAGAATTCTAGGTCAAGTTTTATTGATTCCAGTAATTATCCTTGAGTGATCAAGTCCTTATTAAAATATATTTTTGTAGACCGAAGAGAGTCTGAGTATGTGATACAGTACTTTAGTATTCACATGGTTTTAATTTTGATTTTATTGATATATTGAAAGAGAAAGTGACAATAGCAACCACCTGTCAAATAAGCAAAAATCATTATTTTAACAAATTTTAACAATATTATATAAGTCATATAAATAATAACATAAGCTTGGATAACCTCAAAAGGTTATGATTTTTCCTAAAATCCATAATATTCTCCCCAGCATTGTCTAGTCAAGAAAGTAAACTAGCCCTCCAAAGATATGAGGATCATATAAATCTATAGTGTTTGTGTAAATTTTAGTGATTTCCCTGCTCCTGGAAGGCTACTATTCAAAAGGCTTCTTATTACTTATTTGCTAGTTATTAAAAACACGGGATACGGCTATATCTGCATTTGCTGCCAAGTGAAGACAGATCTTAAAATCTAATGCTTATGGAGATATCAGACAGCAAGGAGGATTTGGTGTTAATGCCAATATTGTATTTCCTACTTTTTATTAGCAGGCATAGTTTGTATTTAAAATTAGAATTAAATTATCATCTTCAGAACAGACAGGGTTTAGGAGAATTATGCTTCCCTTCTCTTGGTCATTTTGAGCTTCTCATAATGCTGCTTTGATCTGAGAGCCAGGACTATTTCCAGGTGACAAATACCAAGTAACTAAGTCAGTAGGCAAGGAGAATGTATGATCCTAAATATTTGTAGTGATAGGTGCCAAATTCTTATTCGTCTATTCCTATGTGTGGAATAAGCCTTATATATTGATCTTTCAGCCTGCAACAAAGGACCTTTGCTTTCCATTAAGTCCAGGTAACCTGACATATGATTGTGCCATACCATTTAGTACTTTGATTACACATTTTCCAACATTAAATTACGATACTGAAACAGAAACAGTATAAGGTAGAAACAAACAAAATTATGTTAATGAGTGTCAGAATGTAGATTATGGGCCATATTCTGTTCTAATTATCTGACATGTATTATCTCATTTATTTTTTATTCAGTCTTACTGTTTATTTGTAATTGTATCCCCGTTTTAGACAAGGGAACTGAGATTTAGTGTAAATACTGACTTCAATACTATCTGGCTGTATCATTTTGAATATGTTTACTATTCAAAATGATTACTATTCAAAATGATACAGCCAGGGCACCTGGGTGGCTCAGTGGGTTAAAGCCTCTGCCTTCAGCTCAGGTCATGATCCCAGGGTCCTGGGATCGAGCCCCATGTCGGGCTCTCTGCTCAGCAGGGAGCCTGCTTCCCCCTCTCTCTCTGCCTGCTTTGCTGCCTACTCGTGATCTCTGTCAAATAAATAAATAAAATCTTTTAAAAAAAAATGATTCAGCCAGTTAGTGTTGAAGCCAGTATTTCCACTCTTATCTGTTTTGTCTCAGAACTCCTATTACTAACCCCTATGCTATCTGCATTTAACCACTTGCTTAATATAGCCTTGTCAATTGTTTTGATGTATTACTGAGATCTTTATAACTATTCTCATCTCTTATGGAAGTTTGAAAACTAAATTTTTAGGTTATTTAACAATATATATGCTTTCAGGTCACCGTGTTCTCATAGTCTTTCAATTGTGTTCCACACTTATGAGATTTATTTTGAATTCTTGTAACTTTTTCCCCCCAAAATGCTATTTTCTTAGAAATTTTTCTGTATGCCATGTGTTTTGGGGGTAAACACGTTAAATTACGGGTTATCTTCTTACAATTTCAACTCTTGAGATCAATGATTCTGAAAATCAGACATATTTGAAAGAGATAATTGAACAAAGCAAGATAACTTTTGTTTTTAACAGGTAGGATACCTGATTTGAACATAAACCTGAGATCAGCATCTTGTAATTATTTGCAGTTTGCAGCACAAATTTTAATCATACTGCAAGACAAATGTGTGAAGGAAAGTAGTAGATCTAAGAGACTATATTTTACTATAAATTAAGAGACTACCCAACATGGCCCAATATCCATTGCTAAATTTAAACATTGCACACACAATTCTGCTACATAATATACCTTGTCACATTGACATAGTAATTATTCATTAGACGGCTGAAAGTATTATGATTTATAAAAGTATTAGGATACAGTGCCCAAGAATATCAAGGGTCACTATGAGGTAGTTTCATAAAAAATAGTTTAAAACTTTAATAACTGATAATTAAACAAGTTAAATTTAGTTATCTGAAAAATTTATATTTTAAGACATCACCAAGAAAATTTCTGGATAAATGGTCAATACCTTTTGAAAATCTTCATATATATTATAATATGTGTAAAATCTCACAGTGTTTTCTCTTGATTGAAGTATAGTTGACATGCAGTATTATATTAGTTTCAGGTGTAGAAAATGTTCCTCACGAAAAGTATATTTACCCTCTGTCACCATACCAAGTTATTATGTTATTACCAACTCTATTTCCTATGGTGTAATTGATGTCCTTATCACTTTATTTTTTAACTGGAATCTATACCTCTTAATCGCCATCCCCCCAACACCTCTCCCCTCTGACAACCATCAGTTTATACTCTGTATTTATGAGTGTTTCTTTTGATTTTTTAGATATCACATATAAGTGAAATTATATGGTATTGACCTCTATTTAATCTCATACTGCTTTGATTTTGTTGTTTTTTTATATTTTACAATCTGTTCTAGTGCTGACAAAAGTTATGGGATATGAAACTTACCAAAAGGTGGAGGCAGGGAAATACTCTGCAAACTAAATATAAAATGTTGGCTTAAATTCCTAATAAAATTAAACTAAACAAAATAATAAATGATACATAGGAGTTTTACAGCAAAAAGAGAATGGTTTCTTCTCCTTTTTAGATGTATGTTGATGGATGTCTGTGAATGCTACATCTAGTATCCAGATATACCATGGTTAAATGTAAAACTTGCCTTGACAGTGACTGATGACTCTAGGAAGCAGGTAATGGGAATGAACTAATTTAGAAAGCTACTGTCACTGTTCATATCAGATGCTATCACATCCCAAACATGGGAGGGACTTTTACTTTAAGAAGGTTCATTTTTACCAAGTTTAAACTGAAAATTTTCATTAACATCATTCTGACTGTTGGGTGACTGTTTTGGAATTTAGTTCAGAAAGGAATTGTTCCCTCTCCCCTAATGTCCCAATCCACCAAGCTCTGTTCCCATCGAAATAACAGTATATAGCCGTCTCATACTAGGTCTGCTTTGTGTATTTCTTCAGCTGTTTCCTTTGGGAAGATTTCAGTTCTAATTTGTTCAGTAAACTAAGGATTGGGCTGTATATGTGTTTTGTTTTCTTTCTCAGTGGACTACATATTGGGACATCTGGAGCCTGTGGGGCTTCCTCATTGATGATGCTTTCCTGTGACTTCAGCTCTTAGAGGCAGTGTGCTGTATAGAGAGGTGAGTCTGTACTAAGTAGTTAAGAGACCCAGATCCAGACTTGATGCTGACTGTCTAATATTCTGCTCCCTGGCAATTAAGTCTTCTACCATTCTTCCCCACCCATCACTGCCACCAAGAGCTGTGTTTTCTCATCCATTCAATGGCAATGTTAGACAAGATGCATTGAAGAACAAATTTACTTTGAACAGGAGATTAATTACTCAAATTGTCCTTGCAAATTGAGAGCAAGGACAATAGTATATATTTAATTTATGTTTCCTTCTTTAGTGAATAATGTGTTGTTTTAGGTCCTGTGGGGTGTCCAATGCATTGAGAGCATACTCTATACTTGCCAACCCACTAGTTTTCTCTTTTTTCTTTTTTTCTTCCTCTCTTTCATTTGATAAATGAATTATATCCCCTAAAACTAAAGGGAACTCTCAATTTTCCATGCTATAACCAAAAAAGAGGAGTGAATAGATGACCAATGACCCAACACAAAGATACAAATTTGCTTTACTCTGATTTGGGGACAACTATGGTTGGTTGTTCATTAGAAAAGAATTATAAACTACTACAATGCAGAGCTCTCTGCCATTTCGAAAAGTCTGCGCTACCTGCTTCCCTGATATAGTTCTTTGCACATGAAAACTACTCAGTGATATTTTTTAAAAATTTTATTTATTTATTTGACAGACAGAGATCACAAGTAGGCAGAGAGGCAGGCAGAGAGAGAGAAGGAAGCAGGCTCCCTACTGAGCAGAGAGCCTGATGCGGGGCTCGATCCCAGGACCCCGGTACCATGACCTGAGCCGAAGGCAGAGGCTTAACCCACTGAGCCACCCAGGTGCCCCTACTCAGTGACTTATTGAACTGATTTTGTATTTGGTTGATAATTGCAATTATGGCACTGGAGCAAGATGATAACATAATGCTTAAGCCAAGAAGGAGTGCAATATCTCTTAGCATAAAACTATTCTGAAATATTGGGAGCAAATTTCAGCCTGATGCATATGTGAATCAAATTTGACTTTTTCATTTGTTGACTCTGTTGGTTTTCCTTATGTATCATGCCATGTGCAATGTAGCCAATCATGCAGGAGGTCTGAAAACACAATACTCTGTGAATCATAAACAGAACTACTAAATTTTCTTGTATAGCTTCAAAGCAACAACTTTTCATCCTTACAGTCTGCTAACAGCACTAACAATTACACCTAAGTGGAAGTAAGTACAATGATTGCCTATAGGGATAACAGAATCTTAGGACATAGGAACTGCTTTTCTTTTTTTTTTTTTTTTAATTATGTTACATTAGCCGCCATACAGTACATCCTTAGTTTTTGATGTAGAGTTCCATGATTCATCGTCTGTATATAACAACCAGCACTCCATGCAACACACGCCTTCCTTTATACCCATCACCGGGCTAACACATCCCTCCACTCACTCCCATCTAAAACCCTCAGTTTGTTTCCCGGAGTCCATAGTCTTTCATGGTTCATCTCCACCTCTGATTCCCTTGCCCCCTTCATGTTTCTCTTCCTTCTTCTAATGTTCTCCATGCCATTCCTTATATTCCACAAATAAGTGAAACCATATGATAATTGACTTTCCCTGCTTGACTTATTTCACTTAGCATAATCTCCTCTAGTTCCACCTATGTTGATGCAAAGGTTGGGTGTTCATCCTTTCTGATAGCTGAGTAATATTCCATTGTATAAATGGACCACATCTTCTTTATCCATTCATCTGTTGAAGGGCATCTCTGCTCTTTCCACAGTTTGGCTATTGTGGCCATTGCTGCTATGAACATTGGGATGCATGTGGCCCTTATTTTTACTACATTTGTATCTTTGGGGTAAATACTCAGTAGTGCAATTGCTGGGTCATAAGATAGCTCTGTTTTTATTTTCATGTTTTTTTTTGAGCAACCTCTGCACTGTTCTCCAAAGTGGCTGCACCAACTTGCATTCCCATCAATAGTGTAAGAGTATTCCCCTATCTTTACAGCGTCTCCAACATAGTGATGTTGTTTCTTGCCTTGTTCATTTTTGCCATTCTAACTGGTGTAAGGTAGTATCTCCATGTGGTTTTGATTTGAATTTACCTGATGGCAAATGGTAATGAACATTTTTTCATATGTCCTTTAGCCATTTGGATGTCTTCATTGGAGAAGTGTCGGTTCATGTCTTCTGCCCATTTCTTGAGTGGATTCTTTGTTTTTTGGGTGCTGAGTTTGAGAAGTTCTTTATAGATCTTGGATACCAGCCCTTTATCTGTAGTGTCATTTGGAAATATCTTCTCCCATTCTGTGGTTGCCTCTTTGTTTTGTTGGCTATTTCCTCTGCTATTTGGAAGCTTTTATCTTGATGAAGTCCCAAAAGTTCATGGTTCCCTCCCCGTCACAGTGACTGTGATCCATTTCTTTCCCAAATTGTGTCTCTGCACTTTCTACCTTCTTCAGTATGGCCCCTTCTCTCCCTTTAGTTGCAGAGTTTGTTCTGTCAGTCTTCAGGTTAATTCCTGGGGTATTTAGCATGATTTCCTAGTTATCTAGTTGTATTCATGCAGTGAGGTGAGCCTAGGTCCTCCAACTCTGCCACCATCTTCTATTTCTACTTATAAACTAAGATTCTTGATAATTCCTATGAATATTGTGGGTGAAAAAAAACTATTTTATCTGCTACTTATAAAATTATCAACTTTCTTTAAACTATCAGGTTATTTTTTTTTAATTTAAATTCAATTAACCAACATATAGAACATGATTAGTTTCAGATGTAGAGTTTAATAATTCATCATTTGCATATAATACCTGGTGTTTATCACCTCACATGCCCTCCTTAATATTGGTATTATTTTTAGTGTACTTGACTTTTTTCTTCCCCTAGCCTATTTGATCTTTGAGAGAGTAAAGTAATTTATCCATTTGCATTTATGTAAGACAATTTCCTAGATTTGAAACTTCATATATGTGTATTACATAGTCGCATAGCTAAGACGAGGTACCCTACCTATTCCTATCAGATGGTGAATCTGGAATTCATAGTTCAATTAATGTGGCATATATAATATACTTCATCTGAAATTCCTTGGTACCTTGATGTGCACCTCGAATAAAGCAAATAAATAGTCAAATAACAGTACTCAAAATAATACTCAAATACTCAAAATAATAATTATTATAAAAACAGACATACTCAAATGATAATTATTATAAGAATATTATTTGATACACACTTTTGATCTTCAAGAAAATTTGAATTTTAAGGGCAATTTATGTACACATTTATATATTCTGTTTATGTGGTTACAATTATTAGGTCAATTCACTTGTCATTTGATTATTTTTTTCTCTAAGATTATGATTAAAGCCATACAGATTGCCAGATGGTATAATCAATATGTTTAGATGGTGAGATTCGTATTTTATTTGAAATTGTAGTGGAGGATTTATGGATGGACCTTTCAAACTCAAGTGAATTGTCAGCCTATCACCCTGAACTGTCCTTGGAGTTTAGAGTTATAGATAGTGTATAGCAAACTTACATGTTTAGATTAAGCAAGCTGTTCTTTTACAAAAAGCCAACCAATTCCATTTGCTATCTTTAATTAACAACTAAAGATTGATAAGGTAGTACAAAGTGGGCTTACTTCTTTATATTTAATCAAAGTACTTTAAGCATAATTTAATTTTTACATAATTGGTCCAATATTCTTTTTAATGTCTGTATAAATTTATAAATTTATATAAATATTAAGATTATTTATCAAAGTATTAAATGCAAAATTATCTTATTTTGATAATTCATGGAAAAATCACACTGTGGAAAAACAGTTGTTTAAATATGGAATTTTTGTGGTTTGTTTTAACTCGAACAAATACTGCTGTAAAGTTTTTGAATGCCATTAAAGGGCTGTTAGAGCAATTCCTAGGATTAGGTTACCACAGCTTGAATTGCACTGAGCAAAGACATGGGACTCCAGCTGTTATGACCTTAAAACTGTGAAAAGGAAAGGTATTTTTTTTTATGAGAAGGAATGGATTAAATGCTAAAAGCAGTTCATAATGTACAGCTATTGGGATTGGATAATTCTCCTGATTGAAGCTTTTTATAAAATTATTGTGTGATATTTAAGTGGAACAGGTAAACTGTTGACCATGGAAGTAAAAAGTGGCTTCAGATAGTCTCTTAATTCATCTCTATGAAGAGACATAATCTCTAAAAATAATGGGAAAAAAGTTTTAGAAGATCTTTCTTCCTTCTAAATCCTAATAAGCATTATTATCAAAATATGTATCCTTTGGAGACTTTTATAACAACAATTATTCAGAGAGGGGACTATATTAACTGAATCAATACAAAGGGCTTTCGTTATTTTCTGTAGACTTGAGAGAAAAAACAGCATCAGCTGATTGGTATTTCACAGAATAGAATGCAGTCCAGTGGGAAGTACCTGAGTGCAGTGAAATAAATAGTGGACTTTGGTATCAAGCAGTCGTATTGTGTCCCAGGCTCAACGCTTACTTGTTTTATCATCTTGGGCATGTAAACTACATGTTTGAGGTACAGCTTTTTAATTTATTCCTTAGGTAAGTATTAACACAATGATTAAAGTATAATAATATATAGATCATGAAGTGATTGGAACGTTAAATGATGGAATATGGGTACTGCACCTAGCAATGTGCTTAAAGAGAAATAATGCAAGAATCAGGTTGCCTTCTTACTTGGGGTCAGAATGCTTCCTTCTAACTTTGTCTCCTTAGTCTCTTTCTGTGCCCAGAAGCACCCAGCAGTATTTGCGTGTTTGAAGACAGCCATGATTCCCAAACCCACTGTCAGGTCTTCTCTTTCCCCAGTTAAGATTTCCTAAAAGAGGATAAAACAATTTTGGTAGTATAGCATTTCTTGGAAAAGGAAGGAGACCCTTGGGAAATGAAATGCATTGCAATGAAAACAAATCAGAATGATAAGAACTGAGAGTCTAGGAACTCTGTGGTGGTCTCTAGGTTACTGATGGTATCATGAAGGGTATTTGGATGGAATAAACTAAATTTTACTTAATGTGATACCAGATAAATGAGAAACTTTGCAATTTCATGTATTCTCCAATGCCTGATTTTAGACTTTTTCACAAAATCTTTGAAGTCTCAGTCTATTGAAATAATTTCCCTGTGTTTTTGCTGCTATATGAGTCAATAACTCATAGGTCTTTTTTCTTTCTTACTTTGGTACTGTCTGTAATAAATGAGACTTTTCTCTTTTTCTTAGAATTAAAAGAAGGGGAAAGAAAAAAACCTTATTTGGGTGATAGATGGATGAGTTTAACATGGTGGTTGTCTGTGGAATTCAGTGAATCCGTAAAGGACAATTGTATGGTCATGTGTATGGGCATGCCCAATTATTCTGTACTTAGCCCAGAGGTGCTGGAAAAAAAGGAAAAAAAATGGGTCTTGGACAATTTATGACAATAGGTTCCTCTCCCAAAAAGATGTTGTATTCTCTATAACTTTCTTTTTATTTTTTTAAAATATTTTATTTATTTATTTGACAGAGATCACAAATAGGCAGAGAGGCAGGCATAGAGAGAGCGGGGTAAGCAGGCTCCCCACTGAGCAGAGAGCCCTATGCGGGGCTCAATCCCAGGACCCTGAGATCATGACCTGAGCTGAAGGCAGAGACTTAACCCATTGAGCCACCCAGGCACCCCATAGCTTTCTTTTTTAATATCCTGAAGTTGTAGACATTCATATTGGAAAGCAAAGCATTGCTTTGAATGGCTTCTCAAAAAGTAATGGGGTAAAGCTGATGCTGAATGTCTTTGGTGTAGGTCATCCTTTCCTATACATGGGAGCAAGTCAGACAGTACTACTTCTTTGTGAAGTTAATAAGTTCTAGTACAGTAAAAATAACAATAAAAAAAATCCTAAGGAAGAGTGCTACATTCAAATAAATTTGGACACATTTAAATGGAAAGGGAAGGAGTTGAAAAATCAATATTCTGAAAAATATTATAGATTAATGTATATTATAAATCTTTCTGAGGGGATTGTATATAGCATATTCCTTAGTTTTTAGATAAGATACTTTTATTTTACTTCTGGGAGAAACGTCCGTCCATATAATTTCATGGAATTTTATTTGAGCTCTTCTATATGGGGAAGTAACATGGTGAGATGAAGGGTCATAAACTTGAACATTAGGAAGGAATGAGCTGGGGTCTTACCTCTCCCCTTAAAAGCAATGTTGTGGAGGCAGATTTTGTATTTAAATCTATGTCCTCTTGTACAAAATGTATGGTTGTAAAGATTATTTGAGTGATATATAAACCTTGTAATATATGAATGGTAGCAATTTTTATTAAATAAAAGGCTGTAGTCAAAGAAAGATACAAACATTTAGATACATGTTTTGTTTGAGATAATACATAAAAAATTTTTCACAAAGAATAAATACTATTCACAGGAAAAATTTTAATAGATTTATTTATAAATGACATCCCTCATTTGGATAAAAATTTAGAGATTGGAAACTTGAAATAAGTAACATTATTGCTGCAACATAAAGATCATTCTGTCCAGAAAATCTTTTGAAACGATATAGATATTTTTAGTTCATTGAAGTACAAATATCATAACACAAATATATTCCATGTGTAAGAACCCAACAGTCACAATTATGATTAAAAGTCTGAATTCAAATCAAATTATCTTGATAACACATCTATGAGATATGTATTTGTATAAACTTTTATTGTTAAAACTATTCAGTCTTTTCCCGATAGTGTTTTTAGAATTCTCAATGAGGAACAGAGTTCTAAACGTCACAAGTGCTTGAATTCATGTCCTGTATTTTCCAGTCAGTGGCAAATGCTTTCCCAGGTTACTAACTAACTGTAATACTTACATTTGCTGCAATGTAATACTGCAATACTTACCAAAGTAATTTTACCAGAGGAATAGAAATCTAAACTGAAATGTAAGATCTTAATTGTTAAATCATAATTACAATCAAACTGTTTAGGCATTCTTAGAAAGCTGTTTTCTACCTCTATTAAGGCTCATAGATATTCCAAGTGTTTCCTTTAGCTGGGAGAAGTGGCACAATCTTCTTCCTAGAAAGAGAATGGAGAGGCCAGACGTCCAGTGGAATCTCATTTTTCTTTCTAAAACAAATTTGCATTTTTTTAAATGAAGTCAGGAATTTGAATCATCTAGCTGGTAATTTGATAAGAAAAAAAGTCTTTTCATAATAAAAAAACAATTTCATTACTCTTCTGGTTTGATGTTACATGTTAATGAAATTGTATTATTGTTCTAAAATATAGAGTTTATTTTCTCTAGTAAATGCAAACAGTGAAATTTTTCAGTCAGAACAAAATTTAAAATGATTTATTGTTATTATTTGTTGATGTTAATTAAAACAGTAGTTTTAGGGGAATAATAGGTTATAGTTTTTCTACCCTTTTACTTTCAATTCCTTGGTTTCTACACACATGGATTGTGGGGGTTTTGTTTGCCTGTTTGTTTGTTTTTGTTTGTGAAGCAGCATGTGCTTTTTTAAAAAAATAATCTGACAATCTATGACTTTTACTTGGAATGTTAATGTACTTCATCTAATGTGTTATTAATATGATTGGTTTAAATCCATCATCATTTTGCTGTTATTTGCTGTATATCTCATCTGTACTTTTTTCTCTTTCTCCCATTTTTCTGCCTTTTTTTAATGGGTTGATATATTATTTATTGACTTATGTTTCGATTATTGGTCAGTTTTTCCTATTTCTTTTCATGCCCGGTGATTGTGAATTCTATTTTGTTGGATTTTGGATTTATTTGCATTCTCATATATATTCTTTATCTTCTGGGACCTAGTTAAATTAGCTGGAAAAAATTTGAATCTAGGGTCTTGCTTTTAAGATTTGTTATGCTTGACGGGAATGGTGCTCAATCTTAGTCTAATTTTCTTCCATTACTGAGGCAAGATTCTTCTGTGTATTCTGTGTAATGCACTATGAATTGCAAGTTTTTCCAGTGTGCCTGGAGAGAACAGGCGCTATTCACAACCAAGAGGGAGTGTCAGGCACTGCTACCGGTAATCGTTTTTGGTGAACTTTTCTCCAGTGTTGGGTAGGATTCTCGTGTGCTTGCAGTAATCAGTATTCATGTCAATACTTGGAGGAGACTGAATATCTGGAGTTCTCTCTCTGTGAGCTCTATTGTCTCTGACACTCTGTGCTAAAAACTCTAGCTGCAGTGGTATCCCCAGTCTCCTCATACTCAGGGAGTATGCCAGGCTCCACTTGGGTCCCACCTCTTTGGACTATGCCCTGGAAAGGTATATTAGGCTGAGGCAATCCTAGGTATTTGCCGGTTTGTTTCTTTAGGGATCACTGTCCTTCATTGTCTGATGTCTGGAACCTTGGAAATAACTATTTTATATGTTTTGTTAATTTTCTTCTAGTTCTTTCAGAAGAAAGAGTAAATCTGGATTTGTTATTCCATCTTGACTGGAAGTGGAATTTATTCCTGTTATTTGTAAAGATTAAGAAACTGTGATTTAAGAAATTAAATAACATTCCCAAATCAATCTGATTTCTGATTATATTATAATCATCAGAGTGGAGATTACATGAAAAAAATTTCCATTTTGTAACAATTGAAGTCATAGTAATTCTGATGATATCAAACTAGTTTAAAATCGTGTTACTGACCTTGGTTCTGGTGCACTTTAGCCATTTATTACATACTGATCCTCTGTTAAAATGGAATGAAGAGTTCAGCTTTCCACTGATCCATGGAGATAATGACTATGCACTTCAAGTCAAAAATAATCTTAGTATTAATAGCTTGTAGATGTACTACGCAGGTAATTTCATGCCATATTTTCACTTTGACTGGGAAGGATGAGGATTAAGTATTATATCAGGAAGAACTGTACTCTGACAGTACTTCCCACAGTTTATCTACTTGGGAGAGCTATGACAAGGGCATCGTCTATAATTTTCAGTTTGGTCTTAGATTTGGTTAGAGCACATGCTTACAGCAGAAGCAATAGGACAAACCCCAGTGCTTCGGTTTAGAAAAGTGTGGAGACAAAGAGGGAAAGACAGTAGGTGTCCCAGGAAACACATGGAACAGCAGTATATGAGATGACTGCAAAAAGAGAAGGCATATCTGCAATAATCCACGGTGGAGGCTCCACGGGAAGAGACACTTCTGATCACATATGGGCTGAGCAAGTGATGTCATGACAGCGAGTACAAGTGGAGAGAGCCTGATGACAGAGCCAAGCTTCTTTCAAACAGGAACCCACCTCAACTTCCCTTCCTGAGCAAGTCTGACTGTCTCTTTTCCTGTGAAAATATCTCCCATGAGGGTAGGGTCCTTAACAGACACCTACCTCAACTTCCCTTCCTGAGCAAGTCTGACTGTCTCTTTTCCTATGAGGGTAGGGTCCTTACTGTATTGTTCAAAGTTATATCATGAGCTTTTCACACAGTGGTACAGAGCAAGCACTCATGGTTTTATTGAATGAATATTTGATTAGTTGGATGAATGAGAAAGGCATTAGAAATACAATGTGAGAATTAGAAAAAAAATTAGTTCTAAACACTAAGAATAAGGATAGAGTTTAGAAGTCATTTTAAGTCAATGATTTTCATTTTATAGGTATTAAAGACAATATTAGGACAATTCAGATTCTAGTTTTGCTTTGTCTGTATTCTCCAGAGTTTTGTATTTTTATATGTGTGATATGTAGTGAAGGTTTTGAGATTGAGGTCTCCAGTTTTAAAAGAATGACCTACTTCAGTTATAGTTAATTACCTTGTCATTTAATTCCCATATGAGAAATTGATTTTTTTTTACTCATAAATACTATAGATTCTCACCAAAACAATTCCATCATAATCACATTTAAGTTTGTATAGTTGTAATTGTTAGTGTAATTATAGTTATTTTGGTTTTTATAATTTAATTATATCATAAAGTTTAATTCTTCAAAATGTAGTATAAGAAAGGCCACATTTTAAAAAGTTATAACTATTTTTAAACTTGTTTTACTTAAGTAGAAATTACCCAATTTGAACTAAAATCATTCACTTGTATGTGAAATCACCTGAGTTTAAGAGTTCTCTAGCAAGTCAGCGAGGCCATTCAACAAACTGAAAAATGTTTGTCTTTGCCTCATATGCTAATGCATGTATAAAGACTGTTTCTCTATATAGTGTTAAATGCTCTACACCAGAGGTCAGCAATTTTCAACCTCTATGACAGATGTTTTTTAAATAAAGATTTTGGGGGCCCTCTCCTTTTTCTTAGTAAAAACATTTTGAAACAAAGCCTTGCCCATTCATGCACCTATTGTCTATAGCTACTTACATGTTTCAACAGCAGAGCTGAGTATTTGTGGTAGAGACTATGACTAGCAAAGCCTTAAAGACTAATTATTTAGCACTTTACAGAATAAATGTTGGCTGATCCCTGATTTTAAAAAAAATGGGGAAATAGGAAAATATGATGACTTCTTGCAAAGCTTGCCTTGATAAAATAGAGTAATGCTTTTCAAATCAGCTGTTTTTAGAGATTAAAAGCTTTTGACATTACTTTCCTGGAAAGTCAGTACATCTTTGTACCATGCTTAGAACTGAGTTTCTAAACTAGCAGTTTACTGTTTACCAGTGTATTAGGAAGATCAGCAGTTAATGAAATTAAGATGGCTGCAAATTGTCTGACACCCCGCCTTTGAGAGAGATCTCTCTCCCTTTCTCTTTTATCTAGGAAGAATTTGTGATCAATTTCACTAATAAATTATGGAAGAAGTGACTCTGGCAGTTTCCTGACATAGGCCTTAAGAGAGGGGAGGTTTTCTTTCTAGTCTTGGAGTTTTTACTTCTGAGGCCCTAAACTATTATATAAGAATGACTTCCCCACAACTGTTCTTCTGGGAGAAACTTGTGCCACCTGGAAAGGTCCTGGAGGATGAGATGCAATGTGGAGGGACAGACAGACAGCTAAGAGCCCTGTGACACTAGATATGTAAATGGAGAGGATGCCCTGCCCCTGTCTTCCCATCTGCTGTGGCAAGGGTCAGAGAACCCCCCAGTTAAGCCCTTCCCAAATTCCTACCACACCAAATTTTGAGCCAATTAAAATAGTTGTTTTAAGGCATGAAATGTTAGGGGTAGTTTGTTATGTGGCAACATTTAGCAAAATTAGATTTCATTTGTAATCTGATTGTTATTGCTGTAGAGGAAGCCTGGAAACACAAAATTCCTCAAGGAAAGGAGCAAATAGACAGTAGCAGATCATGCTTCCCACTCCACAGCTTTGACCACCGTAGGAACAGGAGCTTGTCCGGCTGGCTCAGGTATCTGCATGGGCAGATTACCAATGGATATTTGCCAGTTAGAAGGACAGATTACAGTTCTCCTTCTTAAACAGTCAGGTGATCTGTCAAATCTGTCTCATTGGCAAGCATATTGTTTTGTTAAACATAAGCTAAGGTTAAAACTTCTGTGTCCTGCACTATTAGAGGACCAGAATTTATTTCTCGTTCATGTTGTATGTATAGGGGAATTGAGAGAACCCATATGTGGTCACTGGTGGCTAACAGTTCACTAATTCATAACTCCCTTGTAAGTCATAATATCATGCCTACTTCTTAGGAGACTGTCAGGGAATTTTCTATTATAATGGTCTAAATTCCAATTAAACCTCTTTCTAAATATCTCAGATTTCACATAAAATGCCATTTGAAAGTCCTCATCTGTTTCATTATTAGTATTTAACTAAATGGTAACAAATAAAGAGAATGCCATTAATAGCTAAAGAAATGTCCTAGATCCCTCCTTTAAAGGTCCTTTATGTAAATACAGTCATATTTGGAGTTACTGGGGTTTAGGACCTCAACATACAAATTTGGAATGAGACACAATTCAGCCCATAACAGTAAGTGTACATATTTACTCATTTTGTAACACTCCCTAGTGCCTGTAATACCTTAGAACACAAAGTAGATTTTCCTTCTTCACACTGGTAAGTCTAAGATAGTTTTAGGATCTTTGTGTCAATTTTGTATAAAATTTCTCTCCTGCCTTACTCCCAAAAGTCACTTCTCACAGACCACATCTGTACTGCCTTAAGGAGTACATTCCTTTTTCTCACCTAAATGGCAATCTAGAAAGTCAAGTATTCAAGTCTCTTAAAAAATGTAAATTAACTGTAAGTAGTATCTTGAAAAATTTTCTCTGATTTTCATTTGCATTTGTCTTGTAGGGGTCATAGTACTTGTCTAAGAATAGGAACATCTAAGGTAGACAAAAGTCAATTACTTAGTTTAATAACTACTAAGATTTGTAGCACCGTTTCAAGTATATTAACTTGGTAGCTAAAGGACATATAACAACTACACAACTACAGGTAAGGCTTACTAAGTTCCTCTGGTTATATTTTGATGATTTGTGCTTTGGTGTTAATTCCTTAGGATTTAAGGGAATTATCTGCATTTAGTTTTCAGGCAATTTGAAAAATAGCTAATTGACTTCCTCAGCTTAGTATGTAGATATCAGAATTGATAAAGTGAAAAAAATTATTTAATAGGGATTATGTAAGTAAATGTTATCAAGTGCCAGAAATGACATCTGATATTTAAAATGCAATAAAATTGTATTGGAGTACATTTCAAAACATTATAGCATGTTGTATATAAAATATGAAAAAGGAACCTAGTATAAAATATCATTAAAAATGTTATTGTACATATTAATGAAAGATAAAAGATGTTAATAAAGGATAATATTAATGAAAAATAAGAATAGTCATTTACATTCATTATTAAAGATGGAAGAGATAGGAATTTTTATTTTAATTAATACATACAAAGTGAAATATATAATTTAGATATTTCAAATTCCTTTGCAATGTAGCTTTTTTCCTCAATTATAAGTCAGGTACAGTAATTATAAAATCAGGTAAAGACAGCTATAATCAATGGCTAAAACCAAATACATTCATGAAGATTCTAAAACTAGACATTTTAATTTTTTTTAATGCACATCATATGCTGACTTTCACAATTTTCATCAAGAAGCCCATTGTAACATACATATACATATGTATATGCATATATATATCACTTACATATCATAGCTGAGAATGGCATTGCTTGATACCATGTTCATATGACAAATGTATGTGGTCAATTACACAATGACTGAATGTAGAAAATTCTACTTTCATGTCCTGGCACTTTGAGGAGGAGGGGAAGTAAAGGATAGGGAAATAAACCTAAGCAATGTGACATTAAATTACATCCCCAAGTTATTCCAATATGGTACTATTGAAAGAATTTTTTTTTCTATCATGCTGGCCATTTGCTAAGTGAGAGATGGTACATAATAGATCTACCCAGTAATGTAAACAAAATTCTAAAAAAACAAAATTCTAAAAAGCAAATGGTTATTATAAGGTATAAATAAGAGAGAAAATAGCACAAAATGTCAACTGGATTTTGAGGTTTGAATAAAAAGCCATCAAGCAGTGGGTATCCAATACATTCTTGCCATTTGTGCTTATATTGATTAATAGCAAGATAAATAAAATGTGAGCATTTTTAAAAAGATTTTATTTATTTATTTGACAGAGATCTCAAGTAGGCAGAGAGGCAGGTAGAGAAAGAGGAGGAAGCAGACTCCCTGCTGAGCAGAAAGCCTGATGCAGGGCTCCATCCCAGAACCCTGGGATCATGACCTGAGCCAAAGATATACGCTTAAAGACTGAGCCACCCAGGCACCACAAAACGTGAGCATTTCAAATACAGAAAGGATTATGCTGTTAACCTTCTGCAGACTGAACTTTATAAAGCTGTTCTAATGTGCAAATATTGCTGAAATTAAAGGATAGGATGTGTAGCTTATGTATCTTTTTTTAAGAGACAATGATTCCAGTCTGACCCAAATTCATTTTATGACTTAGGAAAGAGTTTTTACTGCTTGTATGGACGAATTAGCCTAGTGATAAAGAACCGTGGGTGGGCACACAGTGGCACTTCCCAAAAGAAATAAGAGGTTATTGTACAAAAAGAGTAAAAGAATCTCGGGGTGCCTGGGTGGCTCAGTCCGATTATCATCTGACTCTTGATTTTGGCTTAGATCATAATATAGGGTTGTGAGATCGAGTCCCCTATCTGACTCTCTGCTCAGCCTCAGCATGGAGTCGGCTTGAGATTTTCTCTCCTACCCCTCTCCCTGCTCATGCTTGCTCTCTCCTTCTCAAATAATAATGATTTTAAAAGAATAAAGGAATTTAATGCTGTTCCATTTTCTAAAGTGAGCCATCCAAGACTCTTTATGAATAATATTAAATGTTCAATCTGTAACATTTTATAATGCAACAAACTAACCATCTCCTTGAAATGTATACCTTGCACTTTCCTGCTTCTGTCATTACCTTCTTAAAAAGTGCATTTATCATTATAGACAAGGACCAAAAAGAAGACTTCTATACCATGAGAGACTATGGACACTGAAAAACAACCTGAGGGTTTTGAAGGGGCGGGGGGTGGGAGGTTGGGGGAACCAGGTGGTGGGTATTGGGGAGGGCACGTGTTGCATGGAGCACTGGGTGTGGTGCAAAAACAATGAATTCTGTTACGCTGAAAAGAAATTAAAAAAAAAAAAAGAATTCTATACAGAAAATAAATACATTTGGGATAGAGATATAAAAAAATCAAACAAAAGGCCAAAACACAAATCAAAATACTGAAGAAAAACTACATAGATTGCCCTAAGCAACTGAAAGAAATTGGAGGGGGATATTTTAAGATGGTGGGAAGAGTATCTACAAGGAGAGTATGGGGGGAAATATTTATACCAGTGCCTACCTCATTCAAACTGAATAATTAAAGATAGAGAACCTCCATGTGACACAAGCTTATCAGTCCTTAACAATAAATATGGCTTTTTAATTTGATTTTAAAATTTTTTTATTATTCACTTGAGAGAGAGAGAGAGAGAGGGAGATCAAGAGCCTGAGCATGGGAGAGGGTCAGAAACGAGGAGAAACAGACTCTTCAACAAGCAGGGAGCCCCATGCAGGGCCCGATCCCAGGACCCTGGGATCACAACCCGAGCCAAAGGCAGAATTTTAACCAACTGAGCCCCCCAGGCACACCTAAATATTCCTTTTAAATTTTATTTATTTGAGAGATTGAGAGAGCACGTGTGTGAGCAGGAGAGGCAGAGGGAGAGGAGAGTCTCCAGCAAGCTCTCTGCTACATGTGGAGTCTGACACAGTGCTCAGTCTCAGGACCCTAAGATCATGACCTGAGCTGAAATCAAGATGTAGATGCTTGACTGACTGAGCTGTCCAGGCATGCCAATAAATATGCCTTTTACTGGTCAAAGTTATTTTTAGATGACATATAATCAAATAGTTGATTATATTATTTCTATAACTGATGAAATTATGGCCAAAATGAGAGGGAAATTCTAAAAAATATCACAAGCTATACATAAATTTGTGTTAAATTATTTATTCATATTAGATTTTGATTTTCAAGGCACTAACAAGAATACACAACTAGTGGTTGCAGTGGAGGTTCATATATCATATACTGAGAAATATATTATCTTTTGAAAAGAAATCCAAAGTCTTGGTGAAGGTATTTTCTCTAATAAATTTAAGAAAAATATATTTATGGTATAAGAGTGGAAAATTCTTTCATGCTAAAGCGACATGAACTCCTAATGGCTCTGTATTTCCTTTATCTTCTGAATACAGAATGTCTGTATCAATACTGTCTGTATCATAAGGGAAAATAATACTGTTCCCTAGAGTTTGCATACTACCCCCTCAGGAAATAATTCCAATATCCTTAGAGAAGTGTCATTTGTCTTCTGTGTTTCTGCATGTTACATTATATTACCCCCAATAATCTTCCCATAGCATTAAAATTATGCATATATTTACTTTTCTCTTTTATTAGATCCCATGTTACATGAAGGAAGATTTTATTTATTTTGCATTTTAGTTTTTGTGTCCCCCATAATAATGAAATCTCAAAGAACATAGGGGAAACAATGGATGTAGTTCCTGGCCTGAAGATTTGGAGTTTGAAATATATTACTGCTTACTTATTCTTTCACCACTGTTCAGCCTTTCTGCATTTCATAATTGATGTAAGGCATAAAAAATGCTTAATGCAGTGCCTGGCACATAGTAAACACTTTTTAAATAATCACACTTGTATTATTAAATCTGCTCATTTAAGTAATTCTTCTCTCCTCTTCAAACACCCAGATCTTCCTACTATGATACTGAAATCTGAACTTCCACTCCACAGATAGCTTTTGCCTCTCAAAGCATAGCGAGGAGGCATTAGCATTTGTAAGTAAGGGTTTTGCTCCTGGAATGATAACAGTACAAAGTCATCAAACTCTTAAGGACTGGAAGAATTTCCTCCTTCCTTCCCACCCTCCCTCAAAATATGTCTCCTGGCTTGCCATGTACTTAAGAATGTAAATAAGTGCAATAAGAGAGAAACATGGAATTTTCTATAATAAATATAAGCTATGCTAAAAAAAATAAAATAAAACAAAAACAAATGAATTCTGCCTGGACCACAAAGGAAGGCACTATAGAGTTAGATTTTTGCAAAGCCTTGGAAGATAAATAGACAAGTGAATAAACGAATAAGTCAAGAAAGCAGAGGCAATAAATTTCATGGATTATATAGAAAACCATGATAGAGTCTGAATGACCAAATCATGGGGTTGGTGGAGAGCAGGGTGTGAGGGATATGAAGCCCGCAAAGTTGAAAGGAGCCATTTTGCAAGGGTATTAAATGTTATGTGAAGGAGCAGTCTATTGTTGACAAAGCCTATGTGAAGAGACTTGTGTTTTAGAACAGTAACTAAAGGGAGAAAACTGATGTCCAGGGGAAGAGAATTGGTGTAAATCTGTTAGAGTAGTGCACTAATGAGGAGGAGGGCAAGTAACTGTGGGAATGGAACAGAATGGAAAGATTTGAGCACCACATTATGGGGGATTGCAAAAGTTAGAGGAAGCACAGTCCACAACTCAGGTTCAATAAGTCACAAAATTCACTGAGGCTGTTCTACTCAGAGGGTATGGTTATTAGCAGATAAGGATTAAAGCCAGCCAAGGAAAGAAACTTGCAATGCAGAGAAACATGGGGTTTTCAGGTGTCCTCAACCTGTGAAGTAATGGAAAACTCAGTGTTGATACCAAAATATCAATAGGATGTGATTTTAATAGTGAAAAGATAACTGAATATTTTGAGGACTCCAAAAGGATTTTCAGTTCCTAGCTTCCATGAAACTAGTTACTTCCTTCCCTTCTTCTTCCTCCTCCTCCTCTTTTTCTTCTTCTCCTTCTCCTCTACTTCCTCCTCCTCCTCCTCCTTCCTCTTCCTTTCCTCTTATTTCTCTCCTCCTTCTTCCCCCCTTCTCCTCCTCTTCCTCCCTTTTCCTCTTTCTCCTCTTCTACTTCTTTTTTTCAACAAGACATACTTTTATTTTCCAGAAGTGAAAATGACAAAGGGCATATTACCTTCAGAAAGGACATTAAAGGCTATCAGGGTAATAAGCTATCTACCTCATAGTAGATAGTAGTCTAAGAAAGAGTGTTATCATACAGCTTTCAAAAAAAATCCTATCAAATAAATCTCAGAATAATATGCTTTTAACTAAAACAGCAAAACAAAACCACCACCACCAACAAAAAATTATACAGAATCCATTAAATGGTATGTAAAGAAGTAAAATGGAAAACCTGGAAATCCACATACTGAGAGCCCTCTATTAAAATCAAGGAAGCTCAAATCCTGCACTGAAGTAGGAATGAAAATCATTTAGGCTCTCAAACTCTACAGTGCAAAAGTTTAACAAGATAAAATCAATCTGCCCCAGCTATCCAAGGAAAAAAGCCAGCCACTTGATACAAATAGCCATTTGTATTTCAGCAAGACATGGGCTTGAGAAAACCAACTCCATTTTGAGTAAAGTGTATTTCATTGTCACCAAAATCCTTACAAATTATGTTGGGTGTTGGAAAACAGGGAACATGAGCTATGTATCTTATACATTTAACTGGTATTTGTGTAACATCATTTCTTTTTGAATCTTTACGATTATACTCCCCCACTTTGAGGTTCTCACACTTAAGCATCTCCTCGCCCTCGTGGTAGTGGTGGCAGCAGATACCCAAGGTCCTGTGGTCACTGATGAGCCACAGGACACCCAGGAGCTGGGCGGCTATAGCCTCCAGAGTGGATGGCCACCATTATGGGGACTGGCCCCTCATTACTTTCTTAAACATTTGAAGACAAATGGAAGAACAACCTAAGAGATTATTAGGGTAGAGATAACAAGCTGGTTTTAAAAATTAATGAAGTCCTGAATTTACAAATTCACAACATGAAGTTTGTGATTCTTATTGGACAAATAGAAAATATGAATGGCAACATAGGAAAATGAGACCTACAACAGAGATATATGGATAGAGAGAGAATGAGAGAAAGAGAGAGAGAGAACAGTTGAATATAGTTGCCACTATGCATGAGAAACTGTCTTATCTATTTTATGATAAGATACACATCAATATTATTCAAAACAATAATATTGTTAATGATAATAAGAGTATAGTCTTCTAATTCATCTAGATCTAATAGCAAATATTACAAATTCACTCCATCTTACATGTTTAAAGAAGCGGTATCATTCTATAATCATGAGGAAATCTGCCACCATCTATATTCTTTAATAATCTAAGACATATTTAAACAAATATACATTATCACCAATTTTTAAATTCAAGCCCAATTATCTTAAAGGAATCATACTTAGTTTAGCATTTGAATACATACTTGGAAAAAGAGATGTAGCAATATCAACTATGTTAGCTAAAGTCCTCATAAATTAATTGTAGGTATTGCTTTGTATAAAGAAAGAAAACCAACCATGTTCTTTGAAATTTACTACAAGATACACAATTAATCAAGTACTAACTATTTATTAATGTGCTTCAGGACATTAAAAGCTTACTCTGGGGAATATGAAAGTATGAGACATTGAACTTACTTTTAATGATTTTGAATTATGAGTACCATGTCTTATTAATAAACACAGTGAATGAGAAAAATTAAAGATTGTTTATAAATAAATTACATGATTTACGACCAGATGGGATGCAAAAATTATGTATTACAATCCACTGGGGACTTCATTCCCTTTTCTCCTTGACAATATGGGACAATTACCCCCACCTTTCTCTCACTGACGATGCCCTGGTACCCCCCTAATTAAGGCTAAAGGCCTCCCCCCGTCAAAATAAATGTCTCCTGTTGCTCTTCACTTCCCTGTTAACCAAATCAGTCTCATAATTTGATAGCATTTTAAAGCCTCTATAAATTTCAGTAATGATATTTTACTTAATGCACTGATCTTATACTTTTAATAAACTTTATTGAGACATGATTTTCCTAACTGTATAGTTCATTTGGTTTCGGCAAATGTATGTATTCTTGTAATGTTCTCCACAATCAAAATATAGAATATGTCCATTACTCTAAAAAGTTTTCTCCTAGCCCTTTGAGGTCAATCTCTGTTCCCAGAACCAGGCTCTAAGCAACTACTGAATTACTTTCTCTCACTGTAAATAAGTTTTTTTTTAATTTCTAGAATTTCAAATAAATGAAATACTAGAAATATTCTCATTCATTCTTAGTCTCTTTGACTTTTTAATGGTATTGAATGTATCAGTAGTTCATTCTTTTTATTGCTGAATAATATTCCACTTTATGGATATTGCAAATTATGTAGTCTTTTAAGTTTTAGTGCCTTTTTTTTTTTTTTAAGTAGCTTTCATGCCCAAAGTGGGATCAAGAGTTTTATGCTCTACTGACTAAGCCAGCCAGGTGCCCCTTAAATTTTAGCATTTTATAAGTGATATCAAGATTTTAATTTACATTTCCCTGACTAGTAGGATGCTGAAGATTTTTTCATATGATTAGACAACATTCAAATATCTTCTTCCTCTTTTTTAAAAAAGATTTATTTATTTTAGAGAAAGACAGAGAGAGAGCGTAAAAGCAGGAGCAGGAGGGGAGGAAGGAGAGGGAGAAAGAATCTTAAACACTGAGTGTGGAGCCACGGTGGGGCTCAATCTCACAACCCTGAGATCACAACCAGACCCTAAACCAAGAGTCAGACAGTAACGCTGCGCCACCCAGGTGCCCCTCTAATACTATCTTTCATACAATATTTTCTAAACATTTTGCCCTTTTACAAAAAGTGGCTGTTTGCCTTTATTATTGAGGCATAATTATTCTTTATATATTTTATCTGGGTGCATGTCTTCTGGCAGATATAAATCTTATAAGTGTTCTCTCCCAGTCTGTACCATACCTTTTCTTGTGTTTTTCAGAGACCTGAAGGTTTTTTAATTTTGATGAAGCCCATTTATAATTTTTATTCCTATGTTCCTAAGAAATCTTTGCCTACCCAAGAGCATTAAGATTTTTTTCTTGAATTTTATAATTTCATCTTTAATGTTTAGGTTTATGACCCATGTTGAATCTTTTTTTTTTAATGTATCATGTGAGATAAAAGCATATTTGAAATTTGAAGGTGTGCTCGATATTTTATGCTAGGGAATTATTGTTAATTTTCTTGGAAGAAATAATAGAGTGAGATTACATAGGAGAATGTTCTGATTTTTATGTCTGAAAACTGAATTAGTTTGGGGTAAATATTAATATTTTCTGCAATTTATTCTGCTCACTCAGAAAAAGAAAAACAAATAGTTAAACCCTGTATGTCTAGTAGCTACCTAGATAGATAAATAAAGCAAATATTATTGAATCTAGGCAGACACATGGATATGCATAGTACATGTTTAGATTTTTCTGCTTGAAAATTATCAAAATTAAAAATAAAAAAAATTGAAAAAATAATGTGTCAAAAGATTATATTCTAATTTACTAGGATACACAAAATAGTATATTTCATGTAGGCTTAAGGATAATAATATTTAATAATAATAACAATAATTCTCTCAAATGTTGAGAGTTGGAGGAGCAGTGTGGGCAAGGAATTTAAGCAATCCTATTAGTAAACATATCTGAAGTTCTAAAGGCAATCCTGATATCCAAGATTCAGAGGTTTCTGTTCAGGAAATTCACCTTTGAAGAAGTAATATTAGATTTCTGTGTCCCTCAGAATAAGATATGAATACATTATCTAAAGTCTACTACTAAGTCAAGGTACTTTTCTAGCTTGGGTTTATTAGCAGTATTACAATAAATAATATCTTTCTGTATGTTATGTATTCACACATATACAGTATTTTATTTGCCATTATTTCCTATTTTTACTAACTCTGCAGTACATTTGACCACCAAGCTTTGCCTTCTCGAAGCTGTAGCTATGGACTTTCCTTACATATTGGGAAAGAATTTTCCATTAGTTTGCTACATACACTGTAAAATGTGTAGGGTTTGTATAGCTTTACTTGTTGCTAAAATCCTTGAGCAACAGGTCTTACTGGGATGCCTGCTGAGATCCCTGTCAAAATTTCACATCATTATTAATTTTTGATGCCCTCTATAAATCTTGCAATTTTGGATTTCTCTGAATTTGGATAATTTCAGAAACTTGCCCCTTTTTGTAAATGAATGAGCAGAGTTGTGGTTATTGTAACCTTTTATCCTTAGAAGAAAAAAAAAATTCTCTGTGTGATGTAAATAGAAAAACATCGTGTGTGTGTGTGTGTGTGTGTGTGTGTGTAATTCCTTTAAGAAATGAAATAATTTTTTAGGGTACTCTCTCTTTCCCTCCTCTCTCATTTGACATAGAAAAAAATGTGGAAGAAGTTCTTCTAGCACTGTTATTGATGTGTATGTGATGAAATAGGAAGACCTATACTTTTTAAAAACAAACTTGGCATTGCTTATCCAGACTAAAACAAACACATTTTGATATAGTGTTACCACTTCAAAAATACACCCTAAGTTTTATTTTTTAAATTGTTTTTAAAGATTTTGTTTATTCATTTGACAGAGATCACAAGTAGGCAGAGAGGCAGGCAGAGAGAGAGGAAGGGAAGCAGGCTCCCTGCTGAGCAGAGAACCCAATGCAGGACTCGATCCCAGGACCCTGAGATCATGACCTGAGCTGAAGGCAGAGGCTTTAACCCACTGAGCCACCCAGGCACCCCCAAAAATACAACCTAAGTTTTAAAAAGGGATTAAAATCTTTGTAAAACAGGTAACAATTGCAGTATGGCAGACACTTGGGAAATATAGTAAAATTTCAACAATAGAAGATTATTACAAAAATTTGTTTATAGCCATTAAGTTTTAATATTTTTTGCAACTAGCATGAAGTTTTCAGAACTATTATATAGACAGACAATGGTAATGTTTAATAAAAAAATAGGGTGAAAAAATGTATATTCGATATGATTCCATCTTTTCCTTGTACACACAAGTACAAAAATATCTGGATACTGTATTAATTTAAATAACTATTATCTTTTCATAAAAGGGTTATGAATAATACAAATATGAATAATATACATTTTCTACTTTATTTTTCTATAATTTTAAGCTATTTTGAAGATTTTGTGATAAGATAATATACTTATCACATATTCTTTTAGCAGGATTTGTGTAGATTTACTGTCCAGGTCCAGCTAACCAGCTGCCTATTTTTGTAAATAACGTTTTATTGGAACACAGCCACACTCATATATGTTACATATTGTCTATAATGTCTTTCATGCTACAAGGGCAGAGTTGAATAATTGCAATATCAAGAACTTATGGCCAGCTGGCACGGCCCAAAGTATTTCCAAAATAATTAGTTCTGTACCTGTACAGAAAAAGCTTTTAATTTCATTAAGTTCAAGTTTCAAGTCAATCAAGATTTCTTAAAGTTTTACACACCACAAAGAGGATATAAAAACATTTATTATATAAATGACTTCATTTATTAGTCAAATTTGTTGAAATCCTATTTACCCCTAAAATTGTAACTTTATTTAATTGCCATTTTAAAGCAGAAATTCACATTACTCAGTGAGCATATACAGTGGACTCCTTTAAACAAAATTAAAGCTTCAAATGCCAAAACAAACTGTTTAAAATTTTCTTTACCTCCACACTGCATCTCTTTAAGAGATGACAGAGAACAGCTATAAGAAATATTTTATCTTGAAAATGGTTAATTGTTCAATTATGACCACTGTTTAAAAAAGAGTTTAGATCCATCAGCTGCCTCCTGCTGCCGCCTGGGCGCAGACTGCCAAGCTCAGCAAGTCTTGCGGCAAAGGCACTTCCCACCGAGTTGGGGCTGGGGCAGAGCGGGGACTCTGGGCCCTGGGGGAACGGATGCCCCTGGCGCCGTGGCCAGCGCAGCACCTGTGCAGCCCGCCGCCCCCTCACTTCGGGGACCCGGGATCCCTCCTGCCTGGCTGCTCCGGAGATGCTGATGTAGACTGAGGGCAGGGATGGCAACAGCAGGAATTTGATAGGAATGGGCAGGAATCTAGGCAGAACGAGGTCATGGAAGAAGTTAAGGAGAAAACAGGCTCAAGAAGAAGTCTTCCATAGTAGCAAACGCGAGCGGATTACTTAGCCCGGCCCCTGGCAGAGGCGGTGCAATTCCGCCTGCGGCAAAGACACTTGAGAATCACCACAACAGGCCCCTCCACCAGAAGATCAACAAGAAACCCAGCCAAGACCAACTTCGCTCAGGAAGAACAGCAGAATTCCACAGCAGGAGAAAGCAAATCTTATCTGGACAAAATGACAAGGCGGAAAAACTCACCTCAAAAAAAAAGGAAAAAGAGGCCGTACTGAAGGCTGGAGACCTAATCAATACGGACATTGGTAACATGACAGATCTAGAGTTCAGAATGACAATTCTCAAGGTTCTAGCCGGGCTCAAAAAAGGCATAGAAGATATTAGAGAAACACTCTCCGGAGAGATAAAAGCCTTTTCTGGAGAAATAAAAGAATTAAATCTAACCAAGTTGAAATCAAAAAAGCTATTAATGAGGTGCAATCAAAAAATGGAAGCTCTCACTGCTAGGATAAATGAGGCAGAAGAAAGAATTAGTGACATAGAAGACCAAATGACAGAGAATAAAGAAGCTGAGCAAAAGAGGGACAAACAAATACTGGACCACGAGGAGAGAATTCGAGAGATAAGCGACACCATAAGACGACACAACATTAGAATAATTGGGATTCCAGAAGAAGAAGAAAGAGAGAGGGGAGCAGAAGGTATATTGGAGACAATTATTGGAGAGAATTTCCCTAATGTGGCAAAGGGAACAAACATCAAAATCCAGGAGATGCTAAGAACGCCCCTCAAAATCAATTAAAATAGGTCCACACCTCGTCACCTGATAGTAAAATTTACAAGTCTTAGCGACAAAGAGAAAATCCTGAAAGCAGCCCGGGAAAAGAAGTCTGTAACATACAAGGGTAAAAATATTAGATTGGCAGTGGACCTATCCACAGAGACCTGGCAGGCCAGAAGAACTGTCATGATATATTAAGAGCACTAAATGAGAAAAACATGCAGCCAAGAATACTATATCCGGCTAGGCTATCATTGAAAATAGAAGGAGAGATAAAGAGCTTCCAGGACAAACAAAAGCTGAAAGAATTTGCAAACACCAAACCAGCTCTACAGGAAAATTTGAAAGGGATCCTCTAAGCAAAGAGAGACCCTAAAAGTAGTAGATCAGAAAGAAACAGAGACAATATACAGAAACAGTCACCTTACAGGCAATACAATGGCACTAAATTCATATCTCTCCATAGTTACCCTGAATGTTAATGGGCTAAATGCCCCAATCAAAAGACACAGGGTATCAGAATGGATAAAAAAACAAAACCCATCAATATGCTGCCTACAAGAAACTCATTTTAGACCCGAAGACACCTCCAGATTTCAAGTGAGGGGGTGGAAAACAATGTACCATGCTAATGGACATCAGAAGAAAGCTGGGGTGGCAATCTTTATATCCGATCAATTAGATTTTAAGCCAAAGACTATAATAAGAGATGAGGAAGGACACTATATCATACTCAAAGGGTCTGTCCAACAAGAAGACCTAGCAATCTTAAATACCTATGCCCCTAACATGGGAGCAGCCACCTATAGAAACCAATTAATAACAAAATCAAAGAAATACATCGACAGTAATACAATAATAGCAGGGGACTTTAACACTCCCCTCACTGAAGTGGACAGATCATCCAAGCAAAAGATCAACAAGGAAATAAAGGCCTTAAATGACACACTGGACCAGATGGACATCACAGATATCTTCAGAACATTCCATCCCAAAGCAACAGAATATACATTCTTCTCTAGCGCACATGGAGCATTCTCCAGAATAGACCACATCCTGGGTCATAAATCAGGTCTCAATCGGTACCAAAAGATTGAGATCATTCCCTGCATATTTTCAGACCACAATGCTCTGAAGCTAGAACTCAATCACAAGAGGAAATTTGGAAAGAACACAAAAACATGGAGACTAAACAGCATTCTTCTAAAAAATGAATGGGTCAACCAGGAAATTAAAGAAGAATTGAAAAAATTCATGGAAACAAATGATAATGAAAACACAATGGTTCAAAATCTGTGGGACACAACAAAGACAGTCCTGAGAGGAAAGTATATAGTGGTACAAGCCTTTGTCAAGAAACAAGAAAGATCTCAAATACACAACCTAACCCTACACCTAAAGGAGCTGGAGAAAGAACAACAAAGAAAGCCTAAACCCAGCAGGAGAAGAGAAATAATAAAGATCAGAGCAGAAATCAATGAAATAGAAACCAAAAAAACAGTAGAACAAATCAACAAAACTAGGAGCTGGTTCTTTGAAAGAATTAATAAGATTGACAAACCCCTGGCCAGACTTATCAAAAAGAAAAGAGAAAGGACACAAATAAATAAAATCATGAATGAAAGAGGAGAGATCACAACCAACACCAAAGAAATACAAACAATTATAAGAACATACTATGAGCAACTCTACGTCAACAAATTTGGCAATATGGAAGAAATGGATACATTTCTAGAGACACATAAACTACCACAACTGAACCAGGAAGAAATAGAAAACCTGAACAGACCCATAACCAGTAAGGAGATTGAAACAGTCATCAAAAATCTCCAAACAAACAAAAGTCCAGGACCAGACGGCTTCCCAGGGGAATTCTACCAAACATTTAAAGAAGAATTAATTCCTATTCTCCCGAAACTGTTCCAAAAAATAGAAATGGAAGGAAAACTTCCAAACTCATTCTATGAGGCCAGCATCACCTTGATCCCAAAACCAGACAAGGATCCCACCAAAAAAGAGAATTACAGACCCATATCCTTGATGAATACAGATGCGAAAATTCTCACTAAAATATTGGCCAATAGGATCCAACAGTACATTAAAAGGATTATTCACCACGACCAAGTGGGATTTATTCCAGGGCTGCAAGGTTGGTTCAACATCCGCAAATCCATCAATGTGATACAATACATTAATAAAAGAAAGAGTAAGAACTATATGATACTCTCAAAAGATGCTGAGAAAGCATTTGACAAAGTGCAGCATCCCTTCCTGATTAAAATTCTTCAAAGTGTAGGGATAGAAGGCACATACTTCAATATTATCAAAGCCATCTATGAAAAACCCACCACAAATATCATTCTCAATGGAGAAAAACTGAAAGCTTTTCTGCTAAGGTCGGGAACACAGCAGGGATGTCCGTTATCACCATTGCTGTTCAACATAGTACTAGAAGTCCTAGCCTCAGCAATCAGACAACAAAAAGAAATTAAAGGCATCCAAATTGGCAAAGAAGAAGTCAAACTATCCCTCTTTGCAGATGATATGATGCTATATGTGGAAAACCCAAAAGGCTCCACTCCAAAACTTCTAGAACTTATACAGGAATTCAGTGAAGTATCAGGATATAAAGTCAATGCACAGAAATCAGTCGCATTTATTTACACTAACAACAAAACAGAAGAAAGAGAAATTGAGGAGTCAGTCCCATTTACAATCGCACCCAAAACCATAAGATACCTAGGAATAAATCTAACCAAAGAGGTAAAGAATCTGTACTCAGAAAACTATAAAGTACTCATGAAAGAAATTGAGGAAGACACAAAGAAATGGAAAAATATTCCATGCTCATGGATTGGAAGAACAAATATTGTGAAAATGTCTATTCTGCCTAAAGCAATCTACACATTTAATGCAATCCCTATCAAAATCCCATCCATTTTTTTTAAAGAAATAGAACAAATAATCCTAAAATTTATATGGAACCAGAAAAGACCTCGAATAGCCAAAGGAATATTGAAAAAGAAAGCCAAAGTCGGTGGCATCACAATTCCAGACTTCAAGCTCTATTACAAAGCTGTCATCATCGAGACAGAATGGTACTGGCACAAAAACAGACACATAGATCAATGGAACAGAATAGAGAGCCCAGAAATAGACCCTCAACTCTATGGTCAACTGATCTTCGACAAAGCAGGAAAGAATATCCAATGGAAAAAAGACAGCCTCTTCAACAAATGGTGCTGGGAAAATTGGAAAGCCACATGCAGAAAAATGAAATTGGACTATTTCCTTACACCACACATGAAAATAGACTCAAAATGGATGAAGGACCTCAATGTGAGAAAGGAATCTATCAAAGTCCTTGAGGAGAATGCAGGCAGCAACCTCTTTGACCTCAACCGCAGCAACTTCTTCCTAAGAACATCGCCAAAGACAACAGAAGCAAGGGCAAAAATGAACTATTGGGATTTCATCAAGATCAAAAGCTTTTGCACAACAAAGGAAACAGTTAACAAAACCAAAGACAACTGACAGAATGCGAGAAGATATTTGTAAATGACATATCAGATAAAGGGCTAGTATCCAAAATCTATAAAGAGCTTATCAAACTCAATACCCAAAGAACAAATAATCCAGTCAAGTAATGGGCAGAGGACATGAACAGACATTTCTGCAAAGAAGACATCCAGATGGCCAACAGACACATGAAAAAGTGCTCCACATCACTCGGCATCAGGGAAATACAAATCAAAACCACAATGAGATACCACCTCACACCAGTCAGAATGGCTAAAATTAACAAGTCAAGAAATGACAGATGCTGGCGAGGATGCGGAGAGAGGGGAACCCTCCTACACTGCTGTTGGGAATGCAAGCTGGTGCAACCACTCTGGAAAACAGTGTGGAGGTTCCTCAAAAAACTGAAAATAGAGCTACCCTATGACCCAGCAATTGCACTACTGAGTATATATCCTAAAGATACAGACGTGGTGCTCCGAAGGGGCACGTGCACCCGAATGTTTATAGCAGCAATGTCCACAATAGCCAAACTATGGAAAGAACCTAGATGTCCATCAACAGATGAATGGATAAAGAAGATGTGGTATATATACAAAATGGAATACTATGCAGCCATCATAAGACATGAAATCTTGCCATTTGCGACAACGTGGATGGAACTAGAGGGTATCATGCTTAGCGAAATAAGTCAATCGGAGAAAGACAACTATCATATGATCTCTTTGATATGAGGAAGTGGAGATGCAAGGCGGGGGTGGGGTTGGGGGGAGTTAGGAAAAGAAAAAATGAAAAGATGGGATTGGGAGGGAGACAAACCATAAAAGACTCAATCTCAAGAAACAGACTGAGGGTTGCTGGGGGGAGGGAGGATGGGAGAGGGTGGTGGGGAAATGGACATTGGGGAGGGTATGTGCTATGATGAGTGCTGTGAAATGTGTAAACCTGGCTATTCACAGACCTGTACCCTTGGGGATAAAAATACATTATATGTTTATTAAAATTAAAAAAAAAAAAAGAAGTCTTCCATAGCAAACAAAACAAAACAAAACAAAACAAAACAAAACAAAAAAAAAACAGAGTTTACCAAAAAATAAATAAATAAATAAATAAGTAAAATAAAGAACAGAGTTTAGGGCAGAGAACTCCCTGGCCTCTCTTTCCTTTTTACTATTATTCTGTCTCACTTTGAGTTCTGAGATAATAGGAAAGATAATAACTTTTCAACTCTGTAAACCACAGGGTTCTTTGTGATTCACAATTTATTCCTGTTCTTAAGAATTTAGGGGATGAAATCAATATATGTGCCAATGTACAAAGGCCTAAAATCAGAGTTCTTATTGAAAGGTTTAGGATTCTATAAATGCTTCAGGAATTCCTTTCAATAGAGTGTTGCCTAGACAGTACTATCAATTTTCCAAGGAGGGCTTTAGGAATCCTGATTGTCTGGACTATAATTCTCCAATTTTCCTCAATTCATGCTAGATTTCTTTTTCTCTTCTTCCCACTTAATTCTGGTTTATTGACTTCCTGTTTTATTCCTTCTCCCTCCTTAAGGAGAACTCAGCCCTCTTTGACAGAATGAAGGATCTGAAAGAACCCTCTAATCAACAGGCTGCATGCTTGCTGCAGTCCCCAGATAACTCACACAGGCTATCAGAAGAGTAATTCCTGTTTTCTCGTGTCAGGATTCTTTAATTGTAACAGTGTTGACAGACAAAATGGAACCACAAGAATACATGAAGCAGTCTGGCTGAGTGAGTGAAAGAAATAATACACTTGTATTGCACCCAAGAAGTTTTCATCATACACAGAGGCTCAGAGTAATTTATTTTGCTAACCACTGGGTGTATCCATTGTGATCCCATCCTTGGTCCACCTCACAAATCTCCCTCAAATTCCTGTCCAGATCTTCAATCAGAGTGAAGCTTGCTAGACCACAAGATGATGAGCTGCTTATAACTCTTTTCTAAATGGACCTATTATTTATCTCATTATAATATCATTAGTATGTGGGAGTGGCTCTATTCCATGAACATCCAATGCTTATATGGTTCAATTTTTGTCTAGAACATTTTTCAACTTGTTTCGGCTTCTACTGTGACTTTAGTCCATCCCCTCCTGGTTATGACTGGAAACATAAATGTAATGTGTTTCTTATCATCTTGATTTGGAAAGTCAATCATGTAAATTTTTCTTCTTTATCTTACTGATCAGGGCAATTTATCAGCATAAAACTGAAAACATTTTTAGGCACTCATAAAACATGATTTATACCCAGAGTTTAGAAACCTTTTTTATAGATATGAAATTGTAACGTATATGTACTTTAAGGGAGGAAAATTAATTTTCACTCTACCCTTCTGAGTTCTTGGCTGAGACCCCTCCTGTAATAAAAGATTAACAAAAGAAAAACAAACTGAAGTTTATTAACATGTATATACTTCATGTGTACATGGGAGACACCCAGGAAAGATAAGTAACCCAAAGACATGGCTTTAGAATTCAGGATTAAATACCACCTTAACAGGGGAAGGGGAGGGGAGGAGGATGTAGGCTTCTCAGGGGAGATTAAGTGGTTTTTAGGAAAGATGGGTGAATTCTTGGAAGAATAGATGGGAGGGGCACCTGGGTGGCTCAGTGGGCTGAGCATCTGACTCTTGCTCTCAGCTCAGGTCACCATTTCAGGGTCCTAATTTTGAGGGCTGTGTTGAGCTCCATGCTGGATGGGAGAGTGCATAAGATTCTCTCTCTCTCTCCCTCTCCCTCTTCTCGTCTCTCGAAAGAAAGGAAGAAAGAAAGAAAAAAGAAAGAAAGAAAGAAAGAATAGTTGGGAGGTCTGGTGGTTTGTGACACAGTCTGTCTGGTGTCTGGGTGTGGTGTCTTCTTCAGGCGTCCTCTCTGGTGATGAAAGTAGTCCTCCCTGGTGATAAAACACCCAGGGATGGGATCTATGACAATTAATTTCACTTTGAAGGATCTGTCTTTAGATGGGTTAGGAAGTTCAGAGAGGGTGTTTGTTGTTTCTCTAGTGCCTATACCTCAAATTGATCAATATGACAAAGAGGCATATTTTGGAGTGCTATATTCTGTTGTCCTTCAGCATTTATATATTCATTTAACAACATTATACTGGTATTACATTTTGAATCATTAAGGTCTCTCATTCATATTTTCAGTTCCTATCAAACCAACTTAGATAAAATTAAAATGTATTTTTGTCTTTTGTGATAATTTTTTTGGTATATTTACTCTGTGATCATCTCCTTCCCCTGTATTTCTGTATCAATCTCTAAAAGTACCTTCTTCCTGCCCTCAGGTTACCATTAAAATGTACTCTAATATTTTCTTTTCTCTGCAGCAGGACTCCCTAATCTGAATCAACATTTGGTCATTCTCCCTCATCATGATATGTGTGTGCAGTATTGTGTGCTGTGTGATCTGGTTCACTATTTTTTATTATAATTATTATTACAATTATCATTACAATTAATTAGGGCTGAAGTATATTGAGGAAATATAATTAAAAACAAAATTTCCTGCCAAACCAGAAAATCTCTTCACAAAGATGTAAGAGAAAGAAAACAGTTACATTATTGAATGAAAATTAAACCAGAATGTGATGTATATCACAAGCATTCTTATAAAGAGGTAAGACAGAAAGATATCTCATCCTTTCATTATAGCTAAGTAGATACACCCCATGGCAAACATGTTCTTTTTTTTTTTTTTAAAGATTTTATTTATTTATTTGACAGAGAGAGAGATCACAAATAGGCAGAGAGGCAGGCAGAGAGAGGGGGAAGCAGACTCCCTGCTGAGCAGAGAGCCCGATGTGGGGCTTGATCCCAGGACCCTGAGATCATGACCTGAGCTGAAGGCAGAGGCTTTAACCCACTGAGCCACCCAGGTGCCCTGGCAAACATGTTCTTAAGATAAACAATGACTAATCTGCAAGTAAGAAAAAGGACTAGACAACATTTATCAGTTCATCCTAAATGCATCCAGCATTTAGGTTGACCAACTGTGCTACTTAATGGGCTTTATCCAAAGGAAAAATAAACTTCGTATGTCTTCATGACAGAGAGTAGTTTTGGGGCAAGGCACTGGAGCAAGTAGTTTTGGAGCTAAGTGTGTATAACTGGGAGGTAGGATTGTCATCTTTCTTGATTACATTTCAAAGAGATAGTTCCTAGGTCCTTGAGAAAGAGGCTCATTTAGCTTTTAAAAGTTCATATATATACTTAAAAGAGACAGAAAAAGAATTACAACTGTAACTCTGAGCCTAAAGCAAATGCTCTTAGAAAGGGAGTATACAGGAAATTTCTTTCCTTATTTTCAAAAGGGAGAGGTTTTTGTTTTTTAATTTGTGTTCACCTTACAAGTGATAATGACTAATAATAAAAATATAAACTAATTCCTTTAGAATGTCTAATTTCTGATTTAGGGCACATATAGACAGATACTTTTAAGTCAAAGAACTGATATTAAATTTTAAAAAATGAAATTATGATCTTTCAACAGTATGGTAGCCTGGAAATTAGTATAAATGAGATTTCTACCCTAACTAGAAATGATAAATAAAATTCAACAAATTTTCTTTTCAAGAACATATCTACATTAAAACAAAATAACACTTGTGTGCATACACACATGCACATCAATGATGGTAGAAATGCATTGAGAATTTAAATTCAAAGTAATTAGATTGAATTCTTCTGTTATGGTAGCCCAGGGGGCTTTATTTGAAATTTGGAGCATTTGAAATACACCAAAAGAAAGAAGATATATATGGCCTTAGGGACATACAAGGCAGTAATCTAGACCTGAGACACTAGCGTGAAGTCCAAATGCTGTAAACAATCCCCAAAACACACATGCATGCACACACATACACACATTCCATGAGTAGGCCATAGGGAAATTTGGCACAAGTGCCCCAAAGTATTCTACTATGTGGGAAAAAGTGTATTTGTATAAAAGAAGCAATTATAATAAATATAAATGAAAAAATATTTACTTTCCTTAAAAAGATACAAATATGTAAGTTAGGTTAAGGGATGTAGAAAATATTGTGAGGTGGCTCAACATGTAACAACAGGAATTTAATTTAGTAACCATAAGTGAAGAGACAGCTTCAGGAAAAAAATCAGAGGAGATAGTCTTCTTTGATGAATACAGGAACAATGTTAAAATAAATTGTGCCCTTCCCTTGAACAGCAACAACAAAACTCTCACAAAGAAAGCATTTAGTGTGCAGGATTCTGCAGTGTAAAATATATAGAAAGTTGTAAGGTATAAAATATAGCTCAATGCTGGTTAAAGAGTTTCAGGAAGAATTTTCTTTCCTATTGTGTGTGTATGCTATCTAACTTCTTTCACAAAGAACATATTCTAGAGGACATCGTTGTCCACTTGATTATATTAAAATAGAAGAAAGGGCAAACAGGGAATTGAAATGTATGCTCTTTAGAAAAGAAATGTAAAGAAGAACAAATTTTAACTTTATAGAGCAATTCTCATCTGTGGCATAATGTTTATTCAATGATTTTCATTTTTACCACCTGCAAGACTGGGGTCACCTTATTTTAAAAGATTAAGGAATAAAGGATAATACAATATCAGGAGACTAAGTATATATATTGAAACCAGAAAGGGAAGCACAGAGAAGTGTAAAAAGGAACCTTTAAAAGTCATTTTCTTTCTATGCCTTTTTTTCCGCCTAATGGGATTCATCCTTTACAAGGTTACTTTGGTTTGTCCTATATATCTGAATGATATAAAACTACTCCTAAATTCTAGGAGTTGCCACGATTGCTGACTTGTTTGTTTTTTTTTTAATTTTTAATTTTTCTGCTATTGGAAGTTATCCTGATGCTCTAGATCAACTGTGTTTCTTGCCTCTATAATAGTGCTCTAGATTGTAGTGGGTCTAGACCAACTTAAGTGACTATAAGGACAAGGGAAAGATTACTTTTGACTATGAGGAATAGTCACAGAGAATGAGAAGTCCAGGATTTTGGAGTCTGTGATGAATATAGGGTCAGAAGGTTTATAATATTATTCTGTTTCACTCTAAATGTGAAATGAAGAAAACCCATTCTCATGGATTTATACCCTGTGCTGTCCAGCCCTGGATACAGTGTAGTCTAGAAGATCTTTATTTTCTTAGTTTCTGAAGAATCTCATGCTAGTTCACTACTTAATAACACAAAGTTAATTGGTTCTAAGGATCAAGCAATGCCATGTAGGATAGATGCATGGCAGAATGTGGGAGAAAATTACTACAGAGATTAAAGTCCTGCCCCATCAAAAAAGTCTTTAGGGATTCCACGGTTTGAAAGGTTATCAGGACATTCCCTTAGAGGTAAGGAGTTGTTGCCCCCTGAGCCTTTGCAGAAGCAGCATAACACTTAGTGGGCTTCTTTGGATTTGAGAGATTGTATGTACTGTATTTGTGTATACTGCTGAAAACTATTAGAGGGTGCAGGAAAATAGTTTTGAGTGGGCCCCAAGACAGTGAGCTCTGCATTAGTTCAGGACAGGAGAAGGTGAATGCCTGAGCTCAAGCACAGAGAAGAAATAATGCCCTTCCTCTGCCTTTTTGTTCTGTTCAGGCCCTCAGAACTGGATGATGTCCACCTCCACTGGTGAGAGCAATCTTCCTTACTCAGTCTACATATTCAAAGATAGTCTTTTCAGGCGCCTGGGTATCTCAGTCCCATAAACATCTGCCTTCATCTCAGGTCATTATCCTAGGGCCCTGAGATCGAGTCTTATATCGGGTTCCCTGCTCATAAGAGAGTCTGCTTTTCCCTCTGCCTGTGTTTCCCCTGCTTGTGCTCTCTGTCAAATAAGTAAGTACAATCTTTTAAAAAAGAAAAAAGATAGTGTTTTCAAGATACACCACAACAGAAACACCCAGAAATGACATTTTACCAGCTATTTGGACATCACTTGGCTCAGTCAAATTGACGCATAAAATGAACCATCACACCCTCTAATTTTGAATATAGAAGGGAATGTCCTATGACATAGTACTTAAGACTTCTAATAGAAAAAATAACAGATAAGTAATTTGGAGGGAGTACTTCCTTTTTGTTTCTTCAAACCTGTGATACCTATACCTAGATATCTATACTTGAATTCCTCTTGAAGTAATAGGACACAATGTGGTATCTGTGGCATATCATACAAATAAATCTTACCTTCTGTCCTGCCTTGTATAGAAGGAAGCAAATACTTCTTGTATAGAAGAAATCTGTGATAGCCATGCAAAGCAGATTTTCTTCACCTACTTTTCTGACAATTCATTTGTAGGTCAACAAATGAATTATAGATAAAAAGATATGCTTTCCTTCTCCATTGCTTTCCTCCTCTCTAAGCTTTAATATTTAATTATACATTTATGGAATATTTTCTTTTATTTGAAAGGCAGTGGGTAGATGCCATAAACTCTAATCAAATTAAAATTATGCTACAAGGTGATTAAACCAATTTGAAAATGGTTGCCTCTAGACAGCACTTTTGTGTAATGGGAACAGTAATAGGTAGTCTGTTTTAAATATGAACACCCCAAAAGAGATGAATTACAAGTATTTTGGCAAAGCATTATTTTATTTTAGAGGGTCCTCATTAATAATCTAGCAAATAGTATCATTGACAACTTAATAAAAATGCTTTAGCATATACTTAGGTAGAAATTATTAAGTCATTTATATACACTTGTGTGTATGTACTATGCTAATTTCAGAAGAGACCTGAATGTCTATGAAAAGAACATCTTTATAATGTGAAATTCTGTCAACTCTGCATATTATGACCCTTTGAGCAGTGATCCACTTGTAGTGTACATAGATCAGGCTAGTATGCTAATGTCTTTTCAAGGCAAATGAGTGGTCAGATTCCCTGTTTGGCCACATCTTCCCCAAAGGAGGTATGTGCATATTTTGGTTTATCTCCTGAAAAATCCCTCTCCCTCACCACTCACAAGTACAAACAAGTGAATAAATTTATCCCATAGTTTGTTTGCTTGTTACATTTAATTTCCTACCTTGAAATTATTTTTGCTTTTTATCTTCCCAAATAAAATTTGATACATTGAATGTATTCACCATTCTTTAATTTTTGTGCAGTTATCGGTATATGAACTGATAGGTATTATCTATTAGGTATGCATTAAATATATTTTGAATAAATTATCCAGGGAGTAAATATAAAAGAACTGGATTATCTTATTTGCTCAATCCCCAAATTCACAGAAAATAGCTTAAGAAATTTTCCCTATATCAACTGCCAAAAACAAATTTATCAACTTTGAATAGCATTCTAGAAATAATTCACGTGACCATGTACTCTGAGAAGTGTGACGGCCTTGCTCCTATCCTTTCTCTGTTGGCCCCATTCTCCATTCTCCTCCTCACTCACTCCTGTAGGCGACTCATCTCATTAATTTCCAATTTACTCTTCCTGTGTGTGTATGCATGGATGTATGGACTTTCGCTTTGTTTATACAAAAAGAGCACCATACAGATCTTCCTTTGCATTTTGCTCATTTCACTTAACAACCTAGCTTGGAAATCATTCCATGTCAGCTCATAAAAATCTTCCTTTTTGTACAGCAGGACAGTACTCCATTATGTGGATGCACCAAATCTTTTTCAACTATTTTTCTATGTTTGAGCAGCATTTAAGTTATTTACAACATGTTGAAATTATAAGCTTTACTGTGATAAATAACTTTGTGCAGATGTGCTTTTATGTTTTTGGAGTTACATCCTCATGGTAAATTTCTAGATGTCTGTCAGAAGCTAAACCCATATGTATATTTATTAGATTGTGCAAAATGTCCCTTCATAAGGGTTTTCTAATTTATATTACCACCAGAAATGTGTGAGAGTTCTTTTTCCCAACTCACCCACAGTTTTAATCATTTTTATTTTTTAACCAGTTTTAGAGATGAGAAATGACATCTCTGTGTAATTGAAATTTGCATTTCTCTATTCATGTGATTGAACATCTTTTTATAGGTTTAAAGGTCATATTATATATTTTTTGTGAATTGTGTGTTACCTTTTTAACCTGTTTTTCTATCATGAACTCATTAAGTTTTCAAAAAAATGTTAACTTTATTGATATATAAATTGTATATCATACAAATCAGACATTTAAAGTATACAATAGGAAAAAGTGTACAATATAGTGGGTTTTAGTATATTCATAAAGCTGGGTAACCATTGGCATGGGCAATTTTAGAATATTCTTATCACTTCAGAAAGAAATGCTAAACCCATTAGTGTCATTCTCCATTTACCCTTGATCTCCCATGCCCTAAAGCCCTAGCTGATCACTGATATACTTTCTCTCTCTACAGATTTGCCTTTTCTAGATATTTCATATAATTGGAATAATAGAATGTGTATCTTTTGTGATTTATTTCTTCTTTAACATAATGTTTTCAAGGCTCATCTATGCTGGAGCATGTACCAATACTTCCTTTGTGTTGCCAAATAATATTCCATTGTATGGATAGACCACATTTTATTTATCCATTCATCAGTTGAAGGATGCTTGAGCTGTTTCTACTTTTTCACCATTATGAATAGTGCTGCTACAAACATACATCACTATTTTTTGTGTGGATATATGTTTTGATTTTTTTTAGGGGGGGTGGGTGGTTAAATACCTAGCAGTGGAATTGCTGGATCAAATGAAAATTCTGTTTTTGAAGAACTGTTTTCCTCATTAAAAAACCCAGACTTTTTTCCAAAGTGGCAGCCTCATTTTGAGGGTTTTGATTTCTCCACATCTTCACCAACACTTATTCTCTCTCTTTTTTTAATTATAGTCATCCCAATGGGTATGTAATGGTACCTCATTGTGGCTTTTATTTGGGTTTCTCTTGTAACCAGTGATGTTGAACATATTTTCATGTTGGCCATTTGCGTATCTTCTTTAAAGAAATGTCTTTTCAGATCTTTTGCCCATTAAAAAATAAATTAAATGATTTTGTTATTTTAGAGAAGTTTTAGGTTCACAGCAAGCTGTGCACACATGCACAGCTTCCCCAGTAATCATCATCCCCCATTAGAGTGGGACATTTATAACCCATGAGGTTCATTGATGCATCATAATCATCCAAAGTTCACAGTTTACATTAGGACTCACTCTTGGTTTTGTACATGCTGTGGGTTTGGACAAATATAGAATGACATTTATTCACAATTTCAGTATCATATAGAATTAGTTTCATTGCCCTAAAAATCCTTTGAGCTCTGCCTATTTTTCCCTTCTTTCCTGCTAACCCTTGGTAACCACTAGATTTTACTGTATCCATAGTTTTTCCTTTTCCGGAATGTCCTATAGTGAAACCATACAGTATGCAGCCTTTTCCTATTTGCTTCTTTCACTTAGTAATATGCGTTTTAGTTTCCTCCATGCCTTTTAATGGCTTGATAGCATTTCTTTTTTTTTCTTTTAAGATTTTATTGATTTATTTGACACAGAGAGAGAGAGAGAGATCACAAGTAGACAGAGAGACAGGCAGAGGGGGAGGGAGAAGAAGGCCCCCTGCTGAGCAGAGAGCCCAGTGAGGGGCTCCATCCCAGGGCCCCAAGATCATGACTTGAGTCGAAGGCAGAGGCTTAATCCACTGAGCCACCCAGGTGCCCCGATAACATTTCTTTTTGACACAGAATAATATTGCATAGTCTGGATGCTGCAGTTTATCCAGTAAACTTCCTGAGGACATCTTGGTTGCTTTCAAGTTTTGGCAGCAATGAATAAAGCTGATCTAAACATCTGTGTGCAAGTTTTTCATGTGGACATAAATTTTCAACTCCTCTGGTTAACTATTAACTACCAAGGAGTGAAATTGCTGGATCGTATTGTAAAAATATGTTTAATTTTGTAAGAAATTGCCAAACTGTCTTCCAAAGTGTCTGCACCATTTTGCATTTCCAGCAGCCATGAAGGAGAGTTCCTGTTGCTCCATATGCTGGCCAGCATACATTAATGTTTGAGTTTAAAATATTTAATTATCCAAGTGGCTTTCTGTGAATATTTATTTTCAAAAACTGAGTATCATTTATAGTTAAATTGCAAAAGCAATATAGTAATCTGAAAAAGGTTAGGTTTATAGATTTTTCAGAAGTTATGTGAATTGTCATTTGCACTACTGAGAAGAGCCCAAGAACACATTATGAGTCAATCTATATTCAAATTTAGAGCTTTCCCAAATATGAAATATTCATCTTGCAAACAAACTTTCTTTGGGGAGACTAAGCTATTAATATATTATCTTTTAGATGGGCAATAAGACTTCCATGTCCCAGTAACTCTGTATATGAATTAATAGGTATAAATATATTAATGTGAAATTTGAGTAATTGTATGCATGCTGGAGAATTCTAACTACATTATATAAACAAAATTCTGTATGTGATCAGAAAGTCCAAGTATCTTTTGCACTATGCCACTTATGCTATCATTCACAGCTTAACATTTTAATTAGTATTATAATCTCTGATTAATTTTTATCTGTTTTTTACTTGTCTGTTCACATACTCATAAAATGATGTGCATTTCTTCACTTAATGTCTTTTCCTGTATGATATCACTAAGACGACTTTCAATTTACTACCTCGAAAAGACAAAACTGAAAATGTGTGCTTTATGTCTAGAAACTTCTGATCCTTTCATAAGCAAAGTTATATAGGTACATTTCCCCACAAATTTAAGTATTTGAAATACCAGAACTATTTACAAAGACAAACGTGAGAGCTTCTTCAAGACTTGAGCAAATAATACTTCTGGAGGATAAATATGCGTGTATTTCTCCTATTAAGGAACGATTAGGCTTGTTCCTTCATCACTATGTAATGTAGAATGGTACTTCTATTTTTGTAAAGGAGCCAATTGGTTTTCTGAGCACTGATTCTTATTGATGGTTGAACTTCAATAAACAATCACTGGATTTAAAGTTTTTAAATCTGATAGACTCATAATTCTGCTGATAAGATACTGTGTTGCATCGTAGCAGTTTTACCGAGTCCTTAACTTTTAGACTGTCTTTCAGTATTTGAATATGGTGATGTGAACATTAAATTTGATAAATTTTACTTCACCATTTAACTTCAATTATGGTTCCCAGAGAGTGGGATTTAAAATATAAGATTGTATAGGAAAATCAAGTTTACTTAATCTTTTTTATTTGCTAGCTAAAAATATTATATACTTCCTAGACTTTTTTGAAGGATTACTATAGTTAATGTTTTAATGGCACATTGGGAAATAAATGGAAGTGGCTACTATTATTATTCTAAATAGCAAAATCTTCATGGTAGTTTGTATGTTTTTAAATAGTGCTTTATAAAGAATCTGGCCCTTATGAAAAAAAACAAGCAAGATTTCTAGATCAGTAAATATTTATACTTAGTAATGTATATGAATATATATAGTTATATATATATATAATATGAATATATATGTAATGTCCGTGTGTGTGTGTGTCTGTGTACAAAACCATGACTATTTTTACCCTGTAGTAAGTAATTTTGGTGGAATCTTTTTTTTTTTTTTTTCTGGGCTCTTTTTGTTTTTTATTTTTATTTTTTTGGTGGAATAGAGGAATAGATATAAAATTGGTTATAAATAGAAGTATGCTAGAAATAAATAAATAGTCATTATTTATGGCTCACAGATACCTTTTTGTTTCCCCCCCAAAAGCCATCGAATATATTGTCCAAATTTTAATGATCAGACAACATTAGGTGGAGTTCACCTCATGAGGAAGCAGAGTTCTTCTAGCTGTGTTCCTGAAGTATACTTAGGGCAGACAACTGTGTTTAACTGTACTTCTCTTAGGAAGTAAGTCTACAGAATGTCTTTTGGCTGCCAAGAAGCCTAAGCTCTCACATGTGAGACAGGCAGCAGTTTCCGTGAGAGTCCTCTGGGGCCAAGCTGGTCTGGGAGGTCTGTCTGGTCTAAGCAAGTCTCTCAGTCACCATCTTTCTGGCCCTGCTCAACCTTTTTAAAGTGTTCACTTTCCTTTGAGCTGAATAAGGTGCTGTCCCAGGGGATGTTCAGAACTGCTTTCATTCCCTGGCTGGTGACCTGCCCCATCTTTTTATAAGGTTCTTCTATTTTCCACCCCATCTCTTTCTGACCCTCTTTATTCTCCAGCCCTGTTTCAGTTGAGCATCTGGACTTGATACATAAATGAGTGACATTTCAGATTCAGATCTTTCTTTCCTCTTTGTTGTGGCCACTGCTGAAGGTGGCCACAGATAGGAGTGCTGGAGCCTCCGGGTGGGTTTTGGACACCACAAAACGAGTCGAGGAGATAAGCTCCCTGACAGACCCATTCATAATGTGCCATCCACCCAACTACGCTTTTCCCTCTTCTACCACATGCAAACATTGTAAAAAGACTATAAAATATTTAAAAAGAACGGATAAAATTCTACATAAAATATGTTAAAAAGTTAAATATATATACATATATTAAATCATTATCTTGCACATCTGAAACTAATGTAATGTTATATGTCAACTATATCTCCATTTAAGAAATATACAAAATAGTCAAATGTAAAAGAAAGTATATTTATTAAGGTCTGTGAAAAAACTGGACATCTATGTTAACAGTATTTTTTTGTTCAGATTTAGGGAAGAATATTTACTATCAACATAACGGTATGAACAATAATAGAAAAAATGCAGATTTAAAACTGCTCTTTTACTGGTATAGCAATCTCACAGACTTATCTCATATGATCCCTGTCAACTTTAGAAATAATACAGCCAATTATTTAACCAGTAAAAAATTAGTTTATTTGGGAATAGCAGAGGAACTGCCATTTGGAACCGGCAGACTATGGCAAAGTGTATGCAAGTCTGAAGAATGAAAAGGGATAGCTACTTTAGAGACGAGAGGGGGAGGTTGGGAGGAGTTGGTTGAAGGAGAGCAGGAGTTGGGGCTTCTCATTGGTGGAGCGGTGGCAGTTTCTCCATTTCTCATTGGCTGGGTCCTTACAGTTCAGGAGGGGGAATTCTTTCTTCTTCCTGCGGGAGCAGGTAGGAGAAGCTTTGAGGAGTGATAAGGGAGAACTTTCCTGAGTCCGTTTGAGTGGGTTTCCTTTCTTCATTTCCACACTGATACACGTTGTCTTCTGAGATGCATCAGTGTGTTCTCATTTTAGATTTCCTAAGAGCAAGCCAATGGCCAGAAAGGTCCTGAAAAGATGTGTCAACATAAAGCAAGAAGTGACTGGATTAACATTTGTGTCTAGGTTTTCTAAATTCAGTAGTGTGAACTTTAACTCTGCCAGGTCTTCCTCCATGAATGATGTAGAAGGCTACTACCTGGGACTTGATAAAGACTGGCTGAAGGCTGGGCTCCATTTATCTAAATGTTACTGAGGTGACCTGAGGATTTCAATCTTCTCATCACCCATAAGCAACTACACTCCAGAGCATGAATTACATCCTGGCAAGCAGCTGGACTAGAACATCCAGAATCCGTGAGAACAGAGGCTGGACCTGTTACTGTTTAGTGTGTTTCTTGTTTCAAACTAGTTCAATTCCCAGACACCAGGCCAGTCACACCTGTTGACCTAGAGTGGCACACCCATCTGCCAGATCAAGTCATTTTGTTCATGGCCTCCGCCCAGATTACATGCAAAATGCCCTAATGGCCCTGTTGTTTAGAAACACAAACCAGTTTTCTCAGGAGATAACACCATTAACCAGATTCTTCAGCTCTGATTTTAACTTTGGCCAATTTCCAACTAATACTTTGTCCTAAATCTCTTACAGTCAAGCCTCAAAGGCTTAGATCAGTATTCATTTTAAATATTTAATTACACATCACTTCTCTGTATAATGCAGTTTAATGAGATGTAGGCATTATTGTGTTTCTAAAAAAAGTATATAAAATCACATTTTAAATGAAGTTGTGAGGAACATTTGTTAATCTTATGATAATGTTTGTTTATTTTTGGCAAACCATCCTATCAAAATTAAATCCAGAAAGAGTAATTGGGTTTTCAGGTTAATTTTTAAATTTACATTTCAAAGCATCATGCTTTCCTTGGATAGTGGTCCATGTGTCTGCCAGATGGCTGTGTTTAACTCTGAAGGCTTCATGCTTTTTTCTTTAAAAGATATTCAGGCTTTCAAATTTTTTAAAGAGGGGACTTTATTTAAACAACTGGTTAGAAAACTATTTTGATAAAGGGCCAGACAGCAAATGTTGCAAGCTTTGAAGGTTCTTAGGTCTCTGTTATAACTGGTTTAAGATCTAACTCTACCATTGTTGCTGGAAGTAGCCAAAAGTCGGTTGTGTGCCAATAAAATTTTACTTACAAAAACAGTGGTGGGCCAGATTTGGCAGGTTATTTGTTGATCTCTGATTTAAACAGTTCTGTGCTTTGTGGAAAACTGACTTCACTAAGCGTTAGGCATAAGATGACATACCTAGGAAACTACATTTTAAAAGTATCTTAGGAATTGGGATGCCTGGGTGACTCAGTTGGTTGAGCATCTGCCTTTGGCTCAGGTCATGATCTCAGGGTCCTGGATCAAGTCCCACATCAGGCTCCCTGCTCAGCAGGGAGCCTGCTTATCCCTCTGCCTTCTGCTCCCCCTGCTTGTCCCTCCCTCTCTCTCTTTCTTTCTCTCTGGCAAATAAATAAATAAATAAATAAGCCCTTTAAATAAATAAATAAATGAATAAATAAAATACCTTAGGAGTAAGTCAACCAATTCCTGTTTGAAATCATTATTTTCATCCTTCTCATTTAAAATTATTTTAAAATAGTACAATTTGTTTAGAGATTTAGCAATCACCATGAAATAATATAATTTTTCATTCGTGATACTTTGAGGATTTGAGTCAGTTAGAGATTTGTTCCCATACCTTCCGCCCAAAGGTAAAGGTACAGAATAGCACTCATTCCTCTTGCCTGTTCCAAAGCATAGCACAGATTCAACTCTGCCTCTCAGGATGATTTAGAGGAAGGGAGACCCTGAGACAAATGATGAAGTAACTGAATTTTCAGTTTGATTCTGTCCACTTTTCCTTTCTCTCCTACATCCCCATTTTTGGCGCATGAATCTTTCCTCCCAGGTAAGCGTTCTAGTGCGACAGCAAAGCACCTGCCATCCTGAGGCATTCCTCCAGTATCCGGGAAGCATCTGTTTCTATGTTCCCTTTCTGTGTTTTAAAATTTTAATTTGTAACATCAATTTGTTGAAGTGAGCTTTCCAACAGGGAAGTTAGTTATGGGCTAATTATATAACTTATTTGCACTTTAATAAGGGATTCCTTAAGTTTTAATGCTTGATTGCATAAATCAGTCTCGTTCATTGGCTTTTATAGTATACAAAAGAAAGATCTGTAGGTGAGTGCTTATAAACTATATACTTTTGCTAGTATCCTATTTTATTTACACTTTATTATGGTCCAATCAAGGTGGTTGTTTGAAATCAAAACAATTCCCAGGATTCCCCTAACATTCCAGTTTACAGGTAGAGGAGGTTATAAGATATCAGTCATCTAAAAGCAGTTTGTTTGTTTAATATTGTATTTCCTGGTCACTTTATAAACGTGTAAACTCTTGGTCATTTGCTTGGACTCTGTCAGTTCCACATTGATTACTTTAGCTTCCAGAAAGGACTCTTTTTTTTTTTTTCATCAGAATGTTGTCTAAAGAGCATTTAAGCTAGGGGCAAGAAAAGAGACAAAGGATGGATGCCGTTCTTGGGCCTTCCAGGAAACCCAAAGGAAGACGCCACAAGAGGGTGCTGACATCAGTTCCTGTGCCCCCTAGACTTGGGCAGAACACTGAGGGAGATAAACACCAGAGCAGGTCACAGACATTTGAGCAGCTGCGGTGGAGAGAATGAGGTTTCTGCATTTCATGTATCTGCATTTACATCTGAAAAACTGATCCAGTCCAAGACTCAGAATCTGAGAGTACGGTCAGACTCAGCACAGTTACAGTGTGCAGTGGATATGGACTGGTCCTAAGCAGGGATCATGACACTAGCTACTTCCAGTTAATGACCGAACATCACTCAAGAGAAGGAAGGTTTGTAGGTAACACCAGTATGTCACTGTAGTTCTAAATCCACATTATCAACATCCTAGAATGAGCAAAATCCCGTATCTGTGACATTGTACTACTAGATCATGTATATGGATGATTCTTAAGTATCCATTGACCACTTAAATCAAAATTGTTGTGGTTCATGCTTAAAATGCACATTCTTGCACTCTCTCAAGACTTTCTGTATTGGAATATGTGTAATTGTAACTCATACAGCCTGTATTTAAACATGCATGCCAAATGATTCTTATGCATCCTGAAGCTGGCAAAACTATTGGAGAAATAATCTAATTACTCTACTATCATTCTATTAGCAAGAACCGGTGCCAGTATTTGAACACAGCACTATCTGTAGAATCAATCAAAAACTCCGTGACATATGGATATTATTTGAATTGTATGTTGCTTAGATGGTGGATTACAAAACACTTATTTGAATGTAAAAACAAGGGTTTTGAATTTTAAAGGTTAATTTTAACTGAATTGTGTATTTTCTGTTTATGCTTCATGTCTGTGTTTTTTATAATTAATTTTTTATAACTGTTTTTTTTAATAACTAATCCTTTTGCTGACCTAATGAGTTTCAAGTTAAATCTTTCCAATTTGGTATAATTAAAGAGACTCTTAATCAGGTCCAATTGAAAGGCACTCTTGAGCCTCTGACTATGGCACACATTTCTAAAGTTTATAAAAGCAGATCAGAGATGGTAGCTACACTTGTGGTAAGCATTACACAATGAACAGAGTTGCCAAATCACTATGTTGCATACCTGAAACTAATGTAACATTGTGTGTCAAATATACATCAATAAAAAATATATTAAAATGTAAAAAAAAAAAAGTTTAAGTCAGAAGCTAAGCCTCCAAATGTATATAAATCCACGGACAACAAAGTTTTTCATCTGTTACCATCCTTAATATTTGATGTAGAGAGGAGACCAATAATGCTTTGGAAAGACATGGAGTTAGTCTCAGGGTTCGCTCCTTGATGTATTTGCCAAAACGCAACCACATCTGAAAAAATAATGTTGGTGGCAACAGGTACTTCCTTGCCTTGATTGGAAAGAATGCCAAGTGGCAGTTTCACTTTTTGGCTAGAAAATGGACAGGCTTAGGATGCTTAGGTGGCTGAGTTGCTTAACTATCTGCCTTTGGCTTAGGTCATGATCTCAGGTTCTTAGAATTGAGTCCCACATCAGGCTCCTTGCTCAAGGGACACCTGCTTCTCCCTCTGCCTGCTGCTTCCCCTGCTTGCTCTCTCTGTCAAATAAACAAAATCTTAAGAAAGAAGAAAGAAAGAAAGAAAGAGAGAGAGAGAGAAAAGAAAGTGAATAGGCTCTACCACTTCTGATCTTTTATGTTGATACTGGACAAGTGACATTGGGCAAGAAATTTATCATCTGCAGAAGATACAGGAGAGATGCTATTTGTAAACTTGGGTTTAGACTCTAATAATATAAGGTTGGAGGTACCTAATTGGTAATTCATTTGATGCTATGGGATAGAGGAAAGGAAGTATGTTCATAACCCAAAGGCTCCACCTTCCACTCTGCAGAAGGCAGAGGTTTCAGAGAAGGAAAAAATTTCCTTTGTACATGGCCTTCTGACTGGTTCACAGATGAATCATAATTACAGAAGACTACAGTTTTCAGAATGTGATTTTTTTAAACTTCCCTAGCTTACATGGAATAGTTAATGCTTTTTCTGAGGATAAGTAATCTGTGATAACACCTAGATGGCTTGCACCAGTTTTGTTCGCTTTCTAGTTTAGGGGGCTATCAAGGAAATACTCTATTTGCAACATCACCTTTTTGCTGACAACATAAAGACTTATAGGGAGACAAGAGTTTTTGGTTAAGCCTAATAATCATCAACTGCAATGTAAACTCAAAAAGATCTAAGAAAGAAGAGAAACACTCTTCAATATTACTAAACATAAGACATGCAGAGCTGTGTTCATATAAATGCTAATTATAGAAGTCAGCCCTTCCATAATCACTAAAGGAAGATAGCTGGGACAAATCATTTTGATGAAGTAGGTATTTTGGAAACTAAACCATTTGTTTTCCCATTCTTTTCTTAATAATTGCATATTTTATTAAAACATTAAATATTAAGCATTAAACATCTAATGTTTAAACTGCATTTCATTAAATCTATATCTCAAACTGTGCTATTTATTTGTTAGTAAGTGTTCTTGTGGAGACATCTGCCCACCACTCTGGTCCAAATACAGAGCATTATTAGACAAAACATGAATACCTAAAATTTAAAAGATAGATTAAACAAATCAAGATAAATATCTCAATAGACCAGGAACTGGAAAATACATGAAAACTGTAAAGTTCTAAAGCCGCAGACTCTTCTTTAATCTATGATGGGAAGGCTGCCTTCTCAAGTATAGAGTGTTATAGAAATATAAAAATAATCTCTGATTTTTTTAAAGACCTCTATTCATAAGTAGGTGAGGCTCCTGTAGAATAAGAATGCCTCCTTGTCCACAGACCTGAGCAGGCTTCCTTCCTGAAACGCAGTTGAGGCTCCCAGGTTGAAATAGCAGCTGGTGTAGCTTCAGAACAATAGTCTGGGCCAAAGTGCTACTGACTCAAATACTGGCTTCCTCCTTCATCGAGTATCCAGGGCTGGCTACATAATTTGCAGGGCCTGGTATAAAATGAAAATGTGGGCTTCTTGTTCAAAACACAGGAAAAAGGTACTGTTAAATGCAGTAGAATAGAAACCTTTTCCTTTTATCTGGTCTCTCTTTCGATTTGTTATTTTATTTTTTTCTGTTTAGTGTCCTAATTAGAGAAAATTTTAAAAAGTTAAAAATTTAAATTATTGAAATACACTTCCATAATTCATCTTTACATTGTGCAGTGTCATTTTAAAATGCAAATATAAAAGCAGTTAAGTCCCACACAGAATCACCAAAGTTGCACAGTTCATATTTCATAGTAAACACTGCATATATATTTTATTACCAGCAGTGGAAACACTGCACAAAACTCACTATACTGCTATATTGAACTATTAATATGCACAGGACTTGCCCGCACTCCCTGGTGGTAAGGAAGGACTGAAAGGGAACAAGCGTGAGTTCCTGAGCTTCCCTCTCCCTCTGTGTCTTCACTGTCAGCTCAAGCACTTGGCTAATATAGAGAAGTGACACCCCAGTAAGAAAGGGGTGAGTGGGTTCCCTCATTGCTCTGGCCCTCAGAGCTCCTGGACCTTCCTCCTGCTTTGAGACAAGTTCTGGTTGGAACAGAGGGTGTGGTCTCTCAAGGCCATCAGCAGGTCTGCTCACACAGAACACATTGACCTTGTGCTCATGTTGCATTTTCTGGAACTCGCACTCACTTTGGACTCTTGGGCATCCCAAAAGCTGTATGAGAACGGGACACAGGGAGCAGGACACATTCTCACACAGGCTCCATCATCCCTTCAGATCTTCCTGTCAGTAAGCTAGTTGAAAGATAAAATTACCAAGAACTTTATAAGACTGGGACAGCTGAACATTAAGTCCAGGGCAGGGCCCTTTTGAGTGAGTGGTCATGTGTGACCTGACCTGCTTGCCCCAAAAGCCCACCCTGCCACCATGGCTTGGGGACAGGCTTCCTGCACCTTCAGCAGAAGACCTGAAGGTCTGGATGGTGAGCCTCTGGGGACAGTGCAGGGGACACTGCAAGACAGCAAATAGGAGGGGGAAGAGGGCTGGGTATCAGGATCAGTGTGCAGCCTGGGAATCAAAATTCCAGTTTTGTATTTACAAAAATACAGTAATGATTTGCAAATTCATTTACTCTAGAAGATGAAAATAATTGCAAAAATGTAAAATTAAATTGAAATTATTATATTTAGGCTAGCAAAAATAAGACAAATAATTCTGTGAACATGCAGAAATAATTAAAACAGAAAGAAAGAAACAAAAGAAAGGAAGGAAGGAAGGAAAAGAAAAGAAAGGAGTAGATGGATACAAAAACCCAAATAATTGTAAATAACCAATTATTTCCAATACAATTGGAAATAACCAAAGTGCAAAATAAAATCATTTTTAAAAAACTCAGCTATGACATGAGAAAACACTAGGCTATTAATAATCCAAGCACAAATTAGTAGGTTAGGATAGGATAGATCGAAGCATTGTACTTATAAATACACATATATATGTATACACATGTCCAGAATATTCACAGGATTTACCACACTGATCCAGACTAGTATTTTTCAGGAGTTGGTATATATACGTGGTGTCTCCATTCAAGTTTTGACAGTTTTAATGATAATGAACCTAAGCCATTGTGTAAAAAAGAAATTACTAAAAAAAAAAAAACAAAATTACCTAGAAAAGTTATGGAATAAGTTGGAATAATTGCCTCTACAAAAGTCAAAATCTCCTTTTTGACATTTGAGATCCTGCAATGGATGATTTTCTAACATATTTGGAAGAACAGTCTGACTTCGTTCTGCCTTTCCAGCTTGAGCTATAAGGCTCCACATTCTTTATTTCTTTAATTACTTGATCAGATAAGGAAAACATAAATATAATCAAAATTATCCCAGGGGAGGCAGATTTTCCACACACTCTGTCCCAGCAGGGTTCTTCATGTAGCATATAAACCCATTCCGTTATATAATTATTTTCTAGGTTTCAGCTAGACCATTTAATAGAGCTCTAATTTTAAGCTTCATTTCATCCTCTTCTATTACTTTCCTTAATACTTGCATCAAGGGAACTCTGATTTACTCATGCCCTGTGAATATGTGAATTAGGAAACACAAGTCAGATTTGTAAGCATTATTGGAAAGTGTTCTCTTACGTGTGAATGCACAGACATTGGGAAGGAGGTGGCAGTAGAGATGCTATGCAGTGAAGAGGAATAATTTTTACATGAATAAAACCAATGAGCTATTAAAATCTGTGCCACTACAATGCTCAAATTCAATAGAATTAGTAAATATTAAAGAAAACATTTGTGCTCATACCATAGCATCAAATACAAAATAAAATATTCCTCTGAAAATCTAAGACTAATAAAATGAATGCAATTTCTCAACTGAATGGATAAAAAAATACTCGTTGTTGTTATCATGTTTAATTTCCATGCTTAAAATCATCTTAATAGAAGGTGTTTTATAGATGATGTCATTTTTAATCTGATATTTGATTTTCCAACCAGCTTAATATTTGCATTTAGCTAAATACTGGGTGGTGGTTGTTCTCATTGTGGTGGATATATATTTTGCTCTTTATGTATAGATATATATTTGCCAAAACATTTGGTAGACGTAGACATCTAGCAAGCATCCTTGATACCTCTTTTTCCTTTACCCCAGACATCTCATCAATCACCAAAACTTAATAGTTTTTGTCCTCATAAATGTTTCTCAAGTTTGGCCATTTATTTCCATTTCAACTAAGAACCCCCTTCTACAATCCACAGTTACTGCAAACTAGAACTATTAGAAGTCTCCACATCAGTTGCTGATTATGTGAAACCCACCTGGCTGATGGACTGCAGGCTGTGAGAGAAGAAGTTAGAACTGAACACTAACCACAACCCGTGAAACATCCCATGAGTCACAAAATAGGTAGAGCACTGCCCTGAACCAGGACAGGCAAGACACATTAAGCACATTCTTTTTTATCCCCATATATGAATGATAAGACCTCTGCTAAAACAATCTAACAGTAATTTGGCATGAGATCTTGAACACAAGACCTGTCAAAGCCCTGTTAGACTGTCCAGGGACTAACTGTGCCTTCCAGTTTCTCTCAGTTGACTTTCCCAACTGTCCCCTTCAGAGAACCCCATGGCTCACGGGGCTGCTTCCTATCTTGTGAAACGAGCTAATAAAACTTAACTGTATTTTGTTTCTAGTATGTTCCTGCTGGTCTTTCTTCAGTGGTCTCAAATAGCTGGAAATAAAACAAAATTTGGCAAGATCCTCTAACAGCCAGAACCCTTGATGTGGTAATAGTTGCATCTGAGAGTTTTTGAGTCTTTGTTCCCTGAGCCACTATGACTATGTGAGAAGTGGTTATGGTTAACTGAACTGTAGATATGAACAAAAGTAATACAGATATTGGTTAACAATTACTGAACATGTGACATATGCCAGACTCTGTCCTAGGGACTTTTTTTTTTTTTTAAAGATTTAAGTAATTTATTTAGAGAGAGCGTCCAAGCGGGGGAAAGAGCAGAAGGAAAGGGAGAAAGCAGACTCTGAGCTGTGTGCCCAGCCAACATGAGGCTCCATCTCACCACCCTGAGATCAAGACCTGAGCCAAAGCCAAGAGTCAGATGCTCAACTGAGCAACCCAGGCGCCCTGCAGATATGATATCATTTAGTTATCAAAATGACCTTACGAGGCAGGTAACTTAACCCTGTTTTATAGAAAAAATAAACTGAGGCACAGAGAAATTAAGTAACCTGCTAGAAGTCATAAATTATTTTGTCTGTTAACAAAGGAAAGGGACACAAGTACACATAATACCCATGAGCATGGGATAGAGAGCTTTACACACTGGCCTTCTGTCTTGCTCCACCTCCTGGCATAGTAATCATTATTTATCAGAATTTTTCATTCATGTCAGAAAGAAAGACACTAAAAGGAACACATAGCTCTTATTTTTTGTTTGGTTGGTTTTGGTTTTTGTTTTTAAAGAGAGTCATTTTTCTACTCTCAAAACATCTTGAGGGGCACCTGGGTGACTCAGTGGGTTAAAGCCTCTGCCTTTGGCTCAGGTCGTGATCCCAGGGTCCTGGGATCAAGCCCCACATCCGGCTCTCTGCTCAGTAGGGAGCCTGCTTCCTCCTCTCTCTCTCTGCCTCCCTCTCTGCCTACTTGTGATCTCTGTCTATCAAATAAATAAATTTAAAAAAAAATCCTGAGACACTGGAAGTGTCATAGAGGAACAGACACACAGACACATGGGTTGCTGGATTAACAGCTGAAAGTCATCTTTTTCTTTTCTTTTGGTCTCTGTATAATGTATCTAATTGCCTAAACAAGTATTTTAAAGAATCCTTCCTGAGAGGGACAAAATATTTACAAATAGTACATAATCACTAGACTTTAATCTCAACTACTGAAGATCAAATGGATGTTCTAGATATTAAATGTATTATACAAAGTCTCTTTGGATCTCTTTTCCCCATTTTCCCTTTTGTTTTTCTTCTCTCCAATCACCTTTTAAATAAAATTTTTATTTTTCTTTTATGTGCACTTTTCCATCAATTGCTACTATTCTTTACTTTTTACCAAAGAATAGCATGAAAAATGGAATTTTGTGACTACCCTTTATTCCTAGTTATAAATTAGATTTAATTTTGTGTGTTTTGGACTATTTTTGTTGATTATTACTGAAGCTAGATGCCTAACATATTGCACCCTTGCTTGAAATCAATATGAAAAACAAATTAGCTTATCCTCTGCAGAACATGGGTGTGCCTAGGTGGTAGGCATGGTAATCCAGACATACATTTTCATTTATTTGTTCTTGAGTAAAAAATGGTCAATATATTGAGGAATGTGAGATTAACAAAAGAGTATGAAGTATACTCAAATTAGAAAAATATTTAAAGAGAATATGATCTCTTTTCCTGAATTCATATATGTCCTGGTTTCAAGCATTCAGTCCTTTATAGATTCAAGGTTATAGCTTGGGGACTGTGCCTGCCCATTGCAGAGAGCTAATTTATTTTTCCCCAGAAATGGATTTCATTTTCCTTTGTGCATCATCAGCACATTTTAAAAATTCTGATGGTAAATTTTATAGTGGCAATGTGCAGTAGAATTTCATTTAATTTTGAGTTCCCAGGTTGACTAGCAGTGCGAGTGGGGTTTTATTATTATTTTATTTTCAAAAATGCATTACTGTTTGAAAACAGAATATATCCAAAACATCAACTTATTCAGGGGAATGAAGTTGGAGAAAGTGTGGAAAAGAAAGTAGAAAATAGTAGTTTAAAGTTGTTGTTGTTTTCATTTCTGAAGCATAGAGTGTCTGTAGATGTTTGGATAAATAGTGGGATAAAATTCAGGCATTACATCTCCATATTGTATAGGTAAATCAGGCCAAGTTATTTTCCTTAACTTTTTCCTTTGTTCCTTTACTGAAGGAACTCTATGTACTATCTTGTTTTCCAAGGTTTGGGTTTCTTTCTTTTTTTTTTTTTTTTTTTAGTGTGATTTTTATACCCCAAAATTATTAGGATTAAAATTCAACAACTATAACAAAAAGGAAATAAGAATACTCGTTCCTCTAAAAAATAATACAGAAGAAAGTAAGAAGAAACATATAGTATAGTGGAATCCAATTACCCTCCACTGATGAGAACAAAAAATTTGTCTCCACTCCAAGGTAATAAAATCACATTATATACTTTCACTTTCAAAACAAAGTGCAGAGACTGATTCCTGTTATGGGAATCCAAGACCCAGGAAAATTTAGGAGCTTGATTAGTTCTATATTTACAGGCAGCCAAATATGTCATATGAATTAATAGCTAAAGTACCCTGCTGCTTGCAATATTGATTGCATGATTTTACCAAGGTTTGTACAATGTACACTTTTTAAGTTATAACTTGAGATTGATGTATTTCCTATACTAGAAACCTTATTTATAGGATGATGAATAAATGTTTACTGAGGGAAAGAATGTGAGTTTTCACTCACTGATTTAGTAGACTATCCAGTTTTCAGGAAGTGGATGTTCTTTCAAAAAGAACGAAACTGGGGGATCCTTACAAGTTCAGTAAGATAATCAAATCTATGGTTCTAGTGGATGACATGAAAACCCAAAAAGTAGAACCTTATTCTACTTCCTGGTACCTGTGACTATGTTAAATTGCATGGCAAAGGGAATTAAGTATATGTACCTTGGTACAGGGAGACTATCTTGGAACATTCACATAGGCCTGGTACAGTCACATAAATCCTTAGAAGCAGAAAGGGCAAGCAGAAATTTTGGTCAGAGATACAGCTGTCTTTGAAGATGAAGCCAAGTAGTGTGGTGGCCTCTAGAATCTGGGAACAAAAGCTCTCAGTCTACAGCCAGGTAATAGCGATCACAAGAAACTGAATTCTGCCAGCAACCTGAATGAGTAAGAAACGGATTTTCCTGTGGAACCTCCAGAAAGGAATCTAGGCTGCTGAGGCCTTCCTTGATTTTAGCCTGGTGTTAAACTTCTCACCATTTTAAAATATGATTTGTGTTGTTTTAAGCCACTAAGTTTGTGGGTTTTGTTAGTGCAGAAATAGAAGACTAATACACTGGGCGGCAGATATTTGACAGACGTGAGATGGGAATGGAGAGAAGATAAACAGAATTCAAAATCATGTTGCACTTGGTGTAACTGATGTCAAGTTAAATACAATCATTCATCATTGTACAATGGATAAGTTATTTGGGAATAGACAGATACTGTGTTAACACTCAAGCCCAACTACTTATTCATTAATTTTCTATATGCTTAGAGTCATAATTTTCCTTCAGTGTGCACATTACATGGAAAGAGTCTCATTTAGATAAAATTAAGAAAGCCTTAGTGACCTTTCAAGTTGTAATGATTTCTTTTTTACGCAATCGTGAATCAGCCTAGCCTGCTTACACGGAGGATTGACTCCAGGTCCAAGAAAACATGTCATGCTGGAGGTAGGATAGAGAATGCTTTGACTGTAAAGTGTAGGATATTTCACTGGCCTTACTGTGTCCTTCATTTCATGTGAGTCACACAATATCTGGCCAAAGACAAGCTGCATTATAAAGAATTTTAACAAAATTTTAAAAAAGAAATACTATTTCAATATCCTTTAAAGTCCTTAATTACTAGTTCTTAATTACTAGTTTTCCAGTTTTAAGCAGCGGCTTAGTTGATGTTGGCAGGAAATGGGATGGAGGAAGGGAATGAAGACCATTAGAGAGGAAGATAGAACATGTGTTTGTAACTTAAACTCTTTGCTTTAAGAGGTCCAGTCTCATTCTTGTGAGCTGCTATTATTTCATGGTATTCAGGATGCCCCATTAACAAACCTAAATTCAGGATTTACTAGAAAATGTAGCACCCCAATCCAAACTTCAAAAATGATATTGCATACATTATTTAATTTTTATAACTATAGCCTTCTCCTAAGAAGGCAGCTTTTGTAGAAAGGCCTAAAAAATGATTTGTCTAGAACCATCCATCTAACATGGTTGCTAAATAAATAAATAAGGAAAGAAAGAAATAGAGACAGAAACCATTATAAAATACAACTTCATACTAAGATCTGGAAGTTTGGTACACCATCAGGTTAATGATAATTATATTTTAGTATTTGACTTCTATTTCATAATTCATATGAAAAGTAGGTCCTTAGGAGATTATTTATTTTATACTGCTAAGATAACTTCAGCTCAGTGAATATTGACCCTTCATTGTGCAAACATAGTATTTGACCATGAAATTTAAGAATTAAAGTTATGTGTAGGCATTTAAAAAAAAAATTTTATTAACTGACGTCCATGCTTTATTCAGATTGACTTAGTGTGTACTGTTTTGTTTTAATTCAAGTATAAATAATATACAATGTTATATTAGTTTCAGATATATAATGATTCAACAATTTTATACATTTCTCAGTACTCATCAAGCTAAGCATACTCTTTTTTTAACGTTTTATTTAAATTGCGGTTAGTTAGCATACAATACTATATTAGTTTCAGGTGTGCAATGCAGTGATTCAATATTTCCATACATCACCCCATGCTCATCAGGACAAGTGCATTCCTAAATCCCCATTGCCGATTTTACACATTCCCCCCATCAATCACCCCTCTGGTAACCCTCAATGTGTTCTCTATAGTTAAGTCGGTTTCTTGGTACACCTCTCTATCGTTCTCTTTTTCTTCCCCCTTTGCTCATTTGTTTTCTTTTTTAAATTCCATGTATTAGTGAAATCATATGGTAATTTGTCTTTCTCTGACTGATTTATTTCACTTAACATAATACTCTCTAGCTCCATCTATGTCATTGCAAATGGCAAGAATTCATCCTTTATTATGGCTGAGTAATATTCCTTTGTGTGTTTGTATATACACATACATACATATGTACACACTGCATCTTCATTTTCTTTTTAAGTTTTATTTATTTTTTAAATTTCTTTTCAGTGTTCCAGAATTCATTGTTTATGCACCACACCCAGTGCTCCATGCAATACATGCCCTCCATAATACACATCACCAGGCTCACCCAACCTCCCACCCCCCACCCCTCCAAAACCCTCAGATTGTTTTTCAGAGTCCACAGTATCTCATGGGTCATCTCCCGCTCCAACTTACCCCAACTTCCTTCTCCTCTCCATCTCCCCATGTCCTCCATGTTATTCCTTATGCTCCACAAATAAACGAAACCATATGATAATTGACTCTCTCTGCTTGACTTATTTCACTCAGCATATTTTCTTCCAGTCCCGTCCATGTTGCTACAAAAGTTGGGTATTCATCCTTTCTGATGGAGGCATAATACTCGATAGTATATATGGACCACATCTTCCTTAACCATTCGTCCATTGAAGGGCATCTTGGCTCTTTCCACAGTTTGGCAACTGTGGCCATTGCTGCTATGAACATTGGGGTACAGATGGCTTTTCTTTTCACTACATCTGTATCTTTGGGGTAAATACCCAGTAGTGCAATCACAGGGTCATAGGGAAGCTCTATTTTTAATTTCTTAAGGAATCTCCACACTGTTTTCCAAAAATGGCCGCACCAACTTGCATTCCTACCAATAGTGTAAGAGGGTTTCCCTTTCTCCACATCCTTTCCAACACACGTTGTTTACTGTCTTGTTAATTTTGGCCTTTCTAACTGGAGTAAGGTGGTATCTCAATGTGGTTTTGATTTGAATCTCCCTGATGGCTAGTGATGATGAACATTTTTTCATGTGTCTGTTAGCCATTTGTAAGTCTTCATTGGAGAAGTGTCTGTTCATGTCTTGTGCCCATTTTTTGACATGATTATCTGTTCTCACACTGCATCTTCTTTATCCACTCATCAGCATGGATATTTGGGACAGTTTCTGTAATTTGGCTATTGTAAATAATGTTGTTATAAACATTGGGGCAACACCTGATGTTTCTTGTGTTGCTGATTTTAGCCATTCTGAGGGGTATGAGGTGATATCCCATTTTAGTTTTGATTTGCATTTCCCTGATGATAAGTGATGCTGAGTATCCTTTTGTGTGTCTGTTGTCCAGCTGGATGTCTTCTTTGGAAAAATGTTCATTCATGTCTTCTGTGCATTTTTTAAATTGTATTATTTGTTTTTTGGCTGTTGACTTTAATAAGTTCTTTATATATTTTGGATACTAACCATTAATTGGATATGTCATTTGAAAATATCTTCTCCCATCTTATAGCTTGCCTTTTAGTTTTGTTAACTCTTTTCTTTGTTGTACAGAAACTTTTTATTTTTATGTAGTCCCAGTAGTTTATTTTTGCTTTTCTTTTCCCTTACCTCATGAAACATATCTAGAAATAAGTTGCTGCAACAATGTCAGAAAAGTTACTGTGTGTGTTCTCCTCTAGGAGTTTTATGGTTTCAGGTATCACATTAGGTCTTTAATTTGTTTTGATTTTATTTTTGTATATTGTATAAGAATGTGGTCCACTTTCATTCTTCAGTATATAGTTGTTCCATTTTCCCAACATCATTTGTTAAACAGTCTTTTCCCTGAGATTAATTGACCATATAATTGTGGGTTCATATCTGGTTTTTTTGTTCTGTTCTATTGATCTAGGTGTCTATTTTTGTGCCAATACCATGCTTTTTTGATCATTACAGGTTTGTAAGATAACTTGAAGTCCAGAATTGTGATGCCTCCAGCTTCACTTTTCTTTTTCATTTGCTTTGCCTAATCCAGGTCATTTGTGGTTCCATACAAATTTTAGGCTAGTTTGTTCTAGCTCTGTGAAAAATGCTGTTGGTACTTGATAGGGATTGCATTAAATGTGTAGAATGCTTTGGGTAGTATAGATGTTTTAGCATTATTTGTTTTTCCATTTCATGAGCATGGAAGCTTTTTCCATTTCTTTGTGCCATCTTCAATGCCTTTCATCAGCTTTTTATAATTTTCAGAGTACAGGTCTTTCATCTTTTTGGTTGTTTTATCCCTATGTATCTTACTGATTTTGGTACAGTTGTAAATGGGACTGATTCCTTAATTTCTCTTTCTGTTGCTTCATTATCAGTGTATAGAAATGCAACAGATTTCTATACACTGATCTTGTATCCTGTGACTTCACTGAATTCATTTATCAGTTCTAGCAGTTGTTGGTGGAGTCTTTCAGGTTTTCTATATATAGTATCATGTCATCTGCAAATAGTGAAAGTTTGATTTCTTCCTTGCTGATTTGGGTGCCTTATATTTCTTTCTCTTGTCTGATTGCTGTGGCTAGGACTTCCAGGTCTGTGCTAAATAAAAGTGGTGAGAGTGGACATCCCTGACCATAGAGGAAAAGCTCTCAGTGTTTCCTCATTGAGGATGATATTAGCTGATATTAGCTGTGGGTTTTTCATATATGGCCTATATTATGTTGAGGTATGTTCCCTCTAAACTTACAGTGTTGAGGGTTTTATCATGAATGGATGTTGTACATTGACAGATGCTTTTTCTGCACCTATTGAAATGATCATATGGTTTTTATCCTTTTATTGATGTGGTATATATGTTAATTGAGTTCTGAATGTTAAAGTACCCTTGCATCCTGGGAATAAATTTAACTTGATTGTAGTGAATGATTTTTTTAATGTATTGTTGGATTCGGATTGCTAGTATTTTGTTGAAGATATTTGCGTCTATGCTCATCAGAGATAAATGACCTGTAGTTCTCTTTTTTTGTGGTATCTTTATTTGGTTTTGGTATCAGGGTAATGCTGGCTTCATAGAATGAATTTGGAAGTTTTCAGAAACAACCACAAGACAAGTAATAACATAGGAAAAGTACATTTCTATCAATAATTACTTTGAATGTAAGTGGACTAGATGCGCCCATCAAAAGACACAGGGTGTCAGAAAGGATAAAAAAGCAAGACCCATCTATATTTTCTCTCTCTCTTATGTGTCATATAGTAGCCAGGGTCTGTGCTTCAGGGAGTGTCTCTAGTGTGTGCTGCTAGTGTTTTGCTATTGTGTTTTGGCTGCTCTATCCTTTAGGCCAGTCATGTGCAGAGGCTCTCATTGCCTGCTGGGGGCAGTGTTTGAGCTCTAACCTGAATGTGGCTAGTTTTAACTAAGTGTGCTCTGGTATGAAAGGAAACTTATAATCACCTCCACCAGAAGTGAGGTCCTAAACAACTCTCTGGTTGGGGCATGTAGTGTGGTTAGGGTTGCTGGTCTTCTGGGGGAGGGGCCTGCCACTATGGGACAGATGTAAACTTTTATGAGAAAGGGCAGTTCCACTGGATCACAGGGAAATGGGGTTTAGTGTAGGCAAGGTAGGCAGCAAGTGTCCATTTTGTGCTGTTTCCTGCAGGTGGCTCTGTGTTTATGCTGAGGGGCAGGGGAGGAAAATGGTGTCAGCAAGCTCCTTTGTTCCCTGAGAGGTGTGTTTGTGAATTCGGCCTCTCAGAAACAAGCTCGAAGAAGAGCAATGCTCTTCCCACTGTGTGCCCCTGGCATTTTTCAGATCAGTGTTTCCGTGCTGTCTGTCCTGCTCTTGTTTGCCTGCCTTTTCTCCAAGAGCAGTGCAGTGCCTTCTAAGCTCCATCCTAGCCAAGCCTGCTGATGTTACAACTCCAGGCTTTAAGCCCCACTGGTTGCAACAACTCACAAAATTCTGTGTCTCTCATTTTCCAAGCCATTAGCTATGGGAAAGTCTCCTTGTGCATTCCCCTGTGTGTTCTCTTCTCTCTCCCTCTTCTCTATGACTGTGGCTCCCTCCCTTCCATAACAGGATCCCTTTCTCCCCTAAATCATGTATTCTCACTTCCTACGTTCTTCAGTGTGGCCTCCTCTCTCTCTGTTGTTGTGGAGTTTCTTCTGTCTGTCTTCAAGTCAATTTCTGGAGTATTTATGATAGTTATCTAGTTGTATTCATGGGATGAAGTGAGCCTAGATTCCTTCAACTCTAATTGCCATCTTCTTCCCTCTGCCAAGATAAGTGTACTCTTAATCCCCTTTATCTATTTCATCCATCCTCTACTCACCTCCCTTCTGGCAACCATAAGTTTGTTCTCTGTATTTAAGAGTCTGTTTTTTTGTTTGTCTCTTTCATTTGTTTGTTTTGTCTTTCTTAAATTCCACATATGAGTAAAGAAAAAAAACTCCACATATGACTGAAATCATACTGTATTTGTCTTTTGCTGACCGACCAATTTTACTTAGGCATTATACCCTCTAGGTTCATTCCTGTTCCTGCAATGGCAGGATATCATTCTTTTTCTGGCTGAGTAATATTTCATTGTATGTACATACCCAGTCTTCAAAATATAGCGTAAGTTTTTAGCATTCTGCCGTATTCAGTATAGCATTCTGAAAGCTTCATAACCAAGGTTTTCTTTATAATCATTTGATTTTCAATGAAATTATCCAAGTAGCACTTTGAAGTAATGTATATAACTAAGTTATTACCCTGTGAGTTGAACCAAACATTGAGCATCTTGCTTGCACGTGACACTTTTTATGTAGTTAAAAGAAGAATGTATTATTATTTTTTCTTTGTGAATAAATAATTTCCCTGATCTGATAGAATTTGAAGACACTTGTTTAGGACTAATAGTATGTGGGTTGATCTTATGTTCATATAAATTAAAAAATAATAATAAATATTATATTTTTATTTGAATACAAAAACATTCCAGCATATAGTTCAAGTACTGAAATTTAGATATAACTGAATAAAATGTTAGAAAAGACATCTTGAAGGCCAGCATGGTACTTAGACAGAGGGGTCAAATCAATGAGCGTATACTAAGACCAGTGACACATGCATCATTCATAATGATACTATGTAAAAAAAAAAAAAGATAAAATTTTGATTTTTGTAGCCAAATATTTCCATCCTTAAAATTAGTAGAAAACTGATATTGTGAACCAATACTTTGACAGAAAAGGAAAATGACCAATTTTTTTAAAAATTCTGGGTAGTCTAGAAAACTTAGGTGTTTTTGAGCAGTGCAGAATTTTTTTTTTTTAAGATTTTATTTATTTATTTGACAGACAGAGATCACAAGTAGGCAGAGAGGCAGGCAGAGAGAGACAGAGCGGGGCGGGGGGGAGAAGCAGGCTCCCCGCCGAGCAGAGAGCCCGATGCGGGGCTCGATCCCAGGACCCTGGGATCATGACCCGAGCCGAAGGCAGAGGCCCCAACCCACTGAGCCACCCAGGTGCCCCGAGCAGTGCAGAATTTTTACTGAATCTTAGAATTTCATGGAATGTGTAATGTCAGTAATGATGCATACAAATAAATTTAATATAGAAACACAAAATGTGAAACTAAGCAAACAATATGTATGGTCATGCTACAAGGTGCTGTGGAGGGATTAAAATAAAAACATGATGCCTGGTAACTCTTACTTGGTTTTGGAGAAGAAAGTTAACATGTGCAAAGATAAATACACTACAAATAGCAAAAAGATATGCTATTTTCATTGGAGACAGAATCATTTGAAATAATATTAACAAATTAAAATATTTTTTTAAATTTAGACAGTCATTTCAAAGACTCATTTAAGGACAGTGTGTTCCATACTCAAATATCCTATCAGTTTCCTGACAAAAATTTGCCACCAATCAAGATTACAGTGAGTTATGGCAGGTGGCCTCAAGGATTTTTTATTTCATTTGTATTTATTTACCTGCTGTAGGACTCAACTCTAGCTTATGAAGACGTGTATAAGTTAATATTATGGAGATGACAGAATGCTGTCTTTCTTATCATAGTACTTGACTGTATATACCATATCAGTTATATCCAACTTCTAGATGGTACATTACTATTACCCAACTTCATACTTTATTCAGATTTCATTAGTTTTTCCTTACTGTCCATTTTCCTTCCAGCATCACATCTACTATACCAAATTACATGTAGTTGTCATATCTCCTTAGGCTCCTCTTGACTATGACAGTTTCTCAGATTTTGTTTGTTTTTGATGGCTTTGATGGTTTTGATGATTGCTGGGAAGCAGTTTGTAGAATGTCTCGCAATTTGTATTTGTATGATCTTTTTTTCATAGTTATATCACAGTTATGGGTATTTGAGAGGAAGTCCACACCAGTGAAGTGCCATTTTCATCTCATCATATCTAAGGTACATGCCACCAGTATGACTTATCACTGTCAAGGGAGTAGTTTGCCAGGTTCTTAACTGTGAAGTATTTTTTGTCATCCTTTCTCTACTCTACCAAGGGCACTATCAGTGTAACTATGGTAGCCTTGTGTATCTTCTTCCTTGGGGCTGAGCTCTATGCCACCAGAGTGTGACCCTCGCAGTCAGAGTGAGTTGCCTAGTCTGCACCCCTATCCAGTTGTGTGGGACCCGTTGTCTCTGTTCTCTTGTAACTGGGGATGGCCACACTGACCACACTAATGGCTGACCACCTGGATGCTGCTCTGACGACCTTGCACTTGAGGTAGTTGCATGAGCAGCACATCTGTTTGTTGAATTGTAGATATGGGAACAGTTTTTTTTAGCCATTTGATTTAGGTGTTTTCTTGTGTTGCATAAAAAGAGCACTTTTTGAGTATGTCAGCAGCCACCTTGGCCTAATAGATGCTTTTAGCAAGCAGAGTACAAGATGAATTTTCAGCATTCAAAATCTTATTCAGAAAATAGCACTTTTAAAATTAAATATTCAAGGAGATTTTAACATCAAGGTTTTTTGTTTTGTTTTTATTTTGCCTTGTTTTTTGTTTTGTTTTGTTTTGTTTCCATTTCATCACGATAAAATTCAGGTACAGAATTATTTTGTACTGATTTTGATTTTTTTTAAAGATTTTATTTGTTTATTTGACAGAGATCACAAGTAGGCAGAGAGGCTGGCAGAGTGAGAGGGGGAAGCAAGCTCCCACAGAGCAGAGAGCTCAATGTGGGGCTTGATCCCAGGACCATGAGATCATGACCTGAGCTGAAGGCAGCGGCCTAACCCACTGAGCCACCCAAGTGCCCCGTATTGATTTTTAAATGGTGACATGTGGGTTATTTCACTCACTATATATATCTCTGTGTGTGTATACACACACATATATTTTTTAGTATATATAATAACTGTTATTCAAGTGTACAAATTTCTACATATTTTATCCATAAATATTCACTGTGAGAGAGAAAGAGAAAGATTTGTCTGCAAATGCTATCTAGAAAAGCGTAGTTGGGACAAGGCTCAGCAGAATAACAGTTGTCAATAAAACTCAAAATGTTTGCTTATTAAGACTGAAAGCTTTGCTCTCAGCACTAATTTCAAATCACCATCTATTGCTTTATGTCTGCATTGTCTTAACCACCACATATGCTTTCTCTTATTCTCAGCTTCTTCTTGTATAAAACACAGTGACTACTCACAAAGCTGCTGAGAGAATGAGATGAAATGGTCTTTGTAAACCCTGAACAGTGCCTGAAATAGGCCCTGGTGAGGTTAGTTATTACTGTTAGTGTTTTTATCCTTGATCAATATTTTGCTGCAAGAAAATGCTTCTAACTCCTTAAGACTTCTGCTACCTTTGGTCCTTTGTGGAAGAAGTTCATGGAGTGGAAGATAACTAATGTGCAAAGCCAAGAGTACCAATAACCTTCTAACACATCTCGGTCTCCAAATTCAGCCATTTCCTTTCTGATCAGAGACAGCAAAACTCTCATCTCTAGACATATTCACTGATAGTGATGGGCATGCTGGGCACAGGGAAACTTGATCTCAGGAGTAGCTGTCTCCGTTTCTGTGAACTCCTTTGTTTCAAGAAGGACAAACATCTCTCACAGCTGAGTGGCTGCTGGTGCCCTTCACAAGTTGTCCTGGAATAAAACAAACTGCCTCTCCTAGCTTTTAAATGCTGAATAGCTAACTTTCTCCTTACATAGTTTCTTAGAAGCCAGATGGGGTTCTGTAACTCTATGTACCAGAAATTCTGAATAATCACATTTGGTCTGAAAGTGTTTTCAAGTCTTTAGCCTTCTCTCTACCTGTGATTCTAGATTTGCTTTTTCCAATATTGAAAAAGAGGAACTCCAATTGTACTTTATTGGCCACACATTGAAAATGTGTGAAGTAGGTAGAATCTGCTTTGGGGTATCTCCCAAAATTTTGCTCATATTTTTATCCTTACTTATTCTGTATCTAATCCTTGACTGACCTCGTTATCAGCTAGATATGAACTGATTCACACTATGATGCCACATTGCAATTCCCACTTCAGTAGTGTCTGTAATGCCAAAGTAATGTATCCTTAACGGTGCCATGAGAAAAATAGGGTGCAATGGTTAATGGGAAGAGACTCTTTCTAACACACCTCGACTTCTGTAGTGTTAGCAATTAACATGTCTACTCAGGCCCTCCAGCCTTCCATGAACTATAAGGCATCAGAGCTCCTAGTTGGAGTAGTGCACAGTGGTGGAGACAAGCTAGAATGTGAATGCTGACACACATTTGTATGCCTCTGTGTGGGTACTTTTTTTTTTTTTAAACATTTAATTTATTCACTTGAGAGAGAGACAGAGAGCACAAACAGAGAGAGAGGCAGGGGGAGAGGGAGAAGCAGACTCCCACCAAGCAGAGATCCTGACATGGCACCCAATCCTAGGATCTAGAGATCATGACCTGAGCTGAAGGCAGACACTTAACTGTCTGAGTCCCCCAGGTTCCCCTCTGTGCAGGTCTCTTGAACTCAGTTTCAGTGTCTGAAAACGGGGATGAAAAATTTTTTCTATAATGTTGTAAGGATTTAACTATGAGCATATAGATGACACATGACAGTATCTGCAAAATACACCAGAATGGAACTATGTGGCAAATCATAATCATTTTGCCTTTGTTGGGTCTGTTATCAAAGGAATGAGACTGAGACAAAGTTATGCAAAGCTTTATTCTATGCCAAGCATTAGAAGTTAGACTGACCGGCCAGGGCTGCCTCTGAAGAGAGTGATGCCCCTTGGTCTTACAGGCTAGTTTTTATAGGGCACAATTGCAGACATCTACATATGTGGCTTTGGCTGATTGGATGTCTCCTACCTGTGTGTTTTAGTAATGGTTACCTGGAACCGATACTAGTAACTGCTGAAGCGTTTATTAAACAACGAAATGGTCTTGTTTTAGGTATGTGTTTTAGCAATGGTTACCTGGAACTAGTATCAGTAACTGCTGAGGCATTTATTAAACAACAAAATGGCTACCCAGGTAACAAAATAGCTATCTAGGCAACATGGCAACAACAAAATGGCTACCCAGGCAACAAAATGGCTATCTAGGCAACATGGAGTCACTCTGGCTAAGCAGGCCCAGGCAGGCTCTAGGAGTTTAACAGGTTTTAATGTGGAATCGGCCCCAACACCTTAAAGGTAAGAAAATTCTAGTGCAGAAAGTTTTGGATGACTTGCCTAAGTTATACAATGAGTTTATTGGGGGAAAAAAAATGGGCTACAATTTAGGTATACTCACTTCTGGGATAGTAATAATCCACTGACAATAAGAAGTCTTGAAAATGAAATAGAAAGGTATAACATGTTCTAGTTATCCAGAAGTATTATAATACCATTGTTAGAATGAACATATCCAGAAAAAGAAGCTAATTAGATGAATATATTAAAGATCAGATTTACAAATTTATTTACTAACTTTTCAGCCTGTCAATTATAAATCTTTTTTTCCCTTTTTATCCAGGATATAATTATTAATAATAGTATAATTATCACTGACTTCTGATGCAAAATTTTTCTCAGACACTCTAGATACTTTATTTATATTACCTTAATAGTAAAAACTCACAAAAGGAAAATAAATAATAAATATAGAGGAAACAGCTTAGAGAAAATAATTAGAAAACTTCTATAACCCTGAGATAAGTTTTTTCTTACTGTCTCTGTGTGTTCGTTTTATAGCTGGTATTTTGTTTTGAGACCTGTCCTGTTCTCGTGCTCAAATCGTTCTTTCTTCCCCTCTGCACATCTCCTGTTTCCCAACCTTGCTAAGGCTTTAGTTTCTTTGTTTATTTGTCTTGTTTATAAAGGCCCTACTTTAAGACTGATAATATGCATTCTTTCTAGTGATTAAAAAACTGCCTATTTCTAGTGTTCTTTTGGAATATGTACGTTTTACAAAATTAATTTGGTACCACCAAATACAACCTTCAGTTTATTAAAGACATCCTAGCTAAGGGACCAGAAAATTTAGCAATGCAATGTTGTGTACAAAGCCTGCCTTACAGCCAAGAATTAGCTCATTTCTGATCCTGTTATCTTTCTGCTTTATGTTTGGAAAACTGCCTCAAAATCCAGTTTCATCAGCTTCATTGTCATCATCATCATCATCATCATCACCATTATTTGGTATATTACATTACATTTTGAAGAGGGTGTTTAATTTTAAGATCATAGTTTTCTTTTTTCTATTCATTTTCTGTTTGCTATTGAGGTTTTTGGTTTTGGGGAGGAAGGGGAGAGACTTCTGTACCTCATATTAGAACATGCAAAACTTTCTAGATCTGACTCTGTATTTCTTAACCTTTGCTCTAATTTTCCATGCTTTTTGTTCCTGTAGTTTGGAAATTTTCCTTAATTTGTCTTTTAGGTATTTTTCAACCATTCCAACTTGTTTCCTGTAGTTTTTTGTTTTTTTTTTTTAAGGTGGTTTCCAACAAAATATCTTCTACTCCTCTGATTTTACTATTATTATTTTCTTTCTTTAAATAGCACCCCAGGTTTGCTTTAGAGATACAGTATATTCTTGAGTCTTTCCAACACACAAATTTGAATTTGAAAAGGGCTTAAAATGATTTTCCATTTCTAAATGATGAGAATAGTGTGGGAATATCCAACTGGAATAATAGCCTAGCCCCGTGTAAGTTAAGAGGGCTCGATGATTAATTTGAGGAAGGAAGATGGAGTAGACTGTGCAGTTGGGGAATGGCTCTGGAGTAAAATAAATGAGGCAGTGAGTAAGCACTAATGAAGGATTTGATTGGGAAGTAAAGGGCCTTGGTGTAGGTGGATGACCACTCTTGCAAATGGAAACAGCCCAAACTTAACTTTTCTGGGAAGCGGAGTCTGCTCTGACATTGCCTGTGTCTAACAGTTGGAGGATGTAACAGTTTGAAACATGTGTGGCTGTGTATTTTTATCCAAATATTTCCAATACTAATGAAGAGCTCAGTAGAGTTCCTCTTGTCAAGAGAAGCCAATTTCAGGGAACCAGCAGAATACAATTCATTTATTTATGTATGTATTTTTAAGTTTATTTGTTTTCATGCCAAGACTTCAAATTTCCAGCTATGGTTTTCTAAGTTACAAGTTTCAGTGTAATATTTTCACACTAGATACTACATGATATTTTTATGTAGTGTAGTTTTTAGAAATATCGTCTCTAGAATTAAGTGACTATTCCCTATCACTTCAGGTGTTAGCCTTATAAATGTCATGGAGAGAATTCCATGTCAGTGATCTAAATCTGATTAACTAGAAGTAATATGCATTTGTTTGGTCAGGGTCTGAGACTCACTGATTTGGGCTAGGTTTCACTGATAGGTTGCTCTTACTCTGGTGTGGATCATTACATAGTTGTCTGGTCATCAGCAGGGGCAAGGGGGAGAATGGACCTTCTGCATCTCATCTACTAGACTAGCCTGGCTGTGACCTCACAGCACTGACAGATGCTTCCATGCCCAACTCAACAAGCCTTTAAAACCTCTGCTTAGTCACATTTTCTAACACTCCATTGGCCAAAGGAAATCCTGTGGCTAAACTCAGAATTAAAAACATAAATACCATCTCTTGGGAGGAGGAACTGTGAAGTCACAGTGAAAAGGATATGAATACAGAGAGGGCCCTCATGGCAATCTATCATGAACTTACTGTAACAGTATGAACCTATGGTTGATGAATTAGTTTTTCAGTCAAATGTTTTGACCTCCCATTTGTAGATAGAAATGTGTTTTGTATGATAATTTAGTACCTATATCTCTAAAGGTCAATTTAGCTATTGCTTCCTGTATATAGAGATTTCTCTGTGTGTCTGTCCATGCAAACTTAAGACTATTTTAAACTAGGCACGCATGGCAGGCTGTAGGAAATTCCAAGGAGATTGGCATGAAAAGTTTAGGATAAGGAATATCAAAGAACAAACAGTTTGGAGAAGAAGTATTAGAGCCAGTCTGGGATTTGTCTTGGTGATTTGTAGATTGGTGATTCTCTAAGAATTTTGAAGAACATTAAGTGTGTTGGTTTCTTTTTTCTTGCTTTAAGTTGTATACATTTTAAGTTGTTTAATTTGAGAATGAACTGCCCAGGCCTTACAACTGTCATGCTCTGGAAACAGTGTTGTCAATGAATCAAGCTCATGGTTTCTATTTATTAGCCATAGGTTTTCTAGACCTGCCTTGCTGTCCCCTCTAATTGTTGAAATCTGAAAGTTAATGGAAAGTTTAGGTTAAATAGTCAAAGAATGCCACTCATTCCAGATAGTTTTTCTATTTTAGGCCTACGTCTAGCCCGGACACATTGAAGCCTCAATTTTGAGACTCTCGCAGCTCTCTTTATCATCTATACATTAAAAATGTTCATTTGTACTCACAGGGTCAAGATTTGCATTTCAGCAACCAAGCAAATCAGGCATCATTAATAAATATGTGATAACATTTTATAATATATGCTTACTTGAGTGTATCAATATAGAGAAGTCTTAAATCATTTATAACTGAAATTAAAATATCCCAAAGTAATTTAATGAGAAAATAAAATTAAATTATTTCAGATCTTCACAGAAAAAGTGGCTTGTTAAAGTCACTGATGATGAGTGTTTTTTTCACTGTTAGTTTTGTCAGGAATGTTAAAATTTTGAATGAAACATGGTGGGACACAGCTTTGATGTCCGACATCCACAGGGTCATCCAGAATCCTGCTAACTATGAAACGGGGACAGAAAACTGTCTGTGACATTTTCCTATCAGGCATAATTTTTTTCAATATTTCATAAATGGCTTTTATGTGTGCAATTCTGAATTCTTTATATCAAATTCTCTTCCTTTTTGGCCAAATTTTCTACCTTTGAAAGAGGTTGCAGTTTCTACAGTAAATATTCAACTTCGTTTTAGTTTCTGTATCTTTAAAAGATTTTTTTCCACTTACGGGAAAGTAAACATTTTTAGTTTTGTGTTTTTAAAGTCCCAACTAGAATGCAAAGTTTACAGATATCAATGTAAGAGAAGTTAAAATCAAATAAAATATTCATAAAAATTCAAAATTCTAGATGAACTTATATTTCAATATATACAATACAGTATTGTTCAATTTACTTTTTTGTATTAATCACACTTATATATGAATAGTTTAAAAAGTCAAATGGTTCCTGTACTTTTTTTCTCAGTCTATTTCCTATTGCACAGATGCAACTGCTTTCAGCTATATTAGCTGATTCTTTTGAGATCTCTCCATATCTCTAAATAACATGCTTATATTGCTATTTCTTGATTATTTATTAATAGGCTTTATTTATTGGCTTCCCACTGTGGAACATGAAAATTTAGCTTTCTTTCATCTTCCGGCCCCTATCACACACGTGCACACTTTTGAGCTCTCATCCTCTTGAAATAGTATATCATAATTTTTATTAAATGAATATTCATGTCTCTCATATTATAACTAAATGAAAGCATTCAGAGCTCAGTCATGCACTCACTATACAAGAGTGCTTTATCTTCCCTTCCAGGATTTTGTTTTCTCTTGTGTTAATAATGGCCTATTTTTGTTTACTTACTGTGGCTTTTTTTTTTTTTTTTTTTTTGTACATGATACTAAGTCACGATTCCAGTCATATAATGCACCTCTAAGTATTTGCAGGAATCATATATATATATATATATATATATATATATATATATAGAACCAATTTTGTCTTCTTTAAGAAATCTCTCCCACGGGCTCCTAGGTGGCTCAGTCAGTTAAGTATCTGACTCTTGGTCTCTGCTCGGTTCATGATCTCATGGGTCCTGGGATAAAGCCCTGCATTGGGCTCCACGCTCAGCGGGAAGTCTGTTTGAGATTCTTTCCCTCTTTCTCTCCCTCTGCCCATTCCCCTGCTTGCAGGCACTCATGCACACACACACACACTCTCTCTCTTTCTTAAATAAATACATAAATCTAAAAAAAAGGGGGGAGGGGAGGAAATGAAGAAAGAAAGAAAGAAATCTCTGCCAGAGCTTTCTCATCAAATCCCACCAATGGGAAGGATTAAGGGTGCTGACTTCTAACTTCATAATTATTGAAGAGATCTCCAGTGGGAACCCCCAGGAGTTTGCTTTGATGGAGGCCCTGTGGATGAGTGCCTGACTCAGGGCAGAGAAAGCAAAAGTGGCTTATGACTCAGGACTTTTGGGGCATTAACTGCCCATGCAAAAATGACAGGGCATGGAATACATGTCACATGTTGACCAGATGTGGAGCATGCAGGAAATAAGAACCATAAATCCTTATTTCCAAGAGGGTATTAGAATCTAAGTCTTCCATATTACAGCTTATATATTATTGTGTTGGCAGGGAGAGTTTTGGTTTGTTTTATTTTAATTTTAAATGATCTTTTACTTTACCTTTTAAAAAAGTAACAGAAGAAGCAGGTCTGAGAAAGATTCCACCCCTTCCCTGCCTACTTGTAGGACTGTATTACAACTGACAGCTCTCTTCTCCCATTCCACAGGAAAAGAATTTACCGCCTTGGGACAATTCCAATCTTACATAGTCAGAAGAAGGACTGATGGAGCCTTTGCCCTCCCTGTCTTATCTTTGTATTGCTACTGTCCACAGCACAGAGAGGACTGGAGACAGCCACTGACTGTGTAAGATTGTTTTGCATAAGCATAACTGAATTCCATTTTATTTCCAAGGTCATATTAAAATTAGCTTACTAGTATTAGCCCTTTTCCCTACTCTCACGGAGGGGTTCCTTCACCCTTCCAGAAAAGCTACTTTGGAAAGATTTCTTGAATATTGTGCTGCCTGAGTTGGTCTTCTAATTTTCTAATCTTTGTTCTACCAATTTTCCAAGCCTGCCTTTGGCTCTATATTTTGGGTGAGTTGCTCACATTTATCTTTCCTCTCTTCAATTGATTGTTTCACTTATGCTTTAATAATTAAATTCCAAGAACTCCTTTTATAATCAAAGTGTACTTTTAAACTGGTCAGTTTCTATAAAAAGAAAAATTTTAGAAACTCCTAGTTGGAGATTCTGGGTCCTAGATATTTATAACATATCATTAATAATTTTCCATTTTGATGTTTCTTTTGGCCTTGTGAAAGAGAATTTCCATGTCATGGGAAAAAGTAATAGGGCAGGAGTTCAGGAGTGTTCAGGAGTAATAGGACAACATATCTTCAATTTATCCTGAAATGGTTCCCTAAAAAAGGGGGGAGTTCTTTTTTATTCTGTCCTTAAAATTTTCAGTAAATTTGAAATTATTTCAAAGAAAAATCACACAGCAAAATGTTTTCACCTCCTAGCAAATAATGGTTTAAAAGGAACAAGGATCTGAAGTAAAAATTTGATTTTTGTGGGGGTTGTGCTCTAAGAATTAAATTGCTATAGAGTAGAAGGAGAGAATGGACTCCTACTAGAACTTGTTAGAAATTATAGTTTCTCATGCATGTGTTCATTTCATGGTTTGTTTAAAAAAAAAAAAGTAGAGGAGATAGGAGTAAATATAACTCTCTTCTGTCATAGTCAGTTGGTTATAAAAGTTGGAGTTAATCACCTCTTATTTGATGAATGCTCCAGATTTTCTATTTGCGAATGTGTGGGAAGCCTCAGCCTACAATAGCTCTTAGCAAAGAGTGGGCACAAATAAATGTTTGTTGAATAAATGAATATTATAGGCAAAGTCCCTAGCACAGTATTCTCACCCCCTTAATTATTAAATAATGATAGAAGCTACTCTTACCTTTTTGAAAAGACAAAGAGAATGTACATATATTATGGGCTATTATTCAGGCATTAAAAAATAAAAAATAAAGAAATCTTGCCATTTCCAAGAACATAAATGAAACTGGAGGGAATTATACAAGGTGAAATTAGCCAGACAGAGAAAGTTAGGCACTCTGTAGTATTACTTATATATGGAATCTAAAAAAAAAAAAATTAGTGTACTCAGTGAGTACACAGGGAATAGAATGGTGATTGCCAGAGCCTGGGGTTGGGAAAAATAAAGAGAAATTGGTCCAAGGGTACAAAGTTGTAAGATGAATAAATTTGGGGGGTCTAATGTACAGCATGGTGACTATAGTTAATAATGCTGTATTCTATATGTGCAATCTGCTAAGAGAGTAGAGGTTAATTATTCTCTTCACACACACATAATGGTAGTTATGTGAAATGATGGATGTGGTAATGAGCTTGATTTTGGTAATCAGTTCACAATGTATAGATATATCAAACCACACTGTACATCTTAAATATAAAAAATTTTGTCAGTCATGCATTAAAAAGGGGGGGAAAAGACGATGTTAAAATATCCAAACTTGCAGAAAATATGCTTTATAATGAAGGTCTCATTTGGATTAACAAAATTGATTTATTACATTAAGACATTTGGTTTTCTTGTTTTTTGGGGGGAGCTTTTTAAGTTTTTATTTGAATTCTAGTTAGTTAACATGCAGTGTTATATTAGTTTCAGGTGACCAATATCGTGATTCAGCACTTCCATAAATCACCCTGTGCTCATCTCCACAAATGCACTCCTTCATCCCCATCACCTGTTTAATCCATCTCCCACCCACCTTTCCTATGGTGACCATCAGTGTGTTCTCTAGAGTTAAGAGTCTCGTTTTTGGATTGGATCTGTATTGCATCTCTCTCTCTCTTTATTCCCTCTGCTAGATTGTTTTGTTTCTTAAATTCCACATATGCATGAAATCATATGGTATCTGTCTTTCTCTGACTTATTTCACCTTAGCATTACATTCTCTAGCTCCATCCATGCCATTACAAATGGTAAGATTTCTTTTTTTTTTCCATAGCTGAATAATATTCCATTATACAGCCACATCTTTATCCAGTGATCTGTCAATGGACACTTGGGCTACTTCAATATTTTGTCTATTATAAATAATTCTACTATAAATGTAGTACATGTATCTCTTTGGATTATTTTTGTATTTTTTGAGTAAATACCTAATAGTGTGATTACTAGATTGTATGGTATTTCTATTTTTAACTCTTTAGGGAACCTCCATGCTATTTTCCAGAATGGTTGCACCAGTTTGCATTCCCTCCAACAGTACACAAGTGTTCCCCATTCTCCACATCCTCATCAATACCTATTGTTTCTTGTGTTGGTGACTTTAGCTGTTCTGACTGGTGTGAGCTGATACCTCATTGTGGTTTTGATTTGTATTTTCCTGACAGTGAGTGATGCTGAGTATCATTTCATGTGTCTGTTGGCCATTGGTTTGTCTTCTTTGGAAAAATGTCTATTCATGTATTCTGTCCATTTTTTAAAATTATATTCATATTTGGGTGTTGAGGGCTGTAAGTTCTTTATATATTTTGGATAGGAACCATTTATCAGGTATGCCATTTGCAAATATCTTCTCCCATTCTGTAGGCTTTCTGATAGTTTTACTAGTAACTTCCTTCACTGTGCAGAAGCTTATTTTAATATAACTCCAGTAGTTTTTTGTTTGTTTGTTTGTTTGTTTTTGTTTCCCTTGCCTCAGGAGACATGTCTAGAAAGAAATTACTACCAAAAAAACAAAACAAAACAAAATGAAAGAAGGAAGTTTCTGTAGCCAATGTCAAAGAAGTTACTGCCTGTGTTCTTTTCTAGGATTTTTATGGTTGCAGGTCTCACATTTAGGTCTTTAATCCATTTTTATTTTATTTTTGTGTGTAGTGTAAGAAAGTGGTCCACTTTCATTCATTTGCATGTTGCAGTCAGGTTTTCCCAACACCATTTATTGAAAGACTGTCTTTTTCCCATTGGATATTTCCCATTGGACATTTCCTGCTTTTTTGAAGATTAATTGACCAAATAATAGTGGGTTCATTTCTAGATCTTCTGTTCTGTTCTGTTGATGTATGTCTGTTTTTGTGCCAGTACCACACTGTTCTGATTATTCCAGCTTTGTAATATAACTTGAAATCCAAAATTGTGATGCTGCCAGCTTTTCCTCTTTTGGTGTTGCTTTGGCTGTTCAGAGTCTTCTGTGGATCCATACAAATTTTAGTATTGTTCTAGCTCTTTGAAAAATGCTGTTGGTATTCTTACCTCATTCCTGACCTTAGAGGAAATTTTCTGGTTTTTCCCACTGAGTACAATGTAAACTATAGGTTTTCCATACAAGGCCTTTATTATGTTGAGCTATGTTCCCTCTAAACCTACTTCTTTGAGAATTTTTATCATGAATGAATGTTGTACTTTGTTGAATGCTTTTTCTGCATCTACTGAATTGATCGTGTGGTTCTTATCCTTTCTTTTGTTGATCACTGATTGATTTGGAATGTTGATGCACCCTTGCAACTTGGGAATATTTTCCACTTGATAGTGGTGAATGATTTTTTTTAATGTATTGTTGGTCTCAGTTTGCTAGTATTTTATTGAGGATTTCTACTTCTTTGTTCATCAGAGAAGTTGGTGTGTAGTTCTTTGTTTTTAGTGGTATCTTTGATTTTGGTATCAGGGTAATGCTGACCTCAGAATGAGTTTGGGGGTTTTCCTCCCTTTTCTACTTTTTGGAATACTTTGAGAAAAATAGGTATTAATTCCTCTCTAAATGTTTGGTAGAATTCTCCTGGGAAGCCAGGTGTTCCTGGACAACTGTTTGTTGGGAGTTTTTGGATTACTGATTCAGTTTTTCTGGTGATTATCAGTCTGTTCAAGTTTTCTATTTCTTCCTGTTTCAGTGTTGGTAGTTTATAGGTTTCTACCATTTCTTCCAGGTTGTCCAATTTGTTGGCATATAGCTTTTCATAATATTCTCTTAACATTGGCTGTATTTCTGTGGTGTTGGTTATTATTGCTCCTCTCTCATTTATGATTTCATTTAGTTGGGTCCTTTCTTTTTTCTTCCTCCTTGATAAGTCTGGTGAGAGGTTTATCATTTTGTATATATTTTTTAAAGAGCCACGTCCTGGTTTCATTGATCTGTTCTATTGTTGTTTTAGTTTCTAGATCATTTATTTTTGCTCTAATCTTTATTATTTCCCTCCTTCTGGTATGATACTGTGTTTGTTCTTTTTCTTAATCGTTTAGGTGTAAGGTTAGCTTGCTTATTTGAGATTTTTCTTACTTCTTTATGTAGGCCTGTATTGCTGTTTACGTTCCTCTTATATGCCTTTGCACCCAGCTGTTTTGAACCATCATGTTTTCATTTTCATTTGTTTCTGTGTACTCTTTAATTTTTTCTTTTATTTCCTGGTTGACCCATTTATTTTTTAGTATCATATTGTTTAACATGCACTTTCCAGATTTTTTTATTGTAGTTGACTTCAAATTTCATAGTATGATGTCAGTTTTGAATTTGTTGAGATTTGCTTTGTGGGCTAATATGTGATCCATTTTGGACAATGTTTCATGTGCACTTGAAAACAATGTGTATGCTGCAGTTTTATATTGTAGGAATATTCTGAATATATCTGTTAAAAACATCTGGTCGAGCATGTCCTTTAAAGCCACTGTTTCCTTGTAATTTTCTTCTTTAATGTGCTGTCAGTGTAATCAGGGTATTAAAGTCCCCAATTATTATCGTATTACTATTGATTAGTTCCTTTATGTTTGTTATTTAATTGTTTTATGTATTTGGGTGATCCCATGTTGGGTGGATAAACATTTACAGTTGTTATATTTTCCTGTTGGATTATCCCCTTTATGATTATGTAGTCCCTTTCCTTGTCTCTTTCTATAGTCTTTGTTTCAAAGTCTACCTTGTCCAATAAATGCATTACTACTTTGGCTTTCTTTTGACATCCATTTGCATGATCGACGTTTCTCTATCCCTTCACTTTCAGTCTGTAGGTTTCTTTAGGTCTAAAATGAGTCTCTTGTAGGCAGCATATTAGGTGGGTCTTTTTTTTATTTTTTTTAATCCATTTCTGACACCCTGTGTCTTTTGATGGGAGCATCTAGTCCATTTACTTCAAAATGATTATTTATAGATATGTACTTTTTCTCATGTTATTACTTATCTTGCAGTTGTTTCTGAAATTTTCTCTGATCTTTTCTGTGTTGCTGATTTTCTTTAGTAATATATTTGGATTTCTTTCTCTTTATTCTTTGCATGTTTATTCTTGCTTTTGATTTGTGGATACCATTAGGTTTATATAACCTCTTTCGCATATAGCAATCTATATTAAATTGATGGTCCTTTAAGTTTGAATCCATTCTTTTCTCTTCTCCCCATGTTTAGGCATATATTATTATACTTTAAATCCTTTTCTTTGGGACCTCCTTCACTGACTGTTTACAGAAATATTCATGCTTACTGGTTTTGTGTTTCCTGCCTTTACAGTGCTGATTTTGGTCTTTCTTTTCCTTTCAAAGCGTCCCCTTTAATATCTCTTACAGGGCTGGTTTAGTGGTCATGAAGTCCTTTAGTTTTTGTCCATTTGTGAAACTCTTTACATCTCCTTCTATTCTGAATGATAGCTTTGTTGGATAGAATATTCTTGGCTGCAGATTTTTCCCATCCTGCATGTAGAATATCTCATGCCACTCCCTTCTGTTTTGCCAAATTTCTGTTAAGAAATTCCAGCAAGGCTTATGAGTTTTCCCTTGTAAGTTATTGACTTATTTTCCCTTGGTGCTTTTAAGATTTTTTTCTTTATCACTATATTTTGCAGATTTAATTACAATATGTCTTGGTGTGAGCCTGCTTTTGTTAATTTTAATAGGATTTCTCTGTGCTTCCTGGGTCTGGATGTCTCTTTCTTTCCCCAGATTAGGGAAGTTTTCAGTTATTATTTCTTCAAATAAATGTTCTGTCCCCATTTTTCTCTTTTTCTTCCGGGACTCCTATAATATGACCTATATTATGTTTGATGGAGTCACTGAGTTCCCTACATATAATCTTATTTTGCATAGTTCTTTATAGTCTTTTGTTCAGCCTGGTTGCTTGCCATTACTCTGTCTTCTAGATCACTCGTTTATTTTTCTGCTCTTCTAGCCTCCTCTTCATTCCATGAAGTGTGTTTCTTATTTTGTCTATTGAGCCCTTTATCTGTGTGACACTATTCCTTTTCTCTGTTTAAGGATCTCACTCATGTCTTCTACTCTTTTCTCAAATCCAGTCGGTATCTTTATGATCATTACTTTAAATTCTCTATCAGGAATATTTTTTACATCTGTTTCACTTAGATTTGTGGGTATGGCCTTGTCCTGTTTTTTTTTTCATTTGGGATAAAGTTCTCTGTCTTCACATTTTTCTGAATCTATGAGTTTCTCTCTCTGTGTTAAGAAAGTCAGCTATGTCTCCTGTTCTTGAGGGTAATGACTTTATGAAGAAAAGGCCTTTCTGTGTAACATACTCTGTTCCCCAGGGCCTAGTTATTCTGTGAGTGTCTCTAAAACTTGCTGCATATGCTCTACTGGTTTGTCTTGGCCACTTTATCCTTAAGGCCCCTTGTCTCCAAAGGCTTTCATTGCCTATTGTGGGCAGTATTTGGTCCTTGGACTGAATGAGGCATGTTTTAACTGGATGTGCTCTGGTCTGTTTGTGAAATGATATCTGTCTCCATCCCACCAGAATAGAGATTCTGCAAAGCTCCCTCATTGGGAGATGGGGTCTGAGCATGGGTTTGGGCTAGTCTTCTGGGGTAGGGGGCCTGCCACACTGGGACTGAGGCAAACAGACTGCAAAGCGTGGTGCCACTGGAGCATGGAAGGGGTGTGGTGTTGGTGTGAGCAAGTTAGGTAGTGAGTGTTAACTCTGCACTGGTTCCCCCAGGTGGCTCTGTGTTTATGCTGAAGGGTAAGAAAGGAAAAGCGTACTTGTCAGTTCCTTTGTTCCTGGAGAGATCAATCCATGAATGCTGCCCCAATGGGACATGCTCTGAGATGAGCAACTAACCTCCCCACTGTGTACCCGCGGTGCTCTTCAGATCACTGTTTCCTCACTGTTTATCCACAGGCTGCTTGCCCTGTCTTTTCTCTAAGAGCAGTACAGTGTCCTCTGAGCTTTCTCAGAGCACTGAGCTCTAATTCTCCAGGCTTTAATCCCCTTTCATGTTCCAGGCCAATTACTATGGGGATTCCTTTTCCCCATGCACTCCCTTGTATGCTAGTCTGTCCCTTGAGCTATTCTCCATAACCACAGCTCCCTCCCCACCACAGCAGCCCATATCTCTCCCAAACCCTATCTCTGCATTTCCTACTTTTTTCAAGGTGCCTTTTCCCTACCTTTAGTTGTGGAGTAGGCTAGTCTTTAGGTCAATTTTGGAGTATTTAGAATGAGTTGATAGTTATCTAGTATCTAGTTAGTATGCATGGGACAGGTGAGCCTAGGGGTCCTTCCACTCTACTGCCATTTTCCAACCCCACCTACATTAAGATATTTGAATCCAAGGGAGACAAGATGGCGGGGAAGTAGGAGGAGGCGCTGTTTCAACCTGTACCCTAAAGTGAGCTGATTACCTACCAAAGAACTCCAATCACCCATGAAATCAGCCTGAGATTAGAATTATACACATCTGGATCTCTACGGGGGCTGAAGACGCCAGTGGGCAGGTAAAGCAGAGTGGGAACGTCGGACTGATATTAGAAGATAAACAAAAGGGGGAGGGAGCCACCAGAAGCGACGCACTGGAAAGTAATACCCCAATAGGAGAGTGCCCTGCAACTGGGGACCAGCATTAACTTGGAGTCTGGTTGAAAGGACTCAAAAAGAGCAAAGGCTTGTGGGGGGAAATTGTGGGAATTGGGGCGGTTAGGGACAGGGGCTTAAGTCCCCGGACCCAGGACAGCCACCCCTGGCACTGAGCCAGAGAGAGTGCAGCAGAGAAACTAGGTCTTGGTCCCTGAGCCACGAGCCCGTCTAAGAGTGCATGGGGTCCGGCTCCCATGAGGGGCTGGGAGCCTCACCAGCCGGCAGAAGCACAGACTTTTTGCAGTCCCCACGGATGTGCCGTGCCATGCTATCAGAGCCTGAGTTGCGTCCCACACCCTCCACTGAGACAGGTGTGCGCAGGCGCCAGCCTGGCAATCTCAGACCTGGAAAGACCAGGCACTCCCAGCCCGGGCCAGCAGGAAAATCTCAGTGTGTGATCGCTGCTTGGAACCTCTCTGGTGGTCTGAAGCTGCCCAGACAGTTGCCGCTGTCATGGTTTTGGGTACAAGCAGGAGTTCCTTTGTCCCCAGGGACCACGACTCCGAACGTACTCTGCCAGCAGCTGAAGGGGAACTTATGTGCTCTGCAGCACCCACAGAGGAACAGACTGAGGCTTCTCTCTGAGAGGGAGGTCTGGGTGCAGTTTGCTTTCCTCTAAACCTCCAAAAATCATCAAAAGCTGTCAAGGCGAGAGAAAACAAACAAACATAAAAACCTCCAGAGAACAAAAGCCTGAAAAACCGGGAACACTGCTGGAAAACCCACATGGCAGACCCCTCCCCGAGAAAGCCAACCAGCGATGGGGGGGAAGACGACAAGAGAACAACCACCACTACATAGATACAACTTTTATTTTTAATTCGTTCCCACTATTCTTGTTCTTTTTGTTTTATATATAGACAATTTTTTAACCTATTTACCATTACAGTGAGATGTCCAGTACATCAAATCCCATAATAATCTTTTAACCTAAACTTTTTGATACATATACCTGTGTTTTTCTTTTGCTTTTCTATTTTTTAATTTTTTTAAATTTTAGTTTAGTTTAGTTTAGTTTATTCTTTTTTTATTTTTAATTTTTAATATTCATATAGAGTTAAACTTCAAGGTAATCCCCTTTCACCAATCAATGCTGCCCCTATAGGTAAACCAATTTTTAATCCCCCTTTATCTTAGGAAAGTTGAGTCCTTTAACAAAGGTATCAAGATACATCCAGGAAGAATCAAAATAACCTTCCTTGCCCACACTGAGAATTTATAACCACTCTCCCATCTTTTTCTTCTGCCAGTGTTTCTGTGTGTTTGTGTTTGTCCTGATAGTATATAAATCTTATACTTGGGGTTCTTTTTGATGAGGTTCTTTTTTTTTTTTTTTTTGCTTTTATATATATATATATATATATATATATATATATATATATATATATTTGTTTTCTTTTTTCTCTTGTCATATACTTTTATCAGTCTTTTTGTTTGTTTTTGTTTGTATACTTCATAAATCTTACCTTGGGGCCCATTTGGGCTGAGGCTTCTCTTTTATTTTTCTTTTCTTTCCTGTCTCTCTCTCTCTCTCTCTTTTTTTTCTTTTTTCTCTCTTTCTTTTTTCTTTCATTTGGGTGGGGACTCCTGATTGCCCAGAAGCATTCCAGGGTGCACCTTGACTGCACCAGGGTCGATACATCCAGCTACATCTGTTCAGCCATCTCTCACCAAAATGACTAGGAGGAGGAATGCCCAACAGAAGAAAAATTCAGAGGATGGGCCTTCTGCAACAGAGCTAATGGCTATTGACATAGACAATAAGTTGGAAAGGGAATTCAGGCTAACAATTATCCAGGCAATAGCTAGGTTGGAGAAAGCCATGGATGACAAAATGGAATTGATTAGGGCAGAACTGAAAGCCACCAGGGATGATGTTCACAATGTTAGGGAAGAACTGAAAGCCACCAGGGATGATGTTCACAATGCTCTCAATGAGTTCCAATCTAATCTAAATTCTCTAAAAGCTAGGATAACTGAGACAGAAGATAGAATTAGTGATCTGGAGGACAAACAGAGAGAAAGGATCAGGAGGAAACCTAGAACAAACAGCTTAGAAGCCAAGAAAACAGAATCAGGGAAATAAATGATGCCATGAAACGTTCCAACATCAGAATTATTGGAATTCCTGAAGGGGAGGAGAAAGAAAGAAGTCTAGAAGATATAGCGGAACAAGTTCTCTATGAAAATTTTCCCAATCTCATGAATGGAACCAGCGTTCACGTACTAGAGGCAGAACGGTCTCCCCCCAAGATTATAGATTCTCAAAAGTCCTCAAGACACCTAATAGTAAGAATGAGGAATTATAATTGTAGGCAGGCCCTCTTGAAGGCAGCGAGGACAAAGAGGCTCCTTACGTACAGAGGAAAGCCCATCAGAATAATATCAGACCTTTCCACAGAAACCTGCCAGAAAGGGCTGGCAAGATATATTCAGGGCACTAAATGAGAAGAACATGCAGCCAAGAATACTTTATCCGGCAAGACTAACATTCAAAATGGATGGAGAGATAAAGAGTTTCCAAGACCGGCAAGGCTTAAAAGACTATGCAACCACCAAGCTGACACTGCAGGAAATATTAAGGGGGTTCTATAAAAGAAGAAAAATCCTAAGAATATCATTGAACAGAAATATAGAGACAATCTACAGGAAGAAACTCTTCAAAGGTAACACGATCTCAATAAAAATGTATCTATCAATAATCACTCTCAATGTGAATGGCCTAAATGTGCGCATAAAATGACACAGGGTTGCAGATTGGATAAAACAACAGGACCCATTCATATGTTCTCTACAAGAGATACATTTTTTTTTAATTTTTTTATTTTAATAAACATATAATGTATTTTTATCCCCAGGGGTACAGGTCTGTGAATCGTCTGGTTTACACATTTCACAGCACTCATCATAGCCCATACCCTCCCCAATGTCCATTTCCCCACCACCCTCTCCCGTCCCCCTTCCCCCCTGCAACCCTCAGTCTGTTTCTTGAGATTGAGTCTTTTATGGTTTGTCTCCCTCCCAATCCCATCTTTTCATTTTTTCTTTTCCTACCTCCCCCCAACCCCCCCCGCCTTGCATCTCCACTTCCTCATATCAAAGAGATCATATGATAGTTATATTTCTCCGATTGACTTATTTCGCTAAGCATGATACCCTCTAGTTCCATCCACGTCGTCGCAAATGGCAAGATTTCATGTCTTTTGATGGCTGCATAGTATTCCATTGTGTATATATACCACATCTTCTTTATCCATTCATCTGTTGATGGACATCTAGGCGCTTTCCACAGTTTGGCTATTGTGGACATTGCTGCTATAAACATTCGGGTGCACGTGCCCCTTCGGAGCACCACGTTTGTATCTTTAGGATATATACCCAGGAGTGCAATTGCTGGGTCGTAGGGTAGCTCTATTTTCAGTTTTTTGAGGAACCTCCACACTGTTTTCCAGAGTGGTTGCACCAGCTTGCATTCCCACCAACAGTGTAGGAGGGTTCCCCTCTCTCCGCATCCTCGCCAGCATCTGTCATTTCTTGACTTGTTAATTTTAGCCATTCTGACTGGTGTGAGGTGGTATCTCATTGTGGTTTTGATTTGTATTTCCCTGATGCCGAGTGATGTGGAGCATTTTTTCATGTGTCTGTTGGCCATCTGGATGTCTTCCTTGCAGAAATGTCTGTTCATGTCCTCTGCCCATTTCTTGACTGGATTATTTGTTCTTTGGGTATTGAGTTTGATAAGCTCTTTATAGATTTTGGATACGAGCCCTTTATCTGATATGTCGTTTGCAAATATCTTCTCCCATTCTGTCAGTTGTCTTTTGGTTTTGTTAACTGTTTCCTTTGCTGTGCAAAAGCTTTTGATCTTGATGAAATCCCAATAGTTCATTTTTGCCCTTGCTTCTGTTGCCTTTGGCGATGTTCCTAGGAAGAAGTTGCTGCGGTGGAGGTCAAAGAGGTTGCTGCCTGCATTGTCCTCAAGGATTTTGATAGATTCCTTTCGCACATTGAGGTCCTTCATCCACTTTGAGTCTATTTTCGTGTGTGGTGTAAGGAAATAGTCCAATTTCATTTTTCTGCATGTGGCTGTCCAATTTTCCCAGCACCATTTGTTGAAGAGGCTGTCTTTTTTCCATTGGATATTCTTTCCTGCTTTGTCAAAGATTAGTTGACCATAGAGTTGAGGGTCTATTTCTGGGCTCTCTATTCTGTTCCATTGGTCTATATGTCTGTTTTTGTGCCAGTACCATACTGTCTTGATGATGACAGCTTTGTAATAGAGCTTGAAGTCTGGAATTGTGATACCACCGACTTTGGCTTTCTTTTTCAATATTCCTTTGGCTATTCGAGGTCTTTTCTGGTTCCATATAAATTTTAGGATTATTTGTTCTATTTCTTTAAAAAAAATGGATGGGATTTTGATAGGGATTGCATTAAATGTGTAGATTGCTTTAGGTAGAATAGACATTTTCACAATATTTGTTCTTCCAATCCATGAGCATGGAATATTTTTCCATTTCTTTGTGTCTTCCTCAATTTCTTTCATGAGTACTTTATAGTTTTCTGAGTATAGATTCTTTGCCTCTTTGGTTAGATTTATTCCTAGGTATCTTATGGTTTTGGGTACGATTGTAAATGGGACTGACTCCTCAATTTCTCTTTCTTCTGTCTTGTTGTTAGTGTAAAGAAATGCGACTGATTTCTGTGCATTGACTTTATATCCTGACACTTTACTGAATTCCTGTATAAGTTCTAGCAGTTTTGGAGTGGAGCCTTTTGGGTTTTCCACATATAGTATCATATCATCTGCAAAGAGTGATAGTTTGACTTCTTCTTTGCCGATTTGGATGCCTTTAATTTCTTTTTGTTGTCTGATTGCTGAGGCTAGGACTTCTAGTACTATATTGAACAGCAGTGGTGATAACGGACATCCCTGCCGTGTTCCTGACCTTAGCGGAAAAGCTTTCAGTTTTTCTCCATTGAGAATGATATTTGCGGTGGGTTTTTCATAGATGGCTTTGATAATATTGAGGTATGTGCCTTCTATCCCTACACTTTGAAGAGTTTTAATCAGGAAGGGATGCTGCACTTTGTCAAACGCTTTTTCAGCATCTATTGAGAGTATCATATGGTTCTTACTCTTTCTTTTATTAATGTATTGTATCACATTGATGGATTTGCGGATGTTGAACCAACCTTGCAGCCCTGGAATAAATCCCACTTGGTCGTGGTGAATAATCCTTTTAATGTACTGTTGGATCCTATTGGCCAGTATTTTGGTGAGAATTTTCGCATCTGTGTTCATCAAGGATATTGGTCTGTAATTCTCTTTTTTGGTGGGATCCTTGTCTGGTTTTGGGATCAAGGTGATGCTGGCCTCATAGAATGAGTTTGGAAGTTTTCCTTCCATTTCTATTTTTTGGAACAGTTTCAGGAGAATAGGAATTAATTCTTCTTTAAATGTTTGGTAGAATTCCCCTGGGAAGCCGTCTGGTCCTGGACTTTTGTTTGTTTGGAGATTTTTGATGACTGTTTCAATCTCCTTACTGGTTATGGGTCTGTTCAGGTTATCTATTTCTTCCTGGTTCAGTTGTGGTAGTTTATACATCTCTAGAAATGTATCCATTTCTTCCAGGTTGTCAAATTTGTTGCCATAGAGTTGCTCGTAGTATGTTCTTATAATTGTTTGTATTTCTTTGGTGTTGGTTGTGATCTCTCCTCTTTCATTCATGATTTTATTTATTTGCGTCCTTTCTCTTTTCTTTTTGATAAGTCTGGCCAGGGGCTTATCAATCTTATTAATTCTTTCAAAGAACCAGCTCCTAGTTTTGTTGATTTGTTCTATTGTTTTTTTAGTTTCTATTTCATTGATTTCTGCTCTGATCTTTATGATTTCTCTTCTCCTGCTGGGTTTAGGCTTTCTTTGTTGTTCTCTCTCCAGCTCCTTTAGGTGTAGGGTTAGGTTGTGTATTTGAGACCTTTCTTGTTTCTTGAGAAAGGCTTGCACTGCTATATATTTTCCTCTCAGGACTGCCTTTGTTGTGTCCCACAGATTTTGAACTGTTGTGTTTTCATTATCATTTGTTTCCATGAATTTTTTCAATTCTTCTTTAATTTCCTGGTTGACCCATTCATTTTTTAGAAGGATGTTGTTTAGTCTCCATGTATTTGCGTTCTTTCCAAATTTCCTCTTGTGATTGAGTTCGAGCTTCAGAGCATTGTGGTCTGAAAATATGCAGGGAATGATCTCAATCTTTTGGTACCGATTGAGACCTGATTTATGACCCAGGATGTGGTCTATTCTGGAGAATGTTCCATGTGCACTAGAGAAGAATGTATATTCTGTTGCTTTGGGATGAAATGTTCTGAATATATCTGTGATGTCCATCTGGTCCAGTGTGTCATTTAAGGCCTTTATTTCCTTGTTGATCTTTTGCTTAGATGATCTGTCCATTTCAGTGAGGGGAGTGTTAAAGTCCCCTGCTATTATTGTATTACTGTCGATGTATTTCTTTGATTTTGTTACTAATTGGTTTATATAGTTGGCTGCTCCCATGTTAGGGGCATAGATATTTAAGATTGTTAGATCTTCTTGTTGGACAGACCCTTTGAGTATGATATAGTGTCCTTCCTCATCTCTTATTATAGTCTTTGGCTTAAAATCTAATTGATCTGATATAAGGATTGCCACCCCAGCTTTCTTCTGATGTCCATTAGCATGGTACATTGTTTTCCACCCCCTCACTTGAAATCTGGAGGTGTCTTCGGGTCTAAAATGAGTTTCTTGTAGGCAGCATATTGATGGGTTTTGTTTTTTTATCCATTCTGATACCCTGTGTCTTTTGATTGGGGCATTTAGCCCATTAACATTCAGGGTAACTATTGAGAGATATGAATTTAGTGCCATTGTATTGCCTGTAAGGTGATTGTTACTGTATATTGTTTCTGTTTCTTTCTGATCTACTACTTTTAGGGTCTCTCTTTGCTTAGAGGACCCCTTTCAATATTTCCTGTAGAGCTGGTTTGGTGTTTGCAAATTCTTTCAGCTTTTGTTTGTCCTGGAAGCTTTTTATCTCTCCTTCTATTTTCAATGATAGCCTAGCCGGATATAGTATTCTTGGCTGCATGTTTTTCTCGTTTAGTGCTCTGAATATATCATGCCAGTTCTTTCTGGCCTGCCAGGTCTCTGTGGATAGGTCCGCTGCCAATCTAATGTTTTTACCCTTGTATGTTACAGACTTCTTTTCCCGGGCTGCTTTCAGGATTTTCTCTTTGTCGCTAAGACTTGTAAATTTTACTATCAGGTGACGAGGTGTGGACCTATTTTTATTGATTTTGAGGGGCGTTCTTAGCATCTCCTGGATTTTGATGTTTGTTCCCTTTGCCATATTAGGGAAATTCTCTCCAATAATTGTCTCCAATATACCTTCTGCTCCCCTCTCTCTTTCTTCTTCTTCTGGAATCCCAATTATTCTAATGTTGTGTCGTCTTATGGTGTCACTTATCTCTCGAATCCTCTCCTCGTGTTCCAGTAGTTGTTTGTCTCTCTTTTGCTCAGCTTCTTTATTCTCTGTCATTTGGTCTTCTATGTCACTAATTCTTTCTTCTGCCTCATTTATCCTGGCAGTGAGAGCTTCCATTTTTGATTGCACCTCATGAATAGCTTTTTTGATTTCAACTTGGTTAGATTTTAGTTCTTTTATTTCTCCAGAAAGGGCTTTTATCTCTCCGGAGAGGGTTTCTCTAATATCTTCTATGCCTTTTTCGAGCCCGGCTAGAACCTTGAGAATTGTCATTCTGAACTCTAGATCTGTCATGCTACCTATGTCTGTATTGATTAGGTCTCCAGCCTTCGGTACAGCCTCTTGTTCTTTTTTTTGAGGTGAGTTTTTCCGCCTTGTCATTTTGTCCAGGTAGGATTTGCTTTCTCCTGCTGTGGAATTCCGCTGTTCTTGGCGACTGAAGTTGGTTTTGGATCGGTTTCTTGTTGATCTTCTGGGGGAGGGGCCTGTTGTAGTGATTCTCAAGTGTCCTTGCCGCAGGTGGAATTGCACCGCCCTTGCCAGGGGCCGGGCTAAGGAATCCACTCGGGTTTGCTTTCGGGAGCTTTTGTTCCCTGAGCGCTTTCCGTAGAGTTCCGGTGGACGGGAATGAAGATGGCGGCCTCCCAATCTCTCGGCCCGGAGGAGCTGAGAGCTTGGGGTTCCGCTCCTCAGTGCGCTCTCAGAGCAAAGCGCCCAATAGCCCCTCCTCCCTGGCTTGTGGTCGCGCCTCGAGGAAAGCAGTCAATTGTTGGAGCTGGAGAAAAGCGCCGGGTCGCTTTTGTCTCCGTGGCCTCCGGCCGCGCTCCGAGCCCACCCAGCCTGCGACCGGCACAAGGTAACCCTGGGCTTAGAGCTCACTCCTCGGCTTTGTCGCTATAGCCGGCTTCCCCGCTCTAATACCTGCGAGCTCTGCGGCACTCAGACACCCCCAGTCCTTCTGTGACCCCGCGGGTCCTGGGGTTATGCTGACCCCGCCTGGGTTTCCCCCCAGTTTAGCCTCTGGAGCGATGTCTCCCAGTGGAGCCGACTTTTAAAAGTCCCAATTTTGTGCTCCGTCGCTCCGCTGCTTGCCGGGTGCCGGCCCCTCCCCCCGGGGTCTATCTTCCCGTCGCTTTGGATTCACTTCTCCGCAGGTCCTACCTTTCAGAAAGTGATCGATTTTCTGTTTCTGGGATTGTTGCTCTTCTTCTCTTCGATTTCCCGTTGGATTTGTAGGTGTTCACAATGCTTAGATAAGCTATCTAGCTGATCTCCTGCTACCTGATGTCGTCTCAGCCTGCTACTTCTCCGCCATCTTGACTCCTCCCCCTACAAGAGATACATTTTGAACCTAAAGATACACCCAGACTGAAGGTGAAGAGATGGAGAAGCATCTTTCATGCCAATGGGCCTCAAAAGAAGGCCGGGGTAGTGATTCTCATATCAGATAAATTAGATTTTAAACTAAAGACTGTAGTCAGAAATACAGAAGGACACTACATCATTCTTAAAGGGACTATCCACCAAGATGATCTAACAATTTTAAATATCTATGCCTCCAATATGGGAGCAGCCAATTACATAAGAAAACTATTAATTAAGATAAAGAGTCATATTGATATGAATACAATAATAGTAGGAGATCTTAACACGCCACTTTCAGTAATAGACAGATCATCAAAGCAGAAAATCAATAAAGAAACAAGAGCACTGAATGACACATTGGACCAGATGGACCTCATAGATATATACAGAACATTCCACCCTAAAACAACAGAATACTCATTCTTATCAAGTGCACATAGAACCTTCTCCAGAATAGACCACACACTGGGTCACAAATGAGGACACAACCGATACCAAAAGACAGATTATTCCCTGCATATTCTCAGATCACAGTCTTTTGAAACTGGAGCTCAATCACAAGGAAAAGTTTGGAAGGAATTCAAACACCTGGAAGCTGAAGACCACCTTGCTTAACAATGCTTGGATCAACCAGGAGATCAAAGAAGAAATTAAACAATTCATGGAAACCAATGAGAATGAAGACATTTCAGTCCAAAACCTATGGGATACAGCAAAGGCGGTCCTAAGGGGGAAATATATAGCCATCCAAGCCTCCCTCAAAAAAACTGAAAAATCCAGAATACACCAGCTATCTCTACACCTTAAGGAACTGGAGAATTGACAACAAATTAAACCAACTCCACACATAAGAAGGGAAATGATCAAGATAAGAGCAGAGATCAATGAGGTAGAAACTAGAGATACAGTAGAACGTATCAATGAAACTAGAAGCTGGTTTTTTGAAAGAATCAATAAGATCGATAAACCATTGGCAACACTAATCCAAAAGAAAAGAGAGAAAGCCCAAATTAATAAAATTATGAATGAAAAGGGAGAGATCACAACTAACACCAAGGAAGTAGAAACAATCATCATAAATTATTATCAACAGTTATATGCCAATAAGTTAAACAACCTAGATGAAATGGATGCATTCCTGGAAACCTATAAACTCCCAAAATTGAGCCAGGAAGAAATTGACAACCTGAATAGATTGATATCTAGTAACTAGATTGAAGCAGTGATCAAAAACCTCCCAAAAAACAAGAGCCCAGGACCTGACAGATTCCCTGGGGAATTCTACCAAACTTTCAAAGAAGAAATAACACCTATTCTTCTGTAGCTGCTTCAAAAAATTGAAACAGAAGGAAAACTTCCAGACTCTTTTTATGAAGCCAGCATTGCCCTGATCCCCAAACCAGGCAAGGACCCCACCAAAAAGGAGAATTTCAAACCAATATCACTGATGAATGTGGATGCTAAGATTCTCAATAAGATCCTAGCAAACAGGATCCAACAGCACATCAAAAAGATTATCCACCATGACCAGGTGCAATTCATCCCTGGGTTGCAAGTATGGTTCAACATTCGCAAATCAATCAATGTGATAGAACCAATCAATAAGAGAAGAGAGAAGAACCACATGGTCCTCTCAATTGATGCAGAAAAAGCATTTGACAAAATCCAGCATCCGTTCCTGATTAAAACGCTTCAAAGTACAGGGATAGAGGGAACATTCCTGAACTTCATAAAATCTATCTATGAAAGACCCACAGCAAATATCATCCTCAATGGGAAAAAGCTGACAGCCTTCCCATTGAGATCAGGAACATGACAAGGATGCCCACTCTCACCACTCTTGTTCAACATAGTATTAGAAGTCCTAGCAACAGCAATCAGACAACAAAGAGAAATAAAAGGTATCCACATTGGCAATGAAGAAGTCAAACTCTCTCTCTTCACAGATGACATGATACTTTATATGGAAAACCCAAAAGACTCCACCCCCAAACTACTAGAACTCATATAGCAATTCAGTAACGTGGCAGGATACAAAGTCAATGTACAGAAATCATTGGCTTTCTTATACAGTAACAATGAAAGTACAAAAAGGGAAATTAGAGAATCGATTCCATTTGTTATAGCACCAAGAATCATAAGATACCTGGGAATCAACCTAACCAAAGAGGTAAAGGATCTGTACTCGAGGAACTACAGAACACTCATGAAAGAAATTGAAGAAGACACAGAAAGATGGAAGACCATTCCATGCTCTTGGATCAAAAGAATAAACATTGTTAAAATGTCTATACTGCTTAGAGCAATCTATACTTTTAATGCCATTCCGATCAAAATTCCACCGGTATTTTTCAAAGAGCTGGAGCAAATAATCCTAAAATTTATATGGAATCAGAAGAGACCCCAAATTGCTAAGGAAATATTGAAAAGCAAAAATAAAACTGGCAGCATCACGTTACCTGATTTCAAGCTTTACTACAAAGCTGTGATCACCACGACAGCATGGTACTGGCATAAAACAGATACATAGACCAGTGGAACAGTAGAGAGCCCAGATATGGACCCTCAACTCTGTGGTCAAATAATCTTCGACAAAGCAGGAAAAAATATGCAATGGAAAAAAGACAGTCTCTTCAATAAATGGTGCTGGGAAAACTGGACAGCTATATGTAAAAGAATGAAATGCGATCATTCTCTTACACCGTACACAAAGATAAACTTGAAATGGATAAAAGACCTCAACGTGAGACAGGAATCCATCAGAATCCTAGAGGTGAACATAGGCTGTAACCTCTTCAATATCAGCCACAGCAACTTCTTTCAAGATATGTCTCCAAAGGCAAAGGAAACAAAAGCAAAAATGAACTTTTGGGACTTCATCAAGATCAAAAGCTTCTGCACAGCAAAGGAAACAGTCAACAAAACGAAGAGGCAACCCATGGATTGGGAGAAGATATTTGCAAATGACAGTACAGACAAAATGTTGATATCCAGGATCTATAAAGAACTTCTCAAACTCAACACACACAAAATGGATAATCATGTCAAAAAATGGGCAGAAGATATGAACAGACACTTCTCCAATGAAGACATACAAATGGCTACCAGACACATGAAAAAATGTTCATCATCACTAGCCATCAGGGAGATTCAAATTAAAACCACATTGAGATACCACCTTACACCAGTTAGAATGGCCAAAATTAGCAAGACAGGAAACAACATGTGTTGGAGAGGATGTGGAGAAAGGGGAACCCTCTTACACTGTTGGTGGGAATGCAAGTTGGTGCAGCCACTTTGGAGATCAGTGTAGGGATTCCTTAAGAAATTAAAAATAGAGCTTCCCTATGACCCTGCAATTGCACTACTGGGTATTTACCCCACAGATACAGATGTAGTGAAAAGAAGGGCCATCTGTACCCCAAGGTTTATAGCAGCAATGGTCACGGCCGGCAAACTGTGGAAAGAACCAAGATGCCCTTCAACGGACGAATGGATAAGGAAGATGTGGCCCATATACACGATGGAGTATTATGCCTCCATCAGAAAGGATGAATACCCAACTTTTGTATCAATATGGATGGCACTGGAAGAGATTATGCTGAGTGAAATAAGTCAAGCAGAGACAGTCAATTATCATATGGTTTCACTTATTTGTGGAGCATAACAAATAACATGGAGGACATGGGGAGATGGAGAGGAGAAGGGAGTTGAGGGAAATTGGAAGGGGAGGTGAGCCATGAGAGACTATGGACTCTGAAAAACAACCTGAGGGTTTTGAAGGGGCGGGGGGTGGGAGGTTGGGGGAGCCAGGTGGTGGGTATTAAGGAGGGCACATACTGCATGGAGCACTGGGTGTGGTGCAAAAACAATGAATTCTGTTATGCTGAAAAGAATTAAAAAAAAAAGATATTTGAATCCCAATTGTTAATATTAATTGATTTATGGAATAAAGTAGGAAGTAACTCAACTGCAAACCTCTATATGGCAATGACCTTTGCGTGTGTGTGTGTGTGTGTGCGTGTGTGCATGTACATGCACATGTATGTGCATACAAATACTATAGTACTTAACTACCAAGGAGGAAACAGAGCCTGAGGTTGAGCAGAAGTGTTAGAGGCACTTAGAAGTCCTCTTATTCTGGCCATTTATTCAACTTGGGGAGATGACTAAACCATTTAACAATTTTAAATGTTCTTTATTGCCATCATGCACCTAGAACCCCACCTCATCAGTATTCTTTATATCAACAGATGACCAAAAGGGAATTTGAATTATTTTATTAGGATTTGAATAAAACAAGACCACTGATAACAAGATGCCCTAATGCTCCAGAAAATTGCCATTTACCTCATATTTTATTCTTCTTTCTTTTGAATGTTTAATCTGGAGATTATTGATACACAAAAGTTTGTAAGTGTCACACACTGTTGTTGACAATATCCTCTTGGTACTTAATGGCATGATCATCAGTAGCAATGGACTTGATATTGCTGAGCTCTGTCAGCATCAGAGATCCTGAGATGGGTTTCCACTTATAACACTGATGTGTCCTACTGAGTGCACAGTAATGTGGGACACATCTGAAGCTGATCCCATGGGTTTAGATTTCAACTGCCATCATTTTGATTTCCTTCTTTTTAAGTTATAATTAATTTATTCATTTGTTCACCCTTTCCAGAATATCTCCAGTGCTAGAGAGAGCCTGTAAAGATTAATAAACCATCATTTTATTTTCCATTTTTTCACCTGAACTAAATTAGTTTGAATATTTCTGCTAGGTGATTTACACTGACAGTTGACTTTACTTTTTTTACTCGGACAGATTGTGCAAAAGCTTTTTTGAACATGATTGAGTTATGGTTGATCACAGTTTCAAAGATAGAATCATCCTTCTAGATTGTTTAGAACTACAGAGAATTATGGGTTTGAGAAATGGCGTCTACTTAAGAAAGTTTGTCCTGGTACCTTGTGAGATATTTTATTAAGCCATTTTGGTTTTAGTATAAACTATTCATTTAAATGAAATCATATCTCAATTTCTTAAACTTGCAGTTCTACATATGAAAATTAGCAAATCTCATACTGTCTGCTCAATGTTTGTTTGTTTGAACCCATGCAAATTAAGAAAAACGTGTAAATCCAGAATCTGTAATATAATGGGCAGGAGTCCAGCTATTGTGAGTTATTTTCTCCTTTGATGACATATTGTATGTAATTTTTAACTATACTTTAATGTGTCTTTTTTCATTTCATATTGATATGAAATGAAAAAATTGAAAGCCATATGAATTTTTTCCATAAGGAAAAGCGATAATTATTTTTTTTTAAATTCCTCAATTTTGCAGAGGCAGTTTTTCAGAGTAAAGTGGTTTGCTTGCTCATTGTTTTTCATAAACGATATATATGCATAATTTACATTTGACCCTTAATTCTTATCTAAGTTCTTAAATGAAAAAAACAGTCTTCTTGATTCCCATTTTTCAGTCTTTATAAAGGCATTTGCTGTTTATAAAATAAAACAAAAGCATTGGTTAAATGGAGGAAATGATGCCTGTTCATTCAGAAAGTCTAAAGGGACAGAGAGGCTCATATCACTTTTCCAGGCTATCTCCCAGAGTCTAATTTCACAAGCCATCAATACTTTGAAAGGGGAAATTAATTTGAATGTCTGTCATATTCTAGAAATATTCTAGAAATTCTAGAAAGTGGGATGAGGTATTGGTAAATATTGTCAAGTTGCCTCAGAAAGGATAGACTGGTGAAAGATAGATCCATATTGTTGTTAAAAAGGAGGAGTCTATCCAGCAAAAGAAGAATTTTCTTCTTTCAATATTTATAAAAATTTCAGTGTTTTCCTAACTGTCTTGGGGGAATTACTAAGATAAATTTTACAAATAATGTGGTTGTACAGAGAGAGTTTTAATGAATTCAGGAATAAATTAGAATATGTACAAAATGTGGAATGAGATGCATATTAGAAAGCTGAGCTGTAGAAGGGTACATAATTGTGGAATTGGCATCAGTGATGCTAAAGCACAGAAGGGAATACCCTTGAGTATCTTTTCTAAGACCATAAACTAGACTCTTACATGCATCCTTCAAATAAAAATAACCACTTGATGCTAGTGGTAATTATTGACTAGACAATAAAGACAAAATATAATGTCAGGTTTAATTTTGCTGAGTGTGTATACAATGAGAGCTTTATTGCAATAGACTGGCTAATTTGGTGTTCCATTCTACATAAACACCCTTGAAAAAATCATTTGGAACAAAAGGCCGGTTGGTGCCTCTCCTCTAAGATAACAAAAATGATAAAGACCCATAGAGAAGTATCTCCCAGTTATCTGTGAAGTTAAAGTTAGCAGGGCAAATTTCATCATAGTACATATGTTTTGGGGTTCTTTTGGCTGCTCCAGCATGCCAAGCCTTTTTCTGACTACAGGAGCCATTCATTCACTTTCCTTTCTCTGCATTGCTCTTCCTCACCTCTGAGTTATCTGGACCTTCTCACTGCTCAGGTCCCTGGTTAATTGTCAACTTCAGGGAATAGCCCATGCATTTTACTACTCTCATGCCTCCACGTTTTTGTTTTTTTTTTTGTTTTTTTTTTTTTTCAAAATAGTTATAATATTTTCTTTATCTCTTTGTTTGGGTATACTAATACACAAATTGAAATATAAACTCAGTGAATGCTGAGGTCTGGTCATTCTTGTTTCTCTTGGATCTGCATTGCCTGTAGCAGTACCTTGTACATAAGATGCTAACAAAAACCAATCCACTTGTTAAAGGATTGTTGAAGTAATCCAAATAAAGGGCAACATTATGGGCAAAATAAGATGGAAAATTGTGGCTGTAGATTGGATAAAGTGACTAAAAGAGACAATCTGGTCAATATTTAGAATACACAAAATTATAAACATTTTAGAACCCAGGATATAGCAGTTGTTATCCTCCCTAATAATTATCACAAATTTTCAAAAATAGTTCTTAATTCCTTTGAAAAAATACTGTATCATTTTAACTTAATTGAAATACAGATATACTTTGAAACAACTCAAGCTGAACCATTTTCCATAAACACAAACCTACAATTTTTTATAGAAAGCAAATTATGTGAAATCAGGACTATGTCCATAGCACTCTTTTTCCTCCTCCTTTTTAATTTCTAGCCTGTATCGCAATGTCTGGAACATAATACATTACTTAATCAGCAGAGTACTGGAAAGGAATTATTTAGCCAGGTAGAACCATAGTGGCAGACTTCATGCTCTAAATGCTTCAAATGCTGGTTCATCATAATACTGTCCAAACAAACTGACCAATTTCCCAATAGTTTAGTAATACGTAAATTGTAAGTCTTGTTCTAGAAATTTAAGTATAAGTCACTTTTAGAATAATGTTAATGCTTTATCTAATAGTTTCTCCAAGGCTTGCCTGAAGTTAAACAAGTTGGATTCTGTTGTTGTGGCCATTAGCTTTCCACGGGCTCTCTCTGGGCTTCAGCACCCTATAAATCCTGGGAATACTTATGGCCTCCTTTTCCCAAAGACCAACTGATGTCCCAAAATTTTAACTAATGTAGCTTGAAATATGACTACCCTGAAATCTATATTACAAAATTTCCGAAGGAAAATGAGCAAAAGAAATAGTCCAGGCCCATGCAGAGAACAATTATTATAGTGATTATTGAGATTTGAGACACACATGAGATAGGATTTAGGAATCAAGAAGATCCACTGTTTCTAAAAAGTACATAATTTATTCCACCCACATATAAATCATACGTGGCCTAGGGATCAAGTGTATCTGTCCAGAAGGTGTGATAGGGACATCAGATACTTCGGATTGACCCTTCCTTATTTTTGAAAAATGAGTCAGCCCAGTCCCATTGTTTAGCACTACAAACTGTTGCTGTTGAGTAAATTTCCTACTGTGACATGATGCCCTTGAAATTTTGGATGACTGACTTATTGTCTGCTTTCCTCACTCACCAGCTCTTTACTGTAAAGAAAAATATGCTTTCACAAAAAGGCAAATAAGTATAAACAGAGGGAATGGGACTTCATTGTAGTAATCTAGTGACATGTAAACCAAATAAGAACTTATTAGAATTCTTGAGAACAACAACAACAAAAAACATACGCTGCAAATCTCCTATTCTAAAGGTTTTTGGTGAGATTTATAAAACTCTTCTTACAGTCAAGTAAAAATTGCTGAAATTGATTTTATATACTTCAACTTTTATGGTTTCACAACTGTTTAAACATGAAAAAAGCAGAACTCTTTAGATAAAAATTTAAATAATGCAAAAATCAAGCTTTGAATTATAAATAGTCTGACTGTTCCAACCCATTATTATTGGCTGATCAATAGCATTGCGAACAATAACTTATGCAACAACAGGAAGCTTTTATTCAGCAATATTCAATTTGGAATTATTGTGAAGGTTTCACAGTGAGCAGTGGAAATTAAACACACTTATAAGACTCCATGTATTTCTATATCTCTAATAGACTCTGACTCAAACTTTCAAATAAATAATTTTGGATATTTGAATATCCAAGTTCATATAAAGAAAAATACCTCAAGTTGGCTATTTGTAATCAACTTTATTGAAGTACACTTACTTACAATAAAAGGATCCTACTTTAAATGTATTTTTGCTAAGTTTTGAGAAACATATAGCACTGTATAACCACCACACTGAAGACAGAGAGCACATTCATCACCAATATCATTCCCTATGTCCTTTATTCTTCAAAACTGACTGGCAAGATTGATCACATTAATGACACTCTATTCATCAGGAGTGCTGAAGTTCAAAATATGAAAGGGAAAACAATATAATTTCCAAAATAGAACATAGGAAAATACCTTTACAACTGTTGAGTAAGCAAGGGTTTTTTGTTTTTTTTTTAAATCATAGAAATCAGAAATCAGAAAAGAAATAATGACAAATTGGATTATACTAAAATTAAGAACTTCTGTTCATTAAAATACACCATTAAAAGAATGAAAAGACAAGCCAGAGTCTACAGGAAGATATTTGTCATACATAAAATGGTTGAAGAACTCATAATTGGGATATATAATGAGCTTTCACAAATTAATAAGAAAAATACAGACAAATAAATAGAAACAGAAATCATGGAAGAAGCTTAAACAAACACTTCAAACAGGAGACAACCAAATAGCCAATAAAGCTTTGAAAAGATGACCAATTTGATTAGTTATTACCAACACCTAAATTTTAAGAAGTAGGACAGACTATTATTACTCTAATAAAGAAAAAGAGAAAGTGTGCTGTGCAAAGTGAGAGTGAAGGGTCAGAGCAACAGGTACTGCTGGTAGAAGTGAAAATTGGCGGTGCCCTCTGGGGGCTCAGTCAGCTAGGTGTCTGACACTTGGTTTCCGCTCAGATCATGATCTCAGGATCCTGGAATCCAGCCCCGAATGGAGCTCCCTGCTCAATGGGGAGTCTGCTTGAGATTCTCTCCCTCTGCCCTTCCCCTGATGCATGCATGTGTGCATGCTTTCTCTCTCTCTCTCAAATAAATACATAAATATTTCTTTAAAAAGAAGTGAAAATTGAAAAATACATTTTGGAAAATTGTATGGGAAAATATATACATTTGAGAGTAATTTCAGTTTCATCTTTTAAGAGTAATTTATTAATTTCCTATTTCTGAAATGACCGGCCAGATAATATGTTGGGAGCTATGAAAATCATGATCAGTGACCTTTAATGAAAGTTACCCTGTAGTTGTCATAAGTCTATTTTGGGGTGTGTATACATATTTGGAAAGGGTGTTTCTTTCTAGAAAAATACTTATATTTTTCCTGCTTAGTGAAAATCCTCAGGTAAAAAGCGTAGTGTTTTTTTTTTTTTTTTTAGCTATATGAAGATGCATTTCAGAGTGTAGAATTGCAAACTATCCTATTAAGCTATAAAACAAAAGTCAAGAATCAATTCAGTGCTTAGATACACAATCAGGCTTCAAAGGAAAAAAAAAAAAAAAAGACTGGGCCCTTCTGAACACCCAGTGATTATCCCTGTCCCCAATGCCAGAGCCCCCTCTGGAGACCATGAGGGCTTCTGCTGTGCCAGGAACTGTCTGTGATCACTCTTCCTACCTAAGATACCCCTCAGCCCTCCCCAGAACCTGCTGTACCTCATGCCTTGATTAATGAGTAGTCTGGAGACAGATGCTTCAAAACTTCTGGAGTCCCAGCCAGAAACTACGGAGTTGAATTTTGGCAGATCTGATTTCAAAAACAATTGAAAAACACAAACCCAGACTGGAAAGGGTTGCAAGAGAGTTTAATATGATACTTAAGTCTTAATATCATTTGTATAAATAATTTTTATGCATTTAAGGAAAGCTATGAATACTCTAAAAGGAAAATGGGAAAATCCATGGTAATTCACATGATAATAAACACAGATAGCAAAAAGGAACAGGAAATATGGTGGAAATTGCAAATTAAAATACTGTTGTATCGTCTTTCTCTCTCAGATTATCGGTCATTATAAGACTATTGATGTTTTGTGTAGACAACTATATGTGAAAATTATGGAAATGATGGAAAGAAATATTAAACTGTGTACTCCAGGAGGGCTATCAAGCAAAATAGTTTTCAAAATATGTCTACTTTGGATGCTCAAATCAAAGTCCTCATTGCCTCTCTTAAGGATACAATAACATATGAACAAAAGCATCTGTGTAAGGTTGTTTAATGAAGCATATTATCCATCAAAAAGATATTGAAAACCAATTTGATGACTCAAAGATGAAGTGTAGTTACATGATTTTTCTATGAAATATTATGCAACCATTCAATAGTTTTAACACTGAAAGAGAGTAGGAACATTTTTCAATACTAAGTAGCCTTTGCTGTGTGCATAGTGAAACACCATTTTCATTGCATATGAGTAGCCATACATGTCTGCTCTGATCCCACTCTGCACCCATCTTTCTATGGACAGGCTATGAAAAGACTCAGGCTGATGGTTATGTGATGAGTCAGAGTTTAAGTGCATAGGGCTCTGGAAACCTGAAGTAATTTGGCCTTTCCAGCACATACCTGGGCACTATTGTTTTTCGGTGAGAGCCCCAGACTGTGGTGCATTCAGAGTGTGAGCACCAGTGACTCCTTGCTGTCAATAGGACCGCTGGTGAATACGGGCTATCCAAATTCAGTCTGTGGTATTTTTACCATTAGGCAGGTGGACTTTCTACAAGGAAAACTGGCAATACGTTCTGTGGAATTGGGTGTAGGTAAAAGTGGCTTGTGGAAAACAATTACTTGGATAAGTTGCTTCTTCCTGCAGAAATTTCTGTCCCTGCTTTGTTCTGTTTGTCCGCATGTATCTGAAAAGGGTAGAATCTGGGCAATGCTAAGCTAATAATAACAAGTACTTGTTTCTCATATGACACTAATGAAGGCAAAAGTTGACCTTCAAAAGATTAAATTGCTTATTTTATTTATTTTTGGCAAGCATAGAAACATGAACTGGTATTCATATCTTCAGATATTTTCTCATAGATGATTGTTTTGAACAGAATAAAATGTAAGTAAATGGAGGGATGCAGTGCCTTTATTTAAGTATGTTAACAATATTAATTATTTAGGTTCCTCAGTGCTCATAAACTTGACATTCTTAGGACTTTACCGAATGGTAGGTAAGAACAAAATGGTCACATAAATGTGAATTACCAAACTTTCATTGTCCTGACATGATTTCAGCACCTCTGTTGTTTCCTGCCATTTCCACACAAGTTTTCAGGAAATTCCTCCCATCTCAAAGTAAATGGTATCACGTGTCATCTAACAGGCATGACTGTGCCTGGCATGGAAACTGTGTGTCCACCGTACACCACTGCTGCCTCTCCTAGCAATTCCTACTTCTGTCCTGCACCCAGCATATATAGATGGATATATGGATAGGATGGATTGGGGCAAGTAGGAGATGAGTGTAGTGGATTGCATTATTGGTCAAAGGTCTTCACTGTGTAGAGGGTTTTTTTTATTTTGGTGTAGTCCCAATGGTTTATTTTTGCTTTTATTTCTCTTGCTTCAGGACACATAGACAAATGTGTGAAGGCCGATGTCAGAGACATTCCTATCTGGGTTGTTTTGTGTGACTTTTATGGTTTCAGATCTCACAGTTAGGTCTTTAACCCACTTTGAATTTATTTTTGTGTGTGGTGTGACAAAGTGGTCCAATTTCATTCATTTGCAGGTACCTGCCCAGTTTTCCCAATACTATCTGTTGCAGACAATCTTTATCCCGTTGGATATTCTTTCCAGTTTTATAGAAGACTAATTGACCATGGAATTGTGGGTTCATATCTGGGTTTTCTATTCTGTTCCACTGATCTGTATGTCATTTTTTGTGCCAATACCATATTGCTTTGATTACTACAGCTTTGTAATATAATTTAAAGTCTGGAATTTTGACACCTCCAGCCTTGCTTTTCTTTTTCTTAAGTGCCTTGACTATTTGGAGTCTTTTGTGATTCCATATAAAGTTTTGGATTATTTGTTCTAGTTCTGGGGAAAATGTTGTTGGTATTTTGATAGGGATTGCATGAAATATGTAGATTGCTTTGGGTACTATAAGCATTGTAAAAATATTTGTTCTTTTAATCTATAATCTTGTTTTAATTTTATTATTTTAATCTGTCTTTCCTCTTCCTTGTGTTATCTTCAATTTCTTTCATCAATATTTTATAGCTTTCAGAGTCCAGGTCTTTTACCTCTTTGGTTAGGTTTATTCTTAGGCATCTTATTATTTTGGTGCAATTGTAAATGAGATTATTTTCTTAATTTCTCTTTCTGCTCCTTCATTATTATTGTGTATAATGCATCAGATTTCTGTACATTCATTTTGTATCCTATGACTTTACTGAATTCATTTATCAGTAATAGTTTTTTGATAGAGTCTTTTTATATATAGTATCATGTCATTTGCAAATAAAAGTTTTACATCTTCCTTACCAGTTTTGATGCCTTTTATTTCCTGGCTAGTACTTCAAACTAGGTTGGTTAAACGTGGTAAGTGGCCATCCTGACCTTGTACCTTTTAGCTTTACCTCATTGAGTATGATATTAACTGTAGGTTTTTCATATAAGGCCTTTATTATGTTGAGATATATTCCCTCTAAACCTACTGTGTTGAGGGTTTTTATCATGAATGGCTGTTATACTTTGTCAAATGCTTTTTCTGAATCTATTGAAATTGTCATTTTATATTTTCTCTTATTTGTGAATACTGAACTACCCTTGCATCCTAGGAATAAATTCAACTTGATCATGGTGAATGATTTTTTTTTTAATGTATTGTTGGATGCAGTTTGCTAGTATTTTGTTGAGGATTTGCATATCTATGTTCATCAGAGATATTGGCCTGTAGTTCTCTTTTTTAGTGGTGTCTTTATTTGGTTTTGGTATCAGGGCAATACTGGCCTCGTAGAATGAATTTGAGTTTTCTTCCCTTTTCTACTTTTTGGAATAGTTTGAGAAGAGTAGGTATTAAATCTTCTTTAAATGTTTGGTAAAGTTCGCCTGTGAAGCTGCCTGATCCTGCTCTTTTGTTTGTTGGGAGTTTTTTGTTTTTTGTTTTTTGTTTTTTTTTTTTGTTGGGAGTTTTTTTATTACTGATTCAGTCTCCTTGTTGGTAATCACTCTATTCAAATTTTCTATTTCTTCCTGTTTCAGTTTGGGAAGGTTATATGTTTCTAGGAATTTATCTATTTCTTCTAGGTTGTCCAATTTATTCACATATAGTTTTTCATAATATTGTCTTATAATTATATGTCTGTGGCGTTGGTTGTTATTGCTCCTCTCTTCTTTGTGATTTTATTTATTTGGGTCCTTCCTCTTTGTGATAAATCTGAATAAAGATTTATCAATTTTATAGATTTTTTCAAAGATCCATCTCCTGGTTTCATTGATGTGTTTTATTATTTTGGTTTTTATTTTTTTTTTTAGTTTCTATATCGTTTATTTCTCCTCTAATCTTTATTATTTCCTTTCTTCTGCTGGCTTTAGACTTCATTTGTTCTTCTTTTTCTAACTCCTTTAGGTGCAAGATTAGGCTGTTTGTTTGAGATTTTTCTTGCTTCTTCAGGTAGGCCTGTATTGCTATAAATAGCCCTCTGAGAAGTGCCTTTGCTGTATCCCAAAGGTTTTGGACTGTTGTATTTTCATTTCTGTTTGTTTCCATGTATTTTTAAATTTCTTCTTTGATCTCCTGGTTGGCCCATTCGTTGTTTAGTGGCATGTTACTTAACCTTCAAGTATTTGTGGTGTTCCCAGATTTTTTTCTTATGATTGACTTTCAAGTTCCATAATGTTGTGGTCAGAAATGATGTATGGTATGACTTCAATTTTTCTGAAATTTTTGAGGCTTGTTTTGTGGCCTAATATGTGACCCATTCTGGGGAATATTCTATGCACACTTGAAAAGAATGTGTATGCTGTTATTTTAGAATAGAATGTTCTAAATATACCTGTTAAATCCATCTAGTTCAATGTGTCATTCAAAGCCACTGTTTCTTTGTTGATTTTCTGTTTGGATGATTTGTCCATCAGTGTAGGTGGGGTGATAAAGTCTCCTACTATTGTTATATACTACTAATTAGGGCTTTTATGTTTGTTATTAACTGTCTTATTTATTTGGGTGCTTCCATGTTGGGTGCATAAACATTTGGAATTGCTATATCTTATATTGGATTATCCCCTTTATTATTTTAGAGTGTCCATTTTTGTCTCTTTTACAGACTTTGTATTAAAGTCTATTTTGTTTGATATAAATATTGTTACTCAGGCTGTCTTCTGACATCCATTGGCATGATAAATTGTTCTCCATCCTCTCACTTTCAATCTCAGGTGTCTTTAGGTCTCAAATTGCTCTCTTATGGGCAGCATTTAGATGTGTCCTTTTTTCTCTCTCTCTATACCCACTGTCACTCTATGTCCTTTGATGGAAGACTTCAGTCCATTTACCTTCAAAGTATTTATTGGTAGATATGTATTTATTGCCAATTTGTTACTTATTTTGTTATGTTTTTTGTAGTTTTTTCTCTGGTCCTTTCTCCTCTTTCATGGCTTGCTGCTTTTCTTTAGTAATATACTTGGATTTTGCAGTTGTTATTTTTTGCATAATCTGTTACTGATTTTCATTTGTGATTACCATTTATTTTATATATAGCATCCTTTGTATATAGCAGTCTATGTTAAGCTGATGTTCACAATTTTAAACTCATTCTTTACTCCTCTCCCCTCCAGGTTTCACGTATTTGGTATCACATTTCATATTCTTTTATTTTGTGCTTCTCTTGAGTGATTTTTACAGGTAAATTTTTTTTTCTTTTGTGCTTCCTATTTTTCTTACTCTATTACTTACTTTTTTGCCCCCACTCACAGAGACCCCCTTAACATTTCTTACAGTGTTGGTGTAGTGGTCAAGAGTTCTTTTTAACTTTTGTCTGGGAAACTCTTTACGTCTCCTGTTCTGAATGATAGCCTTGCTGTTAGAATATTTCTGGATGCTGATTTTTCCCTTTCCACACTTTGAATATATCATGCCACTCTCTTCTGGCTTGCCAATTTTCTGCTAAAAAAATCAGCAGTTGCCTCATGGGGTTTCCTTTATATGTAACTATCTTCTTCTCTCTTGCAACCTTTAAAATTCATTTTTATCAATTTTCCTTTTTTTCTTTTTTTTCACCATTTTAATTACTACGCGTCTTGGTGTGGACCTTCTTCGGTTGAATTAGTTAGGGGAATCTCTGTGATTCTTGGATCTGGATCTCTGTTTCCCTCCCCAGATTTGGGAAGTTTTCAACTATTATTTCTTCAAATTTATATTCTGCCCCTCTTTCTGTCTCTTCTACTTTTGGGATTCCTGTAATGCAAATGTTATTACACTGGATGGAGTCACTTAGTTCTCTAAGTCTATTCTTATTATGCAGTATTTGTTTATCTCTCAGCTGTTCAACTTGATTGCTTTCCATTAGTTTATCTTGAGTTCACTGATATTTTCCTCTGCTTTCCCATAGCAAACAAGTTTTTCCATTTATTGTGTTTTTATTTTCATGTATTGTGTTCTTCATCTCTGATGTTAACTTTATCTCTTCATTAAGGTCTAAATGATGTCCTTCACCCTTTTTCTGAAGTCCAGTGATTGTCTTTATGATCATTACTTTTTTCTTTTTATTATTTTCAGTTAGCCAACATATAGTACATTGTTAGTTTCTGATGTAGTGTTCAACATATGATCATTACTTTAAATTCTCTATCAGGAATATTACTTATTTCTGTTTCACATAGGTCTCCTGTGATGATTTTGTCCTGTTCTTTCATTTGGGACATATTCCTCTGTCTCTTCATTTGGTCTACCTCTCTGTGTCTCTGTGTGTTAGGAAAATCTGCTGTGTCTTCTGCCCTTAAAAGGAGTGATCTTATGAAGAGGTCCTATAGTCCCCTGCAATGCAGGGTCCCCTGTTCCCCAGAACCTGACACTGCAGGTTTTTGTGTATTGCTTGCGTCCTGCTTTTGTGACTGAGTCACTTTGTCTTTTAGTCCAGACATCTGCACTATCTTCCTGTTGTGAGCTGTGCTTACTGTCTTTGGTGTTAGTTCCAGGGAGTCTGGCTTTGAGGGCATGTAACTGCAGAGGGCTCAGGGGCAGGGCAGTGGTGTTAGCAAAATTTACCCTGAGCTGCTAGTTCTAGGCTAGATCCCCCAAATCACAGCAGCTGAAGGGGCTTGTTGTTTGTGTGTGAAGTGGCTGGGCAGGGCCCACATGTGATACTAGTAAAATATGTGCTGAGGCCAGAGTGGAGGCCAGCAGGCTTGGAGTGGGGAAGTCCTTAGGAGAATGTGGGTGAGCACACCACTAGCAGGTTAGGTAGCAAGTATCTGTGCAGTGCTCCCTGCTGCAGATGACCCTGTATTTATGTGCACTGGGGTGGGGAGTGGGCAAGAGAAGAAAATGCTGCCTGCCAACTCCTTTGTTCTAGGAGAAGTCCCCCAACATGCTCTGAAATCAGTATAAAACAGATATTCCTCCCTTTGCCCCAGGCATTGTACAAACTGTTGCTTCTGTATTGTCTCTGCATGAGCTGATGTTTCTTTAAGGATGGGGGACCCAGGTATTGCTCACTCCCTGGTTTGTCCATTACTGACTTTTAAAGCTCCAGACAGCACATCCTACTGGTTATTCCAACTGATGGATTCAGCCCCTCTTGTTTTCAAAGCCAGACATTATGGGGTTTCATCTTCACCATGTGGACTCCCTGGTTCAAGGCACTATTTCTTTTATTTCTTAGTGTTCACAGCTCTCTCCCTCCTGTGGGTAGCTCCCAACCAACCATCATTTCCGCCCCTCCTAAGCTCTCAGATGCAGTTTTTTCTCTACATTTAGTTGTGGAGTTTGTTCTGCCAGTCTTCCTATCAGGTTCCAAGTTAGTCACATGGGCGTGAGTGATATCTAGGTGTAAATGTAGGACAGAGTGAGCTTAGGGTCTTTCTACTCTACCAACTTTCCTCGAAGTCCTTTCTCAAAATAATTCCTTTTAAAAAAGATTTTGTGTATTTATTTGAGAGAGAGTAAGAGAGAGAGAGAGAGAGAGCATGAACAAGGGGGGAGGGCAGAAGGAGAGGGTAAAACAGACTCACCACTGAGTAGGGAGCCCTGCATGGGGCTGTCACAGGACCTTGGGGTCATGACCTGAGCCAAAGGCAGTTGTTTAACTGACTAACTAACTAACTAACTGGAAGTGCTACCCAGGCACCTCCAAAATATTTCCTAATTAGATACTTATTATGAAGAGATAGGGTAAACTATGAAATATTTATTATAAATACTTTGTTCCCAATGATTATACCAAAAAAAGGGGGGATTAAGAAACAATTAGAACTCTATATGCAGTTTGAAATCTGTGAACATCAATAAACTCAAGGAACATCACCATTTAAATTACTCATACATGACTACTTTCTTCACAGTTAATCACTTCTTTGCATTCTCCAAAAGGGTTCCAAAAGAACTCTTAAGATGTTCATCCTACTAAAATTTTAAAATCCTAGGGTTGCTCCAGATTGAAGAGATTGACTCTAATATAAAGCAGGCTCCCATCTTAAAAAGAAAGAATGATGCACTAGGGCACAGCCTTTCTCTTTTGGTTCAAAACCAAAAACTGTGCATTAAGTCTTCCTTTCCATCTGAAATAAAGTTTCTATTATTCAGTCAGGTCTGTTTTTTGTTTGCTTTTGCTTGTTTGTTTGTTTTAGGTTTTGAACATTCTAAGTCAATTCTATATTTAACTTAGAGTTATTTCTAAACAGCACCACTTTGGTTTATGTGAAAAAAAAATTTTTAAATATCCTAACCCCAGGGCACCCGGGTGGCTCAGTCGGTTGAGCATCTGACTCTTGGTTTTGGCTCAGGTCATGATCTCAGCGTCCTGAGATGGAGCAGGGAGTCTGGTTGGGTTTCTGTCTCCCTCTGCCCCTCTTCCTGCCCTCCATGCACTCACACACACTCTCTCTCTCTATCTCTCTAAATTAAGTGTGTGTGTATATATATATATATTTAAAGTAGCCTAACCCTAAATATACATTTTTAACATGTAGAAAATTATAGCCAAGGAAATGTGAAAAGCACTCTCATTTTTATACAGAGAATAAAGATACAATTTAATTTATCTTGAGGTACTGGTACAGTCACCAGTTAGGGATTTGTATATCCTCCTATTAGTGCTTCATTCAGCAGCACATATACTAAAGTTGTATGTTCTAATAATTACTATAATTTCAATTTTTTATGTCATTAGAATAATATTCAAGAAACTAATATAAAGGTGAGATAAACTCTATTTATCATAAGCTAGGAGCTGGGGGTATAGCTCACTGGTAGAACATTTCACTGCATCATAAGCTAGGAACATATTTAGTCTCATCTCCCTCTGAACCGGGAGGCTTTATTCATTCATTCACTATGTCTGTGAGACTTGCGACAATGGAACATTTATAACAACAAGAAAATTTGAGAGGAATTTTGAAAAAAATTGAGGAACCAGTGAAGATGATTCTCCATCATTCTGACAAATGTAGCTATTGGTGGTCCAATCTCCCCTTTCTTCAGTGGTGATTAGGGAAATAGTTTGGATCTGATCATGATCAGCTAAGTTAAGGGTTTGCACACAAAGAGATATGGAGGATTTCTGGAAGGATGCTAACGTGAAGGTGTCAGAAGAGAAGGGAAGTGAGCAGCAGTGGCTGTGGTGAAGAGGAGGCCATGGACAAGGACCAGCAGAACAAAGCAGGTGAGCCAGCAAGAAAGAGTTCATGGCTACCAGTGATGCTGCTGACTTTCACAGGACAGAAACATCCAGATTTATGATCAGGGTACAAAACTCATTTTAAGAGGGCATGGACACTACCAAGAAGGCCTCCAACTGCTGGCTTTGCGAGTTGAGTGAAATCTACTCCAGAGAAGGAATGTAGGTGAAGAAGCAGGTGTGGGAAGGTGACAACAAGGGGAGTTCAGTCTTAGGGAGAGTGCAATCCGTATTCCCCAGGACATTTAAACCCAGGCCACCAGGGGTTTGCATAGTTTGGGAAAAGCAGAGACCTAAGTAGATTAGCGCGCTCAATTTTGTTTGTCAAAGGTGTGAAGAAATAAATTTTGTAAAAGCGAAAGATGTCTTGTTTTGGCCTGATATCATTAGGGGGAGCCCCAGCACTTTTAATGCTTCTTCAGTTTCTATCCAGATCAGAAATCTTGCCAGTTTGAGAGGAAAAAGTTTGTTTACACAGAGATTTAGCATTTTATAAAACTGGGCTGCACATCAGTGACTCAAAAGTGCCTGCGGTGTTGTGAGAGAGGCTCAAAATGTGCCTTTCAAGTTCCCAGTGGCACCTCCTTTTTCCTTTCCTGGAGTATATATACCGGCAAGTAAGTGCCTTCACAACATTGAATATTCTACATTTCTCCCAAAATACTAAGAGATCTCTCAAGACATAAATTGACGAATCAAAATATATCTCCAATGTGATGTTTTCTCTCCCAGAATGAAAGAGAAGCATCACAGAGCCCATTGTCCTCCCCATTCCTGGGAATGAATACCTCTCCTACACTGATATCTAAGCTAGAGCTTTGACAGGATTCTCTACTTCTTTGGTCATGAAAATTCTGGAAGAGCATATGCAATAATGCTGTGAGACTTGAGCTTTTCCCTGTATATTGTCTATAAGCAAAAACTATTGATTTCTGCCTATATCTGCCAGTCCCCAACCACCCATGTGTGTGTGAAGAACACCTGAGCTGCCGAATAGTCTCCAACACCTTTAATGATCCCTTCTATATGCTGAGGAACAAATCTAATTGAGTAAACCTGAAGTCTTATACACCTGTCCAGCAGTACAAGCTAGAGAGAGCCATGAACGAAAGGTTGGCTTTATTAGGGAGTCTGGGTACAGAGAGCATGGGGACGGCCAAGAAACTTGGATGGTTGTGGAAAACAGAGTCCACTCAGCTCCAGTGTCTGTCAGGACACAGTCAGAGAGTAGGTTCTGAGTAAAACTGACATCGTTTAGCCTTTGATTGGTGGTTTCAGAGAGGAGAGGGCAGAGGAGAGTGAATTCCTGGGAGGCTGACGACTTTACAAGCTCTGTGATACTGGAGACACATAGCCAGATCATGACTGTTCCCATAGCTGAAACCAGGGGCATTCTGCCTGACCTTAGAGGCATTTTTGTGTGGGGATAGATGTATTTGCTTGGTAAGGCAGCCTTAACAACAACAAAACATTGTTGAAACCACCTCGGCTTAAACAACAGAAATGTACTTTCTTAGTTTTGGAAGCTGAAAATCCAAGATCCAGGTGTTGGCCGGTTTGCCTTCTGCTGGAGCTTCTCTCCTTGGCCTGCACATGAGAGCCTATTTGCTGTGCACATGTATGGCCTCCTCTCCATATGTGTGTGTCCCTGCTGCCACTCTATGTCTGCTCTTCTCATAAAGACCAGTCAAGTGGCTGGGACCCACTCATGTGACCTCATCTAACCTTCCTCAGTAAAGGCCCTATCTCCGAACACAGCACATTTTAAGGTGTTAGGAGCTATGGTTTCAACAAAACCATTTTAGGGGGACACAATTCAGTCCATACCAGGCTGGCCAGGACACACCAGAGAGAAGCTGTCCTTATTTCTAGTCATGGGAGTAAATGCTGTCAACGGTTTGACAAACCACAAATACTCAATACCTTGAGAAAGTTGTTTTTTATTGTGCTTATTATAAAGTATTTATATTTTTATCTTGAAAACAGAATTATAGGAAGCATAAAATATATGGTCATTTTACTTCCCCCTGAAAGACTTTTTAATTTTATCTTTAGTAAACTTGAATTTTCTTGTACAAATATAATTTGAGCATGAAGACCCGAAGAATGCGAATCTAGAAAGGACAGGGAGAATTGTTGAAGCTGGAATAAATAAATCGAGCTTATCTACATCATTATAAAGCAGAAATTTAACTGAAATTATATTTTAACTTTTAATTATAGACAGTTTGGCTTCTGTATTCTTTAATAAATATTGGCTGTTTAAGGAGAAACTTAGTACACCCTTGGGGTCTTACAGTTCATTAAGCATCATGCCAATCAAGTCTATAGATTTGATTTATTTATTTTTGTATGTATTTCTGTATTTGCCATTAGATCAGAAAGCAGCATATAAGAGGCAGGACTATAAGTTAGGAGTGTTGGATTTATTTGTGCCCAGCTATGGCAGATTTTCTGCAAGTTATTTAACCTCTTTAATCCTGAATTTCATTGGCCAAATAGCTTTCACTCTGTAAATGTTTGAAAACACACAGTGCTCCACAAATACAATATCAGTATTATAATGATTATTCCATGTTTTATAAGGGTAAGTTCGATTTGCCTTATTGTACTTTCTTATCATTAAACAAAATGAATTTTTCCTGTTCATGCTATGTATCAGCATTGCCAATATAAAAGTCAATTTTTTCTTTGTCTAGTTCACGGAATAAGCACTGCAGAGAAATTGTCATAATATTTAATTCTCAGTATTTTCTGATGCCCTGGTTCATCTTAAAAATTCAGTTCATGAAATCTCAACTGTATGTATAGCATCCTTAAATACTTATGGCTTCCAAAAAATAATCTGTTTCATTATTTGGGAAGAGGACTAAAATTCTGGAGTTAATTGAAACAAATTCCATAAGAAAACATCTATATTACATAGCAAATTTGTATTTTATTAAGGCCCAAGTAATCACTTACCGGCATGAAAGACACATGAAGTCTTAATATCATTTCTTTCCACCTTATATGTGCCAGCCTTCCCCAGATCCTGCCAGTGACCCAATCACCAATTCCCCAACTCGGAGACCTCATGCTATCTCTGTGAGAGCACCTTTCTTCTTTTCTCTTACTAGCTTTGCAGACAGGTGTTGGTGTGAGCAAATTTATCAGCATAGTGCCTGACACATGACTACACAGAGCAAATTAAGTTATCTCCATTCTGTTTTAAGAAGGCAGTGCATTCCAGTTATGCAAGATTCTTGTCCAGTTTCTATGATCAAATTTTCTTCCATTGCTGTTATAAATTTTAGTGTTGTTGCTAGTTATTGGGATTATGGGTAGATGATCAACATAAGAGCCTTAACAAGATATATTTATAAAACTGTAAAGGAAATCATTTCTCTATAGGTTTCTTGTTATTTTAAATATTTATTAAGTGGCCACCATATGCCAGGCATTGTGCCAGCCCATGGCTATAGTATCTTAACAAAGAAGAAACAGCCTTTGCTCTCATAGAGTTTCTAGTCTAGAGGGAGTAACAAACAATAAGCCAGTGAACATCGAACTCGTGAAACACATTTGACGGGCAGTACAAAGGAATAAACAGGATTTTACCTCATGTGGAACAGTGTAGTCAGCTGGAAAAGTGGTGTCAGTACTTTATCCTTCCTGTTTCTACAGCCTTTGAAATGTGACGCTAGCTTTTTTCATCAGGAGCTGGAGTGTATTTCCTCTCCTCTTGCTGCCTGTGACCTGATTTGACAATGGGCTGTGGCAGAAGTGTGCCTGCTCTGAGCATGGACCTGGGAGGCCTAGATTGCTTCTGAGATCTGCCACTCATGCTCTCTCTCTCTCTCTCTCTCTCTCTCAGGTACACACACACACACACACACACACACACACACGGTACTCATCCCTTCCACCATGTGAACCAGTTAGCCTAGGCTCTTAGACCATAAGAACCCACATGGATTGGAGGCCAGGCTTCCCAGCTCCTAATGAATGGGCTAAATGAACAATGAAGGCAGGATCAGAACGGCCCAGCTGAGTCCAGCCAAAATTGTTGACTGAAAGAATCATGAACTATAAAATGATTCTCGTTTTAAAATATAATCAGAAGATATGGTCCATATATACAATGGAGTATTATGCTTTCCATCAGAAAGGATGAATACCCAACTTTTGTATCAACATGGACAGGACTGAAAGAGATTAGGCTGAGTGAAATAAGTCAAGCAGAGAGAGTCAATTATCATATGGTTTCACTTACTTGTGGAGCATAAGGAATAACACGGAGGACATTGTCAGATGGAGAGAAGGGAATTGGGGGAAATCAGAGGAGGAGACAAACCATGAGAGACTGTGGACTCTGAGAAACAGACTGAGGGTTTTGGAGGGAAGGGGGTTTGGGGGTTGGGAGAGCCTGGTGGTGGGTATTAAGGAGGGCACGTATTGCATGGAGCACTGGGTGTGGTGCATAAACAGTGAATCTTGGAACACTGAAAAGAAATAAAATAAAATGAAAAAAAAAATCAAAGTGGCTATTATGAAGTAAATCTAACTGGCCCACTTAGAGGATGCCTCAGGAAAGGCCTTAGAAAATGTGATTTCAACTCAGATCTAGAGGACTGGAAAGAGTTGTGGGCAGAGGGATTGTATGTGCTGATCCAGCTGAATTAGGTTGGTATATCATATGAACCCAGTATGGGACCACGCAGATGAAATCTAGTGAACTGAGAGAGAAGCAGGATGAGACTTTAGGTGACTTGAGACAAGAACTATTTATTCAAGGCCTTGTATGTCACAAGCAGAGGTCAGTGTTATGCCTAAGGGAATGAATGCTTTCAGCAAGGAGGTAATACAGTTTAATTCAAATTTTAGAAAAATTACTATGTCAAAGACTGGGTAGGAGGGTATTACAGTAGTTTGTAAAAGAGATGGCCATGAGAGACTCTGGACTCTGGGAAACAAACTGAAGGTTACAGAGGGAGGCGGTGGGGGGATGGGGTAATTGGGTGACGGGTATTAAGGAGGGCAGATGTTGGGATGAGCACTGGATATTATATGCAGTTAATGAATCACTGACCACTACAACAAAAACTAATGATGTACTCTATGTTGGCTAATTGAATTTAATAAAACAAAATAAATTTTAAAAAGGTGGTAGAAATTTATAACTCCTATTTTCTTCCTCTTAGTAAATAAACATGGGGATTACCTGTAGTTTCTTCAAATCACTTCTTATGCTCAACTCTGAATCTACCTACTGCTAGAGTTCCTAAAAAATCCATGGGATCTTGTATATTCTCATGTACCTATGTATCTATTAACAAAGTTATTGATAGGGACTGTGGAAGCTCTCTGTAAACACAAACTTGCACTTTCAGTCACATGAAAGGTCATATTTTTAAATAGCAGGGAAATTTTTTTTTTTAATTTTTTTTTGTTTTCTACTTTCTCTCCTGACATTTGCTTTATTCTTTTCTGGATCTGATCTCGAATTTCAAGGTAACATTATCAGTATTTTCCTCAAAATTTTTCATTTACTTACACTTTTTTCCTTTTAATGTTAATTCAAAGAAAGGAAAAAAAAAACAGTTGGGATACTAATAAAATCATTTTGGGGGGACACCTGTAGCTCAGTCAGTTAAGCATCTGTCTTCGACTCAGGTTATGATCTCAGATCCCTAGGGTTGAGCCCTGCATTGGGCTCCCTGCTCAATGGGGAGTCTGCTTCTCCCCCTAACTCTGTTCTTCTCCCCTGCTTGTGTTTTCGCTGTCTCTCTCACATAAATTACAACTTAAAAAAAAATCTTTTGGGGCACCTGGGTAGCTCAGTGGGTTAAGCCTCTGCCTTCAGCTCGGGTCATGATCTCAGGGTCCTGGAATCAAGCCCCATATCAGGCTCTCTGCTCAGCGGGGAGCCTGCTTCCCCCTCTCTCTCTGCCTGCCTCTCTGCCTACTTGTGATCTCTCTGTCAATTAAATAAAATAAAATCTTTAAAAAAAATCTTTTTCCTGTGATTTTTAAAAACTTTTTCCTTTTGTTTCATGCAAACTACATTAACATGCTCTATTCTTCAATGCTCCCCTGTACATTGTTTCTTGACTCACGTGAATTTGTGCTCTTCATTTGTCCAGTATTCAACAAGACCATATAGATACATAAATGTATATAGTCTCATAGACATATGTATATATCTTTGTGTGTGTATATACACATACCTAGACATATCAGCCACGCAACCTCACAGAAATGGAATTAAAAGGGAATTTAGAAATCATTTGCTCAATTCCCTTATTTATAGGTAAAATGTAGCCAGTGAATAATAAAATGGAAATTCACAAAATTGTCTTGTATTCTGTTGTTGCGTGCTATATACTGGGAAAGTATAAGAACAATGCAGCCTACATATAAATCAGAGATTAAATGGAAGTTTGGATTGTTTGACTCTAATTTGACATTCTGTGCATTCATTAGAGTTTCTCATCAACAAAATGATCAATCAAAAACCTCTTGAGAGAAAATTCCAACTATGATTGAAATATAGGATTCCTCATTTCTTTTTTTTTTTTTTTAAGATTTTATTTATTTGGGAGGGAGGAGGGGAGGGAGGGAAAGTGTACAAGCAGGGACAGAGGGAGAAGCAGGCTTCCTGCTGAGCAGAAAGCCTGATTTAGGGCTTTATTCCAGGACCCTGAGACCATGACCTGAGCTGAAGGCAGATTCTTAACCAACTGAGCCACCCAGGTACCCCTAGGATTCTCATTTCTATCCACTGCTTTTGACTTTTCACTTTGACCTTGCCCTGTGTGGATGTGAAGTTTGCTCCATTTTCTGTGCAGGAATCCAAAGATGAGGTGATGATGGTAACAAAAATAAACAGCAACTTTAACTCCTTGCTTGAATTTGCTTTTTATTGCACTTAACTATTTTGCTCTTAAAAAATACCTTTTTCCTATGAGATTAAATGAATCAACACACAGAGAGATTAATGATTTACCTATAGTGACATTATTAATCAAAGCAAGATTTAGAGTCGCTTTCTCCCATTCGTGGGCTATTTCTATTGAACCATAAAGATTTCCCTGGGGGGGTGAGGAAAGTGTTATTCTAACAACTAATAAATGTTACCCACCTTAGTGAATTACATCCGCTTTGAGGGGAGCCTTGAAGTAGTGAAATATATACAGAAGTCCTGTAAAAGAGCACCTAAGGAAATGGCAAGAGAACATAAATTTTTTTAGTGATATAAAAAAATTCCCTCATGATTTTGCTTTTTTTCAATTAAGAATGGACTCAAAAGAAAACTGGAAGCTTAAATGAGATATTACAGAGATTTTTTATTTTGTCTTCCTCAAAACATATATAAATTACAGGTTAAAGAATCATTCATCTGACTGTAAAATAATTTGTTTTCATTTTTTAATCAGTCAGTAAACTTCATGAACTAGCATTCATGAGACATGCAGAGATTATAGAACAAAAAGTGACTAAAAATGAAGACAGTTGTAACATAGGAGAAAAATAGTTCTTTATGGCATGCCTCTGGCCTTGGAACAACCACTACATGCTTATAAAACCTGCAATTAAAATATCTGGGCTTCCTTAACTTTAATTCACTTGTACTTAGTTAGGAGCTTTTATAACTTGGAAGAACAATACTTGACACTATATTATATACACAGTTTAGGGAAATATGACTACCCATTTCCTTTCAGTTTTAGTTAAATGTGTGACTTAAACAGATCTGTTCAATTCAGTACTAACAAGGTGCAGAAATATTTCCCTGAAGCATGTTTTGCAACTTACCCATATATGTGCTTTTATTTGTATGCAGTACAGCCTTGTGAGAGCTTTTCTACTGTTAAGTGAACATGTCACAAAGTGTTATGATCAGTCTCTGTAACTAACTATACTCGGTCTCCTTGAAGACAATGATTATGGCTGGTATTTTTGTCCTCCTTAGTTCAGGATTAGCATGAAGCATTTATGTCACTCATTTAATGAAGTATGTTATTTGTTATATGGAAGGCTAACCATATAAAAAATCAAACTGTACTTGTTATTCTTGAAAGATTAAAACTACAAAAAGCAAAGTCAACAATTTTTTAAAATATTGTGTTTATTATTTTTGTGAGTTTTATTTTAGATAGGGAAGGAAAGATACAGCAAAAGCTAGAATGTTTTTAATATAATTTGGCAGAAAATTAATTAACTTTGTAGAGAAATAGTTCTATTGTGCTTACACTTGTTAATGAGTATTTTTGTGCCCTTACCATACATAAGTGCTGATAAATGAAATAGAAAGGAACTTGGCTTTCATGAATCCTCTCTCTTTGTGTGTGTTTGTGGGTAAGGGAAGAAAATAAATATTTAAAGAAACATATATACATAAAGCACAAATAAATATTTGTATACATGTATATTTATATACATGCACACATATGATCATACCTATGACTGTAAATTATGGTAAGTGCTATAAATAAGTAGAGTTCTACTTCATATTTACAAGGAAGGACCAACTTTAGGGTCATCAGAGAAGGATATGATTGAAATTGTAGCTGGTCTGCTGACGTGATGTGAGAAAGTGCATGTCAAGATTGGAGTTGCATATTTCACAATTTATCCTGCTTTCCTTGGACACACTGAATTGCTATGAAGCAAAATTAGAACATGTAACTTTGTTCCTAGAAGGCATCGTAATAACCCATTCACAAAGGCATGGTGACAAAGAAATGTAGAGATGTAAAAAGAAGGAAAGAGTTTTTGAGGCCCAAGACAATAAGATAACCACCCAATGGTTTTTCTTTATGGCCTCCCAGTATGCTTGAAATGTTTTTCAATACCAGACTGAAAAAAAAAATACAATAAATAAAATTTACCAAATTATAACATTGGTTAAAAACAAATGTGTAATGAATATATGTACACATGCCAGAAAGCCTAGTAAAATATGTAATCAAGAGCCAATAATTTAGATAGTTAGACCTCACAAGGGCAAATAATACTGACATTTTGTCAACTCTTCCAATTCAAACTGCAACCTTGAGCCTCTTGCCTTGCCTCTCATCTTCTTTCAGTCTGATGCATCTTTGTGATTGTAATAATTACATCAGAAACATTTCTCTATTTCTAATAGACACTGTACAGAATAATACTGCATTATCCTGAAAGCACAGCAGTTCATGCTAGCCTGCTGAACCTGAAATTCTGTAAAAGGCACAGAGAAACATGAGAAGGTAGATGAGTTCCACCCAGAACACCAGCTTAGCTTCCATTCTCATCCTTCCTCGTGGCTTCTTTTACCTTTGTTCTTTAGTTGCGTCTTCATTCTGCGGTGAGCAACAGGAAGAAACGTAACCACAAGGTCACACGGTTATTTTAGAAAGGAAACATTAACCATGCCATCTCAGATTACTGCTGTGTTTCTGATTCTTAAACGTAAATGCCAAACCAAATAAAATTAACCACATTCTATCAGGTCATATTACTGACAACGGAGTAAGGGCTGCTTATATTTCTATTTTTAGAACATGGTAACCAAGGAGAAAAAGCCAATAAATTACACATCTGTGAGAAAACTAACTTCTGCTCTTTCCAAATCCAAGTCACGATGGAGATTTTCTTTTCTACATCTCTCATAATATGAATAAATGAACTGAGAAATTGTGCCTAAACATCTCTTCTGAGACCAGTGAATGATTTTATATAAATATTGCATTAAACTCTAAAAACACAATATGTGAAATTAAAATCTGAAGGAAAAATTCATGTTTATCATAAGAGGTTAGCTTTCAAACTCTTACTCTAGCAATCGTATTGCATGTTGTCTCCTGTGTAGACCTACAAAACCACTTACAACATAAAGGTTTTTGTTTTGTTTTGTTTTTAATGAGACTTTGGTCATATTAGGAGAAAAAATAGTCTATCAGGATAGTTGTGAAATAATCTTACTGCAAAATTATCAGTCATGCTGGCTGGATGTATTACTCTGATATTAAGCTTATGAGAGACAAGAATGGGTGATAAGTCAATAGCTTGCAGAGCCTTCTGTTCATAAAATATTGAAAGTTAGTAGAATTTTTGAAAACTACATTGAAATGGGCAGGCAGCTTCATATAATTTTGATTCTCAATATGTTTATAACATTTATTATGCACTGAAGAATTCAGTAGTAGAAGTATTCTATACTGTTGAAACAGCTTGGAGCATGTAATATGTATATACAATGTTAGTCAGCCTATCCTATAGCCATTTAGAAAGTAAAATATTCTTGATTAATGCACTATCCCTTCTTATTCGACCTTTTATTATAAAATATTCATAATGTGTATCGAATCATATACGAGTTCACTTTATAAAATACAGATGTGCTCTTTTGCTAAATGGTATTTAAAGTCTTTGGTTAGATTTTTGTGATGATTTCAAACTATCCAAATACATATTTATCCTTCCAAGAAAGATGATTCTTTTCACTTTTCAAATTAAAACTCTATCCCAAAATTGCATTTTTTGTGATCTCTTAAGGCAAAATATAGTATAACCTACGATAGGGGTTTACCAGAAAGCCTTTAGCCAATGTATATAGCATAATTTTTTTAAATAGAGAATGAGAGATTAAACTTGGACTGTTGGGATTCAGGAAGTTTCTCTTTGTTTGAAATATGTGCTAAGGTTTCTCTGGAGCACAAAGACTTATAAGAATTATGCCCATCAAACTAACTAGTCCATAGTTGGTTCACCTGTAGTGATGGTATCTTGTAGAAGTCCTTGGAGAACCTCTCTAAAATTTGTTCATGCAATATAAGGTTTGCAGGTTTGATAAAATGAGAGAGACAAACTGAATAAAACTCTCAAGCCAGTTTGAGATTTGTGGAAATCCTTATACAAACCTAGAAGAGGCTGAAGGATTAGTACTGGCACTCATTGGCAAGGGATATAAAATCAGAACAGAACACTATATTTCCTTCCAGAATAAGTAGTGCTATCTAAAGAAAAGATTCCACAAGCTTTTGTGCATGAGTATCTGCTGGGTCTTACAAATACATTCGTAGAATAGAATGCACAAAAAATACTACCATGGTTTGCTGAGACGGGCCATTAGGGTCAAATAATCAGCTCGTCTCTCTGTTTTCATAAACCCCATTTCTGATTATTAGTTGACTTCCCACTGAAACTACTACAGGACAAGAATGATAATTGACATAATTTTATAATTAGTATTTCCCATCATGCATTACTATGTTGACATGTGTGTATGTGTGTGTGTGGTTTGCCTATGTCCACTTCTGTCCATTTTTAAAGTCTAACAATAAATAGATACAAAAAAATTAATTTAATAAATAATGTAGATTCTTTCCTCTCATTAGTGGAGGAAAAAAAGATTTCCTTTTTATTTCTGATACTCTTTAACATATACATGACTCTTTGACATATATACTCTTTGACTTTTTATTCTGATACTCTTTGACGTATCCTTTTTATTTCTGATACTCTTTGACATTCCTTATGCTCATATGACAAGTCCAAAGCAGAGAAATTAAAAGTTTATCAATTTTAGCCACTAACCAACAAACTTTAATGCACCATTTCATGGTGATGATGTTGGCAGAATGATCATTTTACACATTACTGACATTTATCTGTCTTCACCTGGAAAGTCCAGTGTAATAATAGAATCCAAGTATTTCATTTTCCATAGAACTGTGAAGATAACAGTGGTCTTTGATACAGATTCTCTCATATGCTACAACCTCACAGAAAATTACATGTGCCTTTGAAATGGCCATACCCCTCACCTCTCTCATAGTTCCTTGAAGCTCAGTTTTCATTATTATGAGGTGTATGGAGAGGCCTCTCTGTAGGAGCCACAGAATTTAAGGCAGAAGTGGTCCAGTGCTCTCTTATCTGTTTCTAGAATTTAATTGCCCAAGCCAGTTCAGAGAAAGACAAGGGTTTCTAAAGTAGAGTATACACATATCAAAATGTATACCAGTATATGTCACAAAAGCACAGAAAACAAAAGAAAAAATTAGACTTACTGGACTTCATTAAAATAAAAAAAAAAAAAAAAACTTTTGTGCACCAAAGGACATTATCAACAGAGTGAAAAGACAACCCATAGAATCGGAGAGAATATTTGCCAATAAGAAATATGATAAGGGGTTAGTATCCAGAATATATAAAGAACTCTTAAACCTCAACAGCTATCAAAATTCAACTCAAAAATCAAACATCACAATTCAAAAATAGGCAAAAGACTTTAATAGAATTTCTCTAAAGAAGGTAACAAATTGCCAGTAATGATAATAAAATATGCTTGGTATCACTGGTTATTAGGAAAATGCAAATCAAAACTACCATGAGATACCACTTCAAACCCATTGATGACTACTATGAAAAAAAGAAAAATAGCAAGTGTTGGTGAGAATTCAGGAAATTAAAACACCAGTGCATTGCTGGTGAGAATGTGAAATAGTGCAGTCACTCTGGAAAGCAGCGTGCTGGTTCTTCCAAAAGTAACAATAAAATTACCATACGATTCAATAACTCTACTTTTAGGTGTGTACCCAAAAAACTGAAAACATGAATTAGGACAGTACACCAGTATTCATAGTAGCATTGTTCACAATAACCAGAACTTGGAAACAACCCAAAAGTCCACTGACAGATGACGGATAAACAAAATATGGCCGGCATATATATATATATATATATATATATATATATATATATATATATATATATATATGATATCCTTCTATAAAAAGGAATGAAATTCTGATACATACTATAATATGGATGAATCTTCTTTTTTAAAAGATTTTATTTATTTATTTGACAGACAGAGATCACAAGTAGGCAGAGAGGCAGGCAGAGAGAGAGGGGGGAAGCAGGCTCCCTGCTGAGCAGAGAGCCCGATGTGGGGCTTGATCCCAGGACCCTGGGATCATGACCTGAGCCGAAGGCAGAGGCTTTAACCCACTGAGCCACCCAGACGCCCCTAATATGGATGAATCTTGACAACACATTGTGCTAAATGAAACAAGCCAGACAGTAAAGGGCAAATATTATATTATTGCATTTATACAAGGTACTTAGAATAAACAGATTTATGCAGACATATAGCATAGTCATAGTGGAGATTACCAGGGGCTAGGGAGAACAAGAAATTATTGTTTAATGGGTACAGAGTTTCTTTTTGGGGATGATTACCAAATTCTAGAACAGCATAATCGTGATGGCTGCACAGTATTGTGCATGTACTCGGCGCCACTCAAGTGCACACTGAAAATGGTTGATGTGGTAATTTTATATATACTTTACCACAATAAAAAGCTAAAATGCATACTAGGCTCCATAGTGTTTCATACCGTACTTTAAATATTTTGGGGCATTGCAAACATCAACCCGCCTTTGAGTTCTGCAGATAGATATTTTTGACATTTTTAAAAAATTATTTTTATTAACATATAATGTATTATTTGTCCCCAGGTATAGGTCTGTGAATCATCAGGCTAACACATTTCACAACACTCACCATAGCACATATCCTCCTCATTGTCCATAACCCAACCACCCTCTCCCTACCCCTCCACCCCCCAGCCGCCCTCAGTTTGTTTTGTGAAATTAAGAGTCTCTCATGGTGTGTTTCCCTCTGAATCCCATCTTGTTTCATTTTTTCCTTCCCTACCCCCCAAACCTCCTACTTTGCCTCTCAAATTCCTCATATCATAGAGATCATATGATAATTGTCTTTCTCTGATTGACTTACTTCGCTCAGCATAATACCCTCTAGTTCCATCCACATCATTGCAAATGGCAAGATTTCATTTCTTTTGATGGCTGCATAGTATTCCATTGCATATATATACACCACATCTTCTTTATCCATTCATCTGTTGATGGACATCCAGGTTCTTTCCATAGTTTGGCTATTGTGGACATTGCTGCTTTAAACATTAGAGTGCACATGCCCCTTCGGATCACTACATTTGCATCTTTAGGGTAAATACCTAGTAGTGTGACCGCTGGATCACAGGGTAGCTCTATTTTCAACTTTTATAGGAACCTCCATGTTGTTTTCCAGAGTGGCTGCACCAGCTTGCATTCCCACCAACAGTGCAGGAGGGTTCCCCTTTCTCTGCATCCTCGCCAACACCTGTCATTTCCTGACTTGTTACTTATAGCCATTCTGATTGTTGTGAGGTGGTTTTGATTTGTATTTCCCTGATGCCGAGTGATGTGGAGCACTTTTTCACGTGTCTGTTGGCCAACTGGATGTCTTCTTTGCAGAAATGTCTGTTCATGTCCTCTGCCCATTTCTTGATTGGATTGTTTATGTTTTGGGTGTTGAGCTTGGTAAGTTCTTTATATATTTTGGCTACTAGCCCTTTATCTAATATGTCATTTGTGAATATCGTCTCCCATTCTGTCAGTTGTCTTTTGATTTTGTTGACTGTTTCCTTTGCTTTGCGGAAGCTTTTGATCTTGATGAAGTCCCAATAGTTCATTTTTGTCCTTGCTTCCTTTGCCTTGGGTGATGTTCCTAGGAAGAAGTTGCTATGGCTGAGGTTGAAGAGGTTGCTGCCTGTGTTCTCCTCAAGGATTTTGATGGATTCTTGTCTCACATTGAGGTCTTTGATCCATTTTGAGTCTATTTTTGTGTGTGGTGTAAGGAAATGGTCCAGTTTCATTCTTCTGCATGTGACTGTCCAATTTTCCCAACACCGTCTGTTTAGAGGAAAATACTTCAATGTTCTACTTGTCTTTAAAACAAACCAGATTGCCTTTAAGATGTTTTATTCATAAAAATACAGAAATTAATAATTGAATATCAATTTTGTTATCAATTATAATTATATTATTATAAATTAATAATTATAAAAACCACATGTTGGTAATATGAAAGGTTAAAAAAGAGGTTAGGAATAACTCATTAAGCACAATTTGTTATTTATCTAAACATTTTTATGACAGTAAAATAGAGCTCATAACATAATTGAGAAAATAAAAGGTTTATTTATAGTGTCATATTTAAATAAATATAGTGATATCTTACAAATTTTTCAAACTCTTAAATAGAAATTTTTACTATACATAATTTTATAAAAATATCATAAAGTTGCTCTAAAAGCTGCCGATCTACCTTAGTTTATATTAACAAACGTACTTTGCTCAAAATACAATGAATTGAATCTCAAATGCAAGGATATTCCGTAATACCAAAATGTACTTCTAGAGATAAATTTAAGACAAAGTAGTTATCAGTTATTTTTCTTTTTGCTAATTGCCAATTATATGTTAAATATTTTGGAGGGTCATGGTTACATGAGAGTAGGTGAGGAATATTTTATTAAAAATATTAGCATTTGATTTTGAGCCAGATCACATTAAAGCAAATAAAATAGAACACTTTCTGAAGTAAAATTGATATGTGTTTTTACCTCTTGGGAAGATTTCAACTCTTTAAGAACAGTAAATTATACTTATTACTAGTGAACTCTTTTAGGGTAGTTTGTGTAAATGCAAGATGCAGGTAATACCTCTGCCAATGATTTCAAGAAAATAATGTCTGTCAAAATACCTTTGAGGGGCACCTGGGTGGCTCAGTGGGTTGGGGCCTCTGCCTTCAGCTCGGGTCATGATCTCAGGGTCCTGGGATCCAGCCCCACATCGGGCTCTCCGCTCAGCAGGGAGCCTGCTTCCCCCTCTCTCTCTGCCTGCCTCTCTGCCTACCTGTAATCTCTGTCTGTCAAATAAATAAATAAATAAAAATCTTTTTAAAAAAATACCTTTGAATTCAGCGTTTCTATTAACACTGACTTCAAATCTGCCACCACTTGCTTTGATTGTAACAATGGAGAAATCTTCATTCTTATGAGGCACCATATATAATAAATATAATTAATCCTTAACTTGCCCAAATACGTCACTTAAAATTTTCTAAATTATTCTATATTTTTAAAAATAGTTTCTTACTCTACCCCAGTATCTTTGTTTTCATTTTGTAAAATCAGTATCTCATGTTATTTAAAAATAAAAAGGGACAGATACTGCCTCTGAAAAAAATGGCATTCAGTTAGGAATGGTCACTATATAAGCAAAGTCTTGCCTTTGAATTTGCTTGAAGAATTCAATTTAAGCACACAAGGGTAAGACTATTATAATCTTGACATCATATCCTGTCAGTTTGAAGGCACCCCACATTCTGGCTTTTACCAACACGTTAAATGCCAAATGTTATCTCTTCAGGGAAGCACTTTGCTTTAAAATGAGCATTGGTAACCCAATCTAACATATTTTTAATGGAGATCATCAACTTCATTCAAAATATACCAATGGTAATTTTGGTAAGGTAGTTACCAAGTTGAAAATTAAAATTTAACATTTGTTTTAGAATTGGAGGGATCATGTAGTATTCTCATGTTCCCTAGACGACATATGGATTTTGGATGCATTAAACAAAGTAAAAGAAATCATTCTCTCATACAGGTGACATTTGGAAGATGGTCTTTTATCCCATTTCAGGAAAATATAGTCACAAATATTACTTCTTGACTCTTCCAAAGTCCCCACAAATCACCGCAAAGAGGAATCTGTATTTACCCCAAACATGAGTAAAAGAGAAGAGCTAGTTCCAAAGAGAGCCTGGAGAGGGCACATCAGAAGTTCCCAAAGCCTTCTTTTTTTTTTTTTTTTTTTTTTAATTAAATTTTTTATTTATTTTCAGCATAACAGTATTCATTGTTTTTTCACCACACCCAGTGCTCCATGCAATCTGTGCCCTCCCTAATACCCACCACCTGGTTCCCCCACCCTCCCACCCTGCCCCTTCAAAACCCTCAGGTTGTTTTTCAGAGTCCATAGTCTCTCATGGTTCAGCTCCCCTTCCAATTTCCCTCAACTCCCTTCTCCTCTCCATCTCCCCATGTCCTCCATGTTATTTGTTATGCTCCACAAATAAGTGAAACCATATGATACTTGACTTTCTCTGTTTGACTTATTTCACTCAGCATAATCTCTTCCAGTCCTGTCCATGTTGCTACAAAAGTTGGGTATTCGTCCTTTCTGATGGAGGCATAATACTCCATAGTGTATATGGACCACATCTTCCTTATCCATTCATCCGTTGAAGGGCATCTTGGTTCTTTCCACAGTTTGGCGACCGTGGCCATTGCTGCTATAAACATTGGGGTACAGATGGCCCTTCTTTTCACTACATCTGTATCTTTGGGGTAAATACCCAGCAGTGCAATGGCAGGGTCATAGGGAAGATCTATTTTTAATTTCCTGAGGAATCTCCACACTGTTCTCCAAAGTGGCTGCACCAGTTTGCATTCCCACCAACAGTGTAAGAGGATTCCCCTTTCTCCACATCCTCTCCAACACACGTTGTTTCCTGTCTTGCTAATTTTGGCCATTCTAACTGGTGTAAGGTGGTATCTCAATGTTCCCAAAGCCTTCTTGTTCACTGTGGGGAAACAGGTGGCCAGGTTGGCTTATACTGAGAAAAAATATAAATATATTCAATTAAAAATTGAATTGACCAGATTTTACTTTCAAAATAATTTTGAAGAAGCTTAAAGGCAGTAAGTCTAAAACCTTTGAGAGGGAATGATACAACCACCACCACCACCACAACCCAAAAAATCAGGGCATTTATCCAGCATGAATAGGATAAATTGTTATCATATAATGAAAGTTTTGCAGTTGTGTTCTTGTCACGATATCAGGTATAAATCTGTTCAGTATTAAGTTCCATGTACTTTCCCTGGTGGTGATGCTAACAGAAATGATGGTAGTAATAGTTTCTTTTAGCATGCATTACTAACCAGGAAACCATAAATCTTCTCAAAGACTGGATACTATTGGTGATTCTATCTATATTTTAGAGATAAAGAGGTTAATGTTTTAACAGGTTATCGATTGGCCAAAGGTCAAATTCAAGAAAAGATCAAGTCCACATTAGAACCTAGTTTTGAATACAAAGTCCCTGCACATCCACCTGTTCTCGAGACAAAGTGTTTTGAATGAGTTTCAAGTTTTACTTAATAATCCAGTCTTAACTGTGAATATATCTGTAGTATTGATTACTGTCCTTCAAACATACTGAGGATTATTTCCCTTGTACCTAAATGGTCTAAGATTTATGCTTTGAATTGCACACAGCACAGTTTTTAAAGGCCCTGTAGTGTGCTATAAAAGGTAAATCTGATTATATCAATATCGTTTGATGTTTTCTAAAACAGATATATATATTTTTATACATATACACACATACAATCACAGAATCTACTTTTTAAAAATTCTTCCTCTTTCTCTCTCCCTCATCTTTCTGTCTCTTCTGCAAACGCTTTCATCTGAACACAGATATATTTTCCTCATATATTGTCATTACCCATTGCTTAATTTCTAAAGCCAAAGAAAGACTCAATAGTTGAATTATGGGTTTAAGGTTATGAAAAAAGATGTATTTCCATAACAGCAATACGTTTTAATTTTATGACTTCTAGTATCTCTTGAGAAAAAGGAAAAGCAGATGTTTAAAATATTTATTTTAAAGAAAATTACTTTCCAGTTTTCTGGAAACCATATCTTTACAAATTTGTTTTGTCTCTAAGATAATTTATGATGGCAGATTACCTCTTTTGGGGGGCCATAGCTGCAAGAACAGATTTACAGATTTACCCCACCTGTTCATTACACCAGCCATCTCTAATCAGAGTTGTCTTGACTTGTATTTGTTATCTTCCTAGGCTTTATTGATTTGCTAATGCTCTATATGAACAAGTTCATTTAGTTAATAAAGCAAAATTATGAAGATTATAAAGTCATAAAATATAAAACTGAAGGAAACTTAGCCACTATTTCATTGAATCTTATAGTTTCTTAATGAGTGTTTGTGTGTGTGTGTGTGTGTGTGTAAAGCTCACAAAGATTGGACAACCAATGTCCTGAACACTTAACTCTGTGAAGTCAGAATTAACTACCGGGAAACACTGAAGCAAATTGGTGAAGTCAAATATGTATCTATTCAAAAAACACATTTATATTTAGATTTTTCTCATAAATTTATGAGGATAAAAACCAGTTGGTATACTATAAATGAAAACACTGTTAAAACTATAAAGTATTATGTATATATATTTTTTAATTTTTTGCTTTATAAATATTTTATTTTCTGAAATAAAAGTGCCTTGTGTTATTTGCAATGGCATTTGTGAATTCTTTCCAGGCTGTTTATCTTTTAGTAAACTGATTAGTGAATATTTATTTCTCTAAGTAAATCTGGGCAAGTAAATAGTAAGATGCAACAATGTAATCGCCACACCAGGCTCCAGTATAAAATAGAAGTGCCCTCTACCTCCAGATTTCCTATCACTTCTCCACTTTGCATTATGCAGAATTTGAGACTTTTACTTTGCATTGAAGGAAATATTTGTCATATTTTTATCTTTTTTCTTCTTTTGTTGCTCTTGTGCTAATAAATAACTGACATTCCCTGTCTAGTAAAATATTCTCATGGTCAAACTGCAGAGACATTGTTACAACCTTTTTTAATGGTTTATATTGAGGAGGATCATTTGTGTGCATAGAAATGCTCTCAATAAAGCAGTGCACTGCAGCTCATGCCATTGGTATACTTGGTAAATTCAAAGGGGAAAGCCAGGAATAAATGTCAACTCTGATCAAACATAGAAAAATAAACAAGGATTAAAATAATAGACTATTCGTTGTTGACAGAATGTTTTTAAGCCCTTTTGAGAGAGACACTGTCTGCTCTCTGTAAATGTCAAACCAAGTAGATGCTGTTTCTTGACAGAGTATTGCTTACGAAAGTGTTAAGAAGTTTGTCCATTTGTGGAGCCCTCGTGCTTTCCCTTTCAGAGTCTTTCTCTTCACTCTATTCTCTCTTTCACTATCCAAAGCTTACAGATTCGCATATTCCAGACCTCACAAGCTAAATGACACATTTAGGCATTTACTGAAGGAGTCAAGAGGACATTATAGGGCTGCGTGTGTGTGTGTGTGCATCTGTGTGTGTGTGTGCATGTGCATGTGTGTCTGTGTGCCTGGTGTATGAGAGTTAGACAGCTTTGAGTCCATGTGTGCATGTGCATTTGCAGCAGGGACTCATTCCTCAGGTACTACCAGTAGTTCCCATAACTAACTGTGGACTCTAGAAATAACAGAAACATTTTAAATTGTACTTGGAATCCCTTTAATTTCTAAGTGTTGGTTTCTGTTCTAGGTTTAGCTGTGTCTTCCGAAGCACACATCTAACCTCTAGTAGCTCAAAATGTAACAGTATTTTTAGATATGGCTTTTAAAGAGATAAAGTTAAGTGAGGCCTGGTGGGTGGGCCCAAATCCAGATAACTAGTATCCATATAGAGGAAGCTTAGGCGACAGACAATACACAGACCGAGAGATGACCATGTTAGGACATGGCAAGAAGGCGACCATCTGTGAGACACTGAGAGAGACCTTAGATGAAACAAAACCAGACTATAAGAAAATGCATTTTGCTGTTTAAGCCTCCTAGTCTGTGGTATTTTATGATGGAAGCTCTAGCAAACTAATGAACTTTTTCAAAATATTTTCCTAGTCCAATAAAGTATGTCAAAATATTACATTTTATCTGAAGTCTGCTAAATTTTACCCCTGCTTTATTTATTCATTGATATTTCAAATTTGACCAAAATATAATTTGCTGTAAATTGGCCAAAGCATGCAGTTTTAACTCATCCTTTTTTCTTTTTAATTGTTTTATTTTAACATTCAAATAATTATGTATTCACATGCTGGAATTGGATATAATGCAATACATTAAAAGGATTATTCACCATGACCAAGTAGGATTTATTCCTGGGCTACAAGGGTGGTTCAACATCCACAAATTGATCAATATGATATACCACATTAATAAAAGAAATGACAAGAAACACATGAACCTCTAAGTAGATGGAGAAAAAGCACTTGACAAAGTAAAACATCTTTTCTTGATAAAAACTCTCTACCATGTAGGGACAGAGGGAATATAACTCAGTATCCTAAAAACCATATGTAAAAAAGCCCATGGCGAATATCATTCTCAATGGGGAAAAACTGACAGCATTTCCCCTAAGGTCAGGAGCATGGCAGGAATGTCCACTATCACCATTGTTATTCAACACAGTCCTAGAAGTCCTGGCCTCAGCAATCAGAAAACAAAAGGAATGAAAGGCATCTGAATTGGCAAAGAAGATGTCAAACTCTCACTATCCAGACATGACATGATACTCAATGTGGAAAACCCAAAAGACTCCACCCCAAAATTGCTAGAACTCACATAGGAATTCAGCAAAGTCATTGGATATAAAACCAATGCACAGAAATCAGTTGTATTTCTATATATGAACAATGAGACAGAAACAATAGAAATTAAGAATCAATCCCATTTATAGTTGCACTAAAAACTATAAGATATCTAGGAATAAACCTAACAAAAAATGAAAAGAATCTTTACTCTGAAAACTATAGAATGCTAATTAAAGAAATTGAGGAAGACGCAAAGAAATGGAAAAACATTCTGTGCTCATGGATAAGAAGAACAAATATGATTAAAATGTCTGCTACCTAGAGCAATCTACACATTAAATGCAATCTCTATCAAAATACCATCAACCTTTCTCACAGATCTGGAACAAACAATCCTAAAATTTGTTGGAACCAAAAAGGACCCAAATAACCAGAAGAATGTTGAAAAAGAAAACCAAAGTTGGAGGCATCACAGATCTGGACTTCAAGCTCTATTGCAAAGCTGTGATCATCAAGACAGTATGGTACTGCCACAAAAACAGACACATAGAAAAATGGAACAGAATAGAGAGCCCAGAAATGGACCCTCAAGTCTTTGGTGAACTAATCTTTGACAAAGCAAGAAAGAATATCCAATGGGATAAAGATAGTCTCTTCGATAAATGGTGTTGGGACAATTGTACAGCCATATGCAAAAGAATGAAATTGGGACATTTTCTTACACCATATACAAGAATAGACTTAAAATGGATGAAAAACCTAAATGTGAGACAGGACTTCATCCAGATAAAAAGCTTTTGCACAGCAAAGGAAAAAGTCAACAAAACCAAAAGACAACCTACAGAATGGGAGAAGATATTTGCAAATGTCTTATCAGATATCGTATCAGATATCTTATCAGATAAAGGGCTAGTATCCAAAATCCATAAAGAACTTATCAAAGGGAACACTCAAAGAAAGATAATTCAATCAAGAAATGGGCAGAAGTCATGAACAGACGGTTCTGCAAAGAAGACATACAAATGGCCAACAGACATTCAAGTAACTCATACTTAAGTAACTCATACATAATTATGAAAAAAGGGTCAACATTAAGGAAATACAAATCATAACTACAAGGAAATGCTACCTCACACCAGTTAGAATGGCTAAAATTAACAACTTAGGAAAATGAAAGATGTTGCGGAGAAAGGGAAACCCTCTTACACATTTGATGGAGAATGTAAGCTGGTATAGCCACTCTGAAAAAAACTATTGAGGTTCCTCAAAAAGTTAAGGATAGTGCTTCCCTATGTCCCAGCAATTGCTCTACTAGGTATTTGCCCAAGAGATATAAATACAGTAATTCAAAGGGGCACCTGCACCCCATTGTTTATAGCAGCAACGTCCACAATAGTAAAACTATGTAAAGAGCCCAGATGTCCATCAACAGATGTAAAGAAGACAGTTATCATCTGATTTCACTCATATGTGGAATTTAAGAAACAAAACAGAGGATCATAGGGGAAGGGAGGAAAAAATAATACAATATGTAGTCAGGAAGACTATCCATTAGACTCTTAATCATAGGAAAGAAACTGAAGGTTGCTGGATGGGAGGGGTTTGGGGGATATGGTAGTCGGGTGATGGGCATTAAGGAGAGCACATGATGAAATGAACACTGCATGTTACAGGCAAATGATGAATAACTGAACTCTACCCCTGAAACTAATGATATACTAAATGTTAATTAATTGATTTTAAATTAAAGAAATAAACTTACAGGTTGCAAGAGGCATGTGTAAGTAGAGACTTTTCCACATATTCATAAATTTTCTAAAGGATGAGTTCTTGTTCCAACCATGTACAGTTTGTCTTGGGAGATGCCAGCAACTTATCTAAGGACATCTGTAATGAGCCCACAATGTAAAATAATGTGTAGTTGATAGTTTTTTAAAGGTATCTTGCTAATACTTCTAAAGAATCACTGCAATATTTTATTTGTGCCCAAGATTTTTTTTTACATAAAAAAGGGGATATTTTTATAAGAACTTTTATAATTTTGTTTTAAAACTCCATATTTGGGAGTCTGCTAAATTTTAGAAATATTTTATAACCAGTATCACAGCCTAACAGAGATATTATTACATTTAGTCAACATACACTTTTGTGCCCGAATTCCTTGAGCAGAGGCCTTTTTAAAAGGGAAAACATTAGGTATGGGTCAAACTTAAGATTTATGAATATAAAGTTGTCAAGTACTTTGGACATAGAAAAAATTATTTTTATAATGTGATAAAATTCTTTACGCTCTTTATATTAGAAATGATATAAGGGGCACTGGGTGGCTGAATTAGTTGGGTGACTGACTCCTGATTTGGGTTCAGGTTGTGATCTCAGGGTTGTGAGATTGAGCCCTGTCTAGGGTTCCATGCTTAGTATGGAGCCTGCTTAAGATTCTCTCTCTGCCCTTCCCCTGCTGCTTACGTAAGTATGCACACACTGGAAAAAAAAAAAAAAAGGAATGATGTGAGAGCTTCCTCAAGTTCTTTGAATATTATTTTTTATAACCTTTCAGTCAATATTGAATTATAATTTAGGCATCCCATCTAATTCTTGATTTTAATTGAAATGGTTTTGTAATGTCAATTGCAAAGTATAATATGTTATAAATTATACAAAGTATAATACAAATTTACAAATATACAAATACAAATATGCAAAATACAAATATACAAAACATAAGTACAAATAAATATTATACAAAGTATAATATTTGCTATTTTTCAATAAAACAATTTTATCATGTAAAATTATTACACTTGAAATGTTACTGGTAATAACTACAAGTCTTTAACATTTCCAATATATATTCTTGTGGTCATATTTTATACTCAAATATTTATGACATAATGTTTATGTTGATAAATTTGCTTAGTTTTTCATTGTTGGAATAAACCAAATTTAGTTATAAATTATTTACATATACCCTTAGTTTTTAGAATCTAACTTTTATTTAGAATTTTTGTGTTTGTATTTAAGAACTCCATTACTCTCCTTTCTTTGTAGTATATTTGTCAGTATTGGATAATCAATTAATTCTGACTTTACAAAATAGAAAGTGATCACAGTCACAAGAGCTAGAGCTAAAGTGTTATGAATAGCATAAGACGGGAATATTTAGTTTCAACAATGCATGGATCATTTTCGTGTTGTACATTGATTCTAAATAACCATTGACTGCTAATCATATTCGAGGAAGTGGGGTAGGAAAATATAGTGACATGTGAGCAAAGGGGAGATTATCCTTGGTCTACTTTAAGTTTCAAATTTATCGACATCGTTACTGTATCTTTCTGCCAAATTTTTGTTCTTTGATGTGCACTCTGCTATTAATTATTCAGGGTTGAAACTCACCTAGTTAGAAATAAAGAAAAGAGCCAGTCAGTATCTAAATATATCACTCTTGAATGAGTTGCTTAAGCAGGAGACCCAAACTATTTGTTAATAACTGAAAATTTGCCACAAAAATTCTCAATGTGCTAACTCCCAGCATTAATTAAATTTTAAGTAAGAAAATTGCATTAACTGTTTTAGATCACAAGGGCACTATTCAGTCCAACTCATGGCAGTAATTTTCTAACTCTGCCCCAAGTGACTCACTAAAATTAATGACATTTTTTTAAATGCTTATTTTCTTCCTGCAAATTCACAAGAATATTGGCTCAGTAATTATCCAAATTGTATCAGATGACAGTAGCAATATAAAGGAGGAAAGTTCATTGAGAGATTAGGGAGAAATAATTAATTGTAGATTATAATAGTTGGATTTTTTTTTTTTAATGACCACCCTTGGGTAAGCTCTCCTAATATAGACAGTTTATGTCAGATCACATAAATTCTGATACAGAAGCTCACTGAGTGAAATATTCACAGCCACCTTTAATGAAAGAGTTTTGTGTGGAAGGAGATTGATATGGAGTTGACCAAATTACAAAATAACAATTTAAAATATAATTTCAGGGAAAATAGCAATAAGATTTAAGCTTACTTATTATAAACTCACATATTAAACAGTATCAGTGAATGAATATATTAACCAAGATAAAAGAAAACAATAAATATTTGAAGGATGTTCTAAGCAACCAATTTTTGTAATTGTAATTTTTGTAAATAAAAATGGCAATAAAACATGGAATATAATCAAATAAGCAAGCAAAGACAATTAAAGAATATGCATCCTATGACAGTAAAGTTAGAAATGCCATTTCTTCATAGTCACTAGTAAATTAAGGTGTTAAAGAGGTTTTAAGTTAAGATTTGATGAAAAACAATCTGCAAGAATAAATAGTTATTCTTCCTGTCATTGTTTGCCTCTGTGCATAGTCTTAAAGTGCAAAAGAACAAAAACAAATGTACAGATATTACCATTTAATAAATACCAACCTATTTTCTTCTATTTAGCTTTTATCACAGTTGCTATGAACTTTCCAGTATATTCTTCTCTAATTGAAGTTTGTAGCAATCTGTAGGGTGTTCCCTATGTACAGTTCCTCTTAAAATATTTTTTCTGCTCCATCTCTCCTCATTTTTACATACTCCAATTGTACTGGTATTATTTTTTTTTCAACATGTCCCATATTGGTCTTACACACTTTTATGTAATTTCCAAATCTTTTATTTTCTTTATGATGCACCTAGGGCATTTTCTTCTTCCTGTTTTCTAATTCACCTGTTTCCTTTTCAGTTGTCTCTAATTGAAATTAAGATATATTGGATTTTTGGTTTTAGTTTTTGCATATTCAGTTGTAGAATCAGTATGGTTTATCTTTCTATAGTTGCCAAGTATTTTCCAAAATATTTTCTTTAACGTGTTAATAATTTATTTCATAGTCAGTATCGATGGTCTCAATAATCTGGATGACCAACTGGTCTATTTTTTAAACTTTTTTTTTTGTGTCACCCCCCCCTTGTTTTCTTAGCAGGTTATCTTTTATTTTTATTATTATTATTATTATTATTATTATTATTATTCCTGGTTATTTTGTCTTCATTTTTTATCCTTAGAAATGGTAGAGGTAATTTGAGACTGGTAAATGTTAGCTTACTTTTGGTTCTGACTAGCTTGCTAGTTAGTGGAAGCTTATTTTACTTAACCCAGTGGCTGCACTGTTTCAGATTTGGACTTCAGTTTTCTCTGAAGGCTAGCTTGCATCCAGGAAGATTTGCGCAGGGCAAATTTTCTGAATTTTGTGGAGATATGGCTTTCTATTAGTCAAAATTACCATATGTTTCTCTGTGATGATTATCGTCATATCAACTTTTCTCACATAGTGGAATTCTGCTTTTCTTAGATGCAAAAATTTCAGAATGTTAGATGTGCTGAACTGTGATATTTTAGCTTATGTTTCCAAGAAATGTCCTTTGTATACTGCAGTTTGATGGTAAAGAAGAGAAAACATAAGACTTAAACATGCAATCAGAGAACAGTGTTTGTTTTCTCTTTTCTTACATTCTATAATTTCAAGCTTCTGGTGAAGTTGTTCCAACCCTCATCAAACGCATCCCCTTAAAATATGTTAATAACATATATTTTGCTATTTCTTCACTTACTCATTGGGTCAACCTAAAAGGCACTATTTCTTTAAACTTTTCAAGTTTTACAATTAAAAAAATCTTATTTAATTCTTCTTATGGTTTGCCTTTGATTTTCTTTTTTTTTGTTTTTATTTTTATTTTATGTTATTTTTTCAGTGTTCCAAGATTCATTGTTTATGCACCACACTCAGTGTTCCATGCAACACATGCCTTTGATTTTCAAAACAAAATGCAGTTTTCTTGTCTCTAGTATTACATGACTATACCTTATTTAACTTCTCTTTTTCCCCTGCATGTTTGTATAATCAATATTTTTTCAAATTTCCAACTTACCAAATGACTTTTTCTGAGTTATTCAAAGTGATTATATGCTTTCTTAATATTCTTTTTATTTTTTTACAATAAATTTCATTTTTTCTATTTTTCTATTTCCATTGTATTCTATATGATAAAATGATTTATTTAATGTATTTATAATATATGTAATTATGTAATCAAATATGTATGTTATATATAGCATATGATATGCAATATGTGCACATATAATGTAGTATAATATACTATATTTATGTAGTATATACTGATATGAATGTTTTAAATTAGGAGAACAGAAAATTTTAATCAAATTGATATTTTAGTGACTTTTCTGGATATATGTACTTTCTCTATACTTCTGCATTTTCTTATTCTGTTTGTTATTTTTCTTAAATAGTTTATATTTTTTAAAAAGCACACATGGATATATATATATGTGTGTATATATATATATATATATATATATATGAAAATACTAGAACTATAATAACCCATTTCCTATGATGGTAAATGTAAATGTGTAAACAAAAAGTTTGGCTAATAAAATTCACCAATTTGCTGTTCACAGTTTTGGATATCTTCGTGGTAGTCATTCCTGCCCTGTCCTTGCCAGATTTCAAAAAGCCTCTTCTCATGTTGATAAAGTAATACTCATTCTGTTCTGAAGGGAACCAACGCATCTTCTAGGTGGTAGGCATTTTTTCCCCACAAGCCTCTTTCTTAAGAATAGATTGGAAAATAGTGATTATAATAATAATGACTCACATTTAACAAAAACCTACCTTGAGAGACTTAGAAAAAGATTCCAGCCATTTCTTTGTGACTTCGATCTGTTTTTCACTTTTTTATGAAGAATCTGGCCTAAAATTTAGTTGAATCAAAAGAGAACATCATGTTGCTTAGAAAATACATAAGAATTATCTTTTTTTAAAGATTTTATTTATTTATTTGACAGAGAGAGACATAGCGAGAGAGGGAAAAGAAGCAGGAGCAGTGGAAGAGGGAGAAGCAGGCTTCCTGTCAAGCAGGGAGCCTGACTCCTGGCTGATTCCAGGACTCTGGGATCATAACCCAAGCCACAGGCAGAAACTCAATGATTGAACCACCCAGGCACCCCTGTAGGAATTATGTTACATTAATACTCATTTCCAGGTCACCTGGGTAGCACAATCTATTAAGCACCTGCCTTCAACTTAGGTCATGATCTCAAGGTCCTGGGATCGAGTACCACATCAAGCTCCCTGCTCAGGGGTAAGCCTGCTTCTCCCTCTTCCTCTGCCTGCTGCTTCCCCTTGCTTGTGCTCTTTCTCTGTCAAATAAAGAAATAAAATCTTTGGAAAAAATTACTCATTTCCATGCATTAATTCAGCATCAACGAGGGCTTTATAATTGTTACCTGTATATCCAAAATGATAACATGGTTCACATCCCTTATGTGAGAAAAGATTTGCAGTTATATTTTCCTTTTCTTTCTACACTTTTTAAATAAGTATAGGCTAATAGCAGGTGGTGCAATCTTATTATCAGCATTTGGTAACAAAATTAAGAAGTGGGGAATTTTAAGAATTATTGAGCACTATGGGGCAGATTTTATCCTAGCACATGGGCAATTAGCATGTACAACTAGTAACTTTAATGGGAGTTGTGTAGCTAACCTGGAAATTTTCACAATGTATCAGTGCACAGTTATATGGTACAGGTGTTTAATTGTTGATGGAACTAAAATCAGAGCTGAATTAATTAAAAGATCAAAGAAAAAAACCTTATCATTTGCTTGAAAAGGTAGGAAGATCCAGAAAACAAACTTTAAAGTTTGTTTTCTGGATTAAAGTTACATTTGGCACAGATGAAAATATTTCATTAAAAGAATAAGATTCTATCAAACAAATCTTAGATGTATCTAATATATTGAATTTGGCTATAAATATGGTGCTTTTTTAATAATACAAAAAAGCTCTTAGAAGCTGTGTTATGTTATTTTGAAATGTGTGATTCAATTTCCACAGTTCTTAATCTTTTATTATTGTAAATTCTATAGAGCAACAACAAAGTCTTTCTAAATCTCTTTTTCGGGTAGCTAAACATTAAGCCTTTTAAATTAAATAAATTAAATAAAGTGCATTTGATACACCAAGGGATGTGCCTCAGTGAGACCAACAGACACAACTTGGTAGAATGTTTATTCTAGCTTTTCTAGTTAGTCTTATCCAAGAATTATTGCCAGTGAGAAAAAATAATCTAAGTGATATGCATCTATCATGAAGTAACTTCATGATACTTTTGGTTTCTCTTGCTAGACACTTTTATTCAGCTGTCATTTTGCAATATATTGCTTAGATGCCTCCTGGATGAATGCTGTTTCTTAGTGCACTGCCTGTGTTATCCTATGACAATGGCTGAGACTTTGTTTTTAGCATTTTAGAATTTATTTCAGTGCTTTGTGTTTCTCAATTTTCTGGGAAATTATATTCCTAATTGATTTTATAACAACAAAATTAAAATACACACTTTATCATGTATTCAACATTTAAAAAAAAAAGGACATTTGTGGATTTTACCTTCATTGGGAATGCGTGATTCCAGGTAGTGAGACAAAACTAATCTGGTCATTCTTATACTTCTCATTCTGAAAATTACTTTAAGTATTGATCAGTTAGAAAACACTGTCTGTTGTAGATTATTTGTAGAATTTTGAACGCTTACATTCCTCTTACAAATCACAGAATCTCAGATTCTCTGAACCTCTGTTTTCTAGGATAAAGTAGGACTAATGTGTAGAGTAATAATAGTACCCATGATAGTGAGAGATAAAGGATACACTGTGTTTGCCATTTAAACTAACTCAGTAAACACTGGGTTCTCTTCTCAGTTTCCTCATACTTAAGCATAGTTTCAGAATAACTGGGGTGGAATAAAGGGTTGGTAAACATACACACTTTAGTGTCCCCAAAACAAAGATTCTCCTTTGCCAGACTTGGGCTAATGCACATGGTCTCTTGACCTTAAGTTGAGAAATGTGCCTTGGAAATGAGATGCTGCTGTATTTAAAGATGGTTGATGATCAGCTCTGTAGAACTGCTATGAAGATGGGCAAAAGCCCAATAATCTGGATGTTCTACTTACAGCAAGTTAAAATAGGTATTTTAGAAGTCCATTTTATAAGTATGTGTTATTTCCTAAACAATCAATACTCACACCTTATTTTACTGAGTCACTTTTTCTTTATTTTATATCCTTGTTTCTAACTCTACTTTTTTTGATTGAGCAAATAAAACCAGATCATCTTCATAAAAAAACTTATGTTTATCAACACATAATTTTTTCAAATTTAACTAAATATTAGAAAAGGAATAATTTGTTTCTGTACTTTTCATATATAGCGAGGTATAGAAAAAATTGTGTCTAAAAATATAAATAAATGATGTATTTACTTTTATGCTCCTTATAATACATGTTTATCATTCAAAGAAACAATTTAGGAAAACAGTGTCTCTACTAGAAATTATTAAATAAACCATGCAAAAAATACTTAGGGCATAGAACAATTACTTTTTTTTATGGAATCTCTCTCTCTCTCTCTCTCTCTCTCTCACACACACACACACACACAGTGAAGACAATTTTAATAACTATCCAAAAGTACTCAATGGAAATATATCCCCTTATTATTTTATTTTTTAAAACTATTCATTTCTGGTAATTTACATGACTCCATCTTGCTTCTTCATATTGCATAGGTAAATCCTTTTTTTTGGTATAAAAATAACAAATTTTATATGCTATCTTTGGGAATAATTTAGTAGAAATATCAAGAATAGTAAATTCAATAATATGTACCTAGTTTTCTACTAGCAAGATATACACCTGAATTAAATATATCAAATTTTGTGCATTTGTTTTTATTATGTTATAAATACCATGCCCATTATAAAAATATGAATTCTGATGCTTTTTTGTTTTCAAAAATTATAAATGCTAGTAATTTGAGTCATTCATGATCCTTGGCACTCAACATCTGCTCTATTCTGATAACAATGTTATGAAAAATCCAGCTGAGTACTCAAAAATATTATTCATATTAAGACAGAATTAGTAAGGTTTAAGTGTTTGACATACAGTTGCTTAATGGTGTTTTACAAAGTAACATAAGTTCCTTTTATTTTGATGTAGTATTGATTGCTTTAAATTTATTTTGGCAGGGTGATTAGTTTTATACTCTGCCTATCTACATGCTTAATGTATATTGTGTGTGCATGTATGAATGCATTTTCATGTGTGTGTATGCATGTGTGCACCTGCATGCACACACATGCACATCCACAGTGTACTGTCATTTTTCTTTTCATCTATTATTGTTAAAGATTTTAAAGTCTTTTCAGCAAAATATCTTAGAGAGGAAATAAGAGTAGTTTTTTAGCTATTCTCACCACAATATTCCTTAAAATCTAAACAAAATATATATTTCAGTGAAATATATATTTCACTGAATAATAATAAAAAATATAAAGGATACAAACGGCATTCTTGGATTGACCTCTTACTCAGAAGAAATAGTTGTCACAACCTGACTTAAAAGCTGACAACTCCATAAGCTGTTGCATGTTAAGGATGTAATGGTCTCTGTACACTAGTTTACCACATAGGTTTTTCCCTACAATATGTAGTTTCCCAAAACCTAAGAAACACTTTATATTTTGACCTTTGAAAAAATGTATGCAATGTCCTTACTTGCCTTCTACCCTGGTTTGAAGTGAATGTGATGATTTAGAAAAGTACAAAAATTAGATGCACATTTGTCTAACAGTCTATTAATTCCATTCAGAAAGGATTCCATAGAAATCCTAATGATCATTCACTTAGAGTCTAGTGTTTTCACTCACTGAAGTTTTCTTGAATTTCTATTTCTTTCCCTGTAAAACACTTAGGAAGGAACATTTGGGGATTAGAATTCTGACACCATCAGGACTTGAAAAATGTTTAACATTCTCTTTTTCTTTTATATGGTAAGCATAGGATCCAAGGGCAGGCCTTCCAAAATGTATCACAGTGGCATATTGATTATTTTGAAATGAAACTATTATAGACCCTCTTTTGTCCCCTGAAAGCAGGAAATAAATCTTCCATGTGAAAGGTACACTCCCTATACTAAGAAGAAAAAAGATATCCTTAAATCTATAAAGCCACGAATGCTGTGGAAACAAACCTAGTTCCTTTTTTACTAATCTACTAATTTGGTTTAAATTCCATTTAGAATTCCTTATAATTAAATCTCCCAAACATTGTTTTCTTTGTCCTGTCAATTCCTCAACAAATTTATTGTCTCCTTTTATAAAAAGTATTTCTTTGGGTCTCAATTTCATTATTGGGCCTCCAATAGTAAAACTTTGCTTTTTTTCATCCTGTGAATTTGTTTTATGTAAATTTAATTCTTAGTCCATCTAGAAGATCTTGAGGGGTAGAGGAGGAATTTTTCTTCCTCTACGTAAGGGCATATTGTTTTTCCTAAATCCACATGAAAGAAGGCTCAGGGCACTTATCTTCTTATTACTCTTTCTACATAAGTGTCTTAAAGCAGTTTTATTTTTATGCTGTGTCCCTGCAGGGCTGGAATCAGGTGTTAGAGTATACTAGTTGGTAGAGAAACAAAATCAAGTTTAAAGGGGATTACTGACTATCATCCTTTTTTAAAGTTTTATTTATTATTAAGATATTGTTTACATATTATAAAATTCACCCTTTTAAAGCAGAAAATTCAGTGGTTTTTAGTTATTTACAAGGTATACAATCATCACTGCTCTCTAATTACAGAACATATTCATCACTCTGAAAAGAAACGCGGGACCTATTAGTGGTCACTCACAGTATCCCCTACCTCCCATCCTTGTCGACTGCCAACCTGCTTTCTGTTTCTATGGATTTGCCTATTCTGAATCTTTTATATAATTTGAATCATAAATTATATGACATCTAGTGTCTGGATTCTTACACCTGTCACAATGTGTCTAGAGTTTATCCATGTTGTACCCTGGATCAGTGTTTCATTTTCCTTATGGTATTTTCCACTGTATGGATAATACCAAATCTTATCAACACAGATGATGGATGTTTAGGTTATTTCCACACTTTGGATTTTGGACCAACACCGCTGTGAATACCATGTACAAGTTTTGTGTCCACCTGTGTTTTCAATTCTCTTCAATATGCATCTAGAAGAGGGATCACTGGGCCATACATTAACTCAATGTTTAATTTTGGAGAAACTGGTAACCTGTTTTTCAAAGCAGCTGCATCATTTTACATTTGCATCAGCAGTGTCTGAGGATTCCAAGTTCTCTATATCTCTATACCCTCTATTGTTATTGTCTGTCTTTTTTATTGTAGCCATCCCAATGGATCTCACTGTGGTTTTGAATTATGTTTTCCTATGACTGATGATGTCGACCACTTTTTCTTGGGCTTACTGGCAGTTTGTATATTTTCTCTGCAGAAGTGTTTATTTAAAACCTTTGCTCATATTCCCATTGTTTATTTTTTAATTGGGTTGACATTTATGTATGAATTTTGAGAGTTCTATTTTCTAAATAATAAATAGATTCTTATCAGGTTTATGATTTATGAATATTTCCCCCATTTTGTGGGTTATCTTTTCATTTATTTTATAGTGCCACTTGAAGTACAAAAGTTTTTATTCTGGTGAAGTCCAGTTTCACTTGTTTTTCTTTTACTGCTGTGCCTAAGGGTACCATGTCTAAGAATCGTTGCCTGATCCAAGGTCATGAAGATTTATAAGTTTTAATAGTTTTATAGTTTGAGCTCTTACATTTAGGTATTTGGTTCAATGCTAGTTAATTTTGTATATGCTATCAGATAACGATCCAACTTCATCCTTTTCAATATGGATGACAAGATGTCTCAGCACCGTTTGCTGGGGAGACTATTCTTTCCTCCCTTTTTTTAATTTCTGTTCCTCACACTGGAAAATCACAATTCCCCTTTCAGACAAGCAGAGGCATTCTTCTGCCAGCTCAGATAGTCTGTTTATCCTCTCTGTGAACTTTTTACAGTAACTATTACACTTTTCAACTTCATAATTTTTATGTTTTTTCTATAATTTCTATCTCTTTATCAGTTATTCTCTCTTTAGTGAGACAGCATCTTATACTTTCCTTTAGTTCTTTAAAAATTTTTCTTGTATCTTTGAAAATATTGAAAATTGCCAATTTAACAATTTTTGCCTCATTAGACCAATAGCTGTGTTTCCTTAGGGACCCTTTGTTTAATGTTTTATTTTCTGTGTGCACCATACTTTCTTGTTTCTTTTGTCTCTCTTTTTTTTACTAAGGACATGACATCTTATACAATATAATGTGGCAGTTCTGGAAAACGGATTCTCCCCATCCTTATATTATGTTGTTTTGGTTTCCTTTGTTGTTGTAGCTGTTGATTTGGTTTGTTTAGTGACTTCCCTGAACTAATTCTGTTAAATCTGTATCTCTTGTCACATGGATTTGCTGAATTCTTCCCACCATTAGCTTAGTGGTCAGCAATGAATGGACATGGATTTCATTAATATCTGCATCCAGCAGGTCTCCCAGTGTTTGCCAACTATTATGTGTACATGGTGGGATGTGTTTGCAACATCCATCCAAGCTGAATATTCTGTCTGCTCTTGCCTTGGTTTAACCATTTTTCCTGAATAAATTCTTCCTAGATTTTTATAAACCATTAATTTCTAGTGCTAGTCTACATCTTCGTCTTAGCCTTCGCTTTCCAAGAGTCCAGAGCCTCAAGTTCAGCCAGAGGTGAACGCATACGGCCTTCTCACATCTTTTCTTTGCATGCACACAGCTCTCCAATATGCATGCAGACTTACATGTGTGTGTCACATTCTTAATTCCCGGAAATACATATGTCATTGCCCTAGAAATAAGAAGGGTACTCACAGATGGGACACAAAAATGTATAAGCCTTTTTCCCTTCTGGGGCTTGTCAAAGGATGGAGCTATAAATAATCCATGGAAATTCTGTGTTGTAGCAGAAAGTGACTGTGCAGGGCTGACATGAACAGCTGTGTGAGAGGTTTTATAGAAGCAGATGTTGGGGTTCTAGCCAACCAACAGGTAGGGGTATTCTGGGCACTCAACATTCTGAGCATTGCAGAAAAGCCATGTCTTAGAATTGAAAACCATAACTTGGAACACAGGAATAAAAACAAAACAGACCTTCTTTAACAAAACATAAACTTGTGAAGAATGAAGGATGGCAGATACTAAAAATGCCCACTGGAACAGGATTGAACATCTTTAAATGAGGATAGGACAGACATGTCCCAATTTATCATACACAATAGCGAGCACAAACTAAAAATTGCTGTGAAGAACCATAAAGATATGATCAACATTTAAGGAAAAGTCAACAGTCAGTAAAGCAAATTTTGAGATTTCCTGAATGTGGAAATTAGCAAAGATGTTAAAGCAACTATTATCAATATGTTTAAGGATTTAAGAAAAAGCTTAAATAATGAGTGAATGGATAGAGAATTTCAGGAGGAAAAGAGAAACCATTAAAAAATGGAAATATTAGGACTAAACTGTACATTACCTGAAACGTAAAGACTCATGGGTTATATTTGGGTACATCATAGAAGAATGGGCCTCTAAACATAGTCTTAGAAATTAACCCATCTAAAGAACAGAAGGAAAAAGTGAACAAAACCTTCTTTTTTAATTTTTTAATTTTTTTATAAACATATAATATATTATTAGCCCCAGGGATACAGGTCTGTGAATTGCCAGGTTTACACACTTCACAGCACTCACCATAGCACATACCCTCCCCAATGTCCATAACCCCATGACCCTCTCTCTACCCCATCCCCCAGCCAACCTCAGTTTGTTTTGTGACATTAAGAGTCTCTTATGGTTTGTCTCCCTCCCGATCCCATCATGTTTCATTTATTTTTTTCCTACCCCCAAACCCCCCGTGTTACATCTCCACATTCTCATATCAGGGAGATCATATGATAGTTGTCTTTCTCCGATTGACTTATTTCGCTAAGCATAATACCCTCTAGTTCTATCCACGTTGACCCAAATGGCAAGATTTCATTTCTTTTGTAGGCTGCATAGTATTCCATTGTGTGTGTGTGTGTGTGTGTATCTGTATGTGTATACACATACACAAAGGTGTATATATATATATATATGTGTGTGTGTGTGTGTGTATACATATACATATATGTGTATGTATGTGTGTATATCTACATATACATACATATATGTGTATGTATACATATACATGTGTATATATGTGTATACATATGTATATATGTATATGTATACACATACATATATGTATATGTATACATATATATGTGTATACATATGTATATATGTATGTGTATACATATGCATATGTATGTATGTATGTGTGTATATCTATATCAATCTATCTATATATATACACCTTTGTGTATGTGTATACACATACAGATTCATCTGTTGATGGACATCTAGGTTGTTTCCATAGTTTGGCTATTGTGGACATTGCTGCTATAAACATTCAGGTGCACGTGCCCCCTTGGATCACTACGTTTGTATCTTTAGGGTAAATACCCAGTAGTGCAATTGCTGGGTCATAGGGTAACTCTATTTTCAACTTTTTGAGGAACCTCCATGCTGTTTTCCAGAGTGGCTGCACCAGCTTGCATTCCCACCAACAGTACAGGAGGGTTCCCCTTTCTCCACATCCTCGCCAGCATCTGCTATTTCCTGACTTGTTAATTTCAGTCATTCTGACTGGTGTGAGGTGGTATCTCATTGAGGTTTTGATTTGTACTTCCCTGATGCCGAGTGATGTGGAGCACTTTTTCATGTGTCTGTTGGCCATCTGGATGTCTTCTTTGCAGAAATATCTGTTCATGTCCTCTGCCCATTTCTTGATTGGATTCTTTGTTCTTTGGGTGTTGAATTTGCTAAGCTCTTTAGAGATTTTGGATACTAGCCCTTTATCTGATGTGTCATTTGCAAATATCTTCTCCCATTCTGTCAGTTGTCTTTTGGTTTTGTTGACTGTTTCCTATGCTGTGCAAAAGCTTTTGATCTTGATGAAGTCCCAATAGTTCACTTTTGCCCTTGCTTCCCTTGCCTCTGGCGATGTTCCTAGGAAGAAGTTGCTGCGGCTGAGGTCGAAGAGGTTGCTGCCTGTGTTTTCTTCAAGGATTTTGATGGATTCCTTTCTCACGTTGAGGTCCTTCGTCCATTTTGAGTCTATTTTCATGTGTGGTGTAAGGAAATGGTCCAATTTCATTTTTCTGCATGTGGCTGTCCAATTTTCCCAACAGCATTTGTTGAAGAGGCTGTCTTTTTTCCATTGGACATTCTTTCCCACTTTGTCAAAGATTAGTTGGCTATAGAGTTGAGGGTCTATTTCTGGGCTCTCTATTCTGTTCCATTGATCTATGTGTCTGTTTTTGTGCCAGTACCATACTGTCTTGATGATGACAGCTTTGTAATAGAGCTTGAAGTATGGAATTGTGATGCCACCAACTTTGGCTTCTTTTTTCAATATTCCTTTGGCTATTCGAGGTCTTTTCTGGTTCCATATAAATTTTAGGATTATTTGTTCCATTTCTTTGAAAAAAATGGATGGGATTTTGATAGGGATTGCATTAAACATGTAGATTGCTTTAGGTAGCAATAGACATTTTCACAATATTTGTTCTTCCAATCCATGAGCATGGAACATTTTTCCATTTCTTTGTGTCTTCCTCAATTTCCTTCATGAGTACTTTGTAGTTTTCTGAGTATAGATTCTTTGCCTCTTTGGTTAGGTTTATTCCTAGGTATCTTATGGTTTTGGGTGCAATGGTAAATGGGATTGACTCCATAAGTTCTCTTTCTTCTGTCTTGTTGTTGATGTAGAGAAATGCAACTGATTTCTGTGCATTGATTTTAAATCCTGACACTTTACTGAATTCCTGTACACGTTCTAGCAGATTTGGAGTGGAGCCTTTTGGGTTTTCCACATATAGTATCATATCATCTGCAAAGAGTGATAGTTTGACTTCTTCTTTGCCGATTTGGATGCCTTTAATTTCTTTTTGTTGTCTGATTGCTGAGGCTAGGACTTCTAGTACTATATTGAACAGCAGTGGTGATAACGGACATCCCTGCCGTGTTCCTGACCTTAGCGGAAAAGCTTTCAGTTTTTCTCCATTGAGAATGATATTTGCGGTGGGTTTTTCATACATGGCCTTGATAATATTGAGGTATGTGCCCTTTATCCCTACACTTTGAAGAGTTTTGATCAGGAAGGGATGCTGCACTTTGTCAAATGCTTTTTCAGCATCTATTGAGAGTATCATATGGTTCTTATTCTTTCTTTTATTAATGTATTGTATCACATTGATGGATTTGCGGATGTTGAACCAACCTTGCAGCCCTGGAATAAATCCCACTTGGTCGTGGTGAATAATCCTTTTAATGTACTGTTGGATCTTATTGGCTAGTATTTTGGTGAGAATTTTCGCATCTGTGTTCATCAAGGATACTGGTCTGTAATTCTCTTTTTTGGTGGGATCCTTGTCTGGTTTTGGGATCAAGGTGATACTGGCCTCATAAAATGAGTTTGGAAGTCTTCCTTCCATTTCTATTTTTTGGAACAGTTTCAGGAGAATAGGAATTAATTTTTCTTTAAATGTTTGGTAGAAATCCCCTGGGAAGCCATCTGGCCCTGGGCTCTTGCATGTTTGGAGATTTTTGATGACTGTTTCAATCTCCTTCTGGTTATGTGTCTGTTCAGGTTTCCTATTTCTTCCTGGTTCAGTTGTGGTAGTTTATATGTTTCTAGGAATGCATCCATTTCTTCCAGATTGTCAAATTTGTTGGCATAAAGTTGCTCATAATATGTTCTTATAATTGTTTGTATTACTTTGGTGTTGGTTGTGATCTCTCCTCTTTCATTCATGATTTTATTTATTTCGGTCCTTTCTATTTTCTTTTTGCTAAGTCTGGCCAGGGGGTTATCAATCTTAATTCTTTCAAAGAACCACCTCCTAGTTTCCTTGATTTGTTCTATTGTTTTTTTGGTTTCTATTTCATTGATTTCTGCCATGATCTTTATGATTTCTCTTCTCCTGCTGGGTTTAGGCTTTCTTTGTTGTTTTTTCTCCAGCTCCTTTAGGTGTAGGGTTAGGTTGTGTATTTGAGACCTTTCTTGTTTTTGTAGAAAGGCTTCTATCGCTATATATTTTCCTCTCAGGACAGCCTTTGCTGTGTCCCACAGATTTTGAACCATTGTATTTTCATTATTATTTGTTTCCATGATTTTTTTTCAATTCTTCTTTAATTTCCGGGTTGACCCATTCATTCTTTAGAAGGATGCTCTTTAGTCTCCATGTATTTGGGTTCTTTCCAAATTTCCTCTTGGGATTGAGTTCTAGCTTCAGAGCATTGTGGTGTGAAAATATGCAGGAAATGATCCCAGTCTCTTGATACTGGTTGAGACCTGATTTATGACCCAGGATGTGATCTATTCTGGAGAATGTTCTATGTGCCCTGGAGAAGAATTGTATTCTGTTGCTTTGGGATGGAATGTTCTGAATATATCTGTGATGTCCATCTGGTCCAGTGTGTCATTTAAGGCCTTTACTTCCTTGTTGATCTTTTGCTTGAGTGTCTTTCCATTTCAGTGAGGGGAGTGTTAAAGTCCCCTACTATTATTGTATTATTGTTGATGTGTTTCTTTGATTTTGTTATTAATTGGTTTATATAGTTGGCTGCTCCCATGTTAGGGGCATAAATATTTAAAATTGTTAGACCATCTTTTTGGACAGACCCTTTGAATATGATATAGTGTCCTTCCTCATCTCTTTATTATAGTCTTTGGCTTAAAATCTAATTTATGTGGTATAAGATTGCCACCCCAGCTTTCTTTTGATGTCCATTAGCGTGGTAAATTGTTTTCCATTCCCTCACTTTAAATCTGGAGGTGTCTTTGGGTCTGAAATGAGTTTCTTGTAGGCAGCATATTGATGGGTTTTGTTTTTTTTATTCATTCTGATACCCTGTGTCTTTTGATTGGGGGCATTTAGTCCATTTACATTCAGGGTAACTATTGAGAGATATGAATTTAGTGCCATTATATTGCCTGTAAGGTGACTGTTACTTTATACTGTCTCTGTTTCTTTCTGATCTACTACTTTTAGGCTCTGTCCTTTTTTATCTACTACTTTTAAGGTCTCTCTTGCTTAGAGGACCCCTTTTAATATTTCCTGTAAAGCTGGTTTGGTGTTTGCAAATTCTTTCAGTTTTTGTTTGTTCTTGAAACTTTTTATCTTTCCTACTATTTTCTTTTTTTTTTTTTCTTTTAAGATTTATTTATTTATTTATTTGATGGACAAAGATCACAAGTAGGCAGAGAGGCAGGCAGAGAGAGAGGAAGGGAAGCAGGCTCCCTGCTGAACAGAGAGCCTGATGCGGGGCTTGATCCCAGGACCCTGAGATCATAACCTGAGCTGAAGGCAGAGGCTTTAACCCACTGAGCCACCCAGGTGCCCCTCTCCTACTATTTTCAATGATAGCCTAGCTGGATACAGTATTCTTGGCTGCATGTTTTTCTCGTTTAGTGCTCTGAATATATCATGCAAGTTCTTTCTGGCCTAAAAGGTCTCTGTGGATAAGTCCACTGCCAATCTAATACTTTTACCATTGTATGTTATAGACTTCTTGTTCCAGGCTGCTCTCAGGATTTTCTCTTTATTGCTAAGACTTGTAAATTTTACTATTAGATGATGGGGTGTGGACCTATTCTTACTGATTTTGAGGGGGAATCTCTCCACCTCCTGGATTTTGATGCTTGTTCTCTTTGCCATATTAGGGAAATTCTCCACAATAATTCTCTCCAATATACCTTCTGCTCCCCTCTCTCTTTCTTCTTCTTCTGGAATCCCATTTATTCTAATGTTGTTTCATCTTATGGTATCACTTATCTCTGAAATTCTACCCTCCTATTCCAGTAGTTGTTTAACTCTCCTTTGCTCAGCTTCTTTATTCTCTGTCATTTGGTCTTCTATATCACTAATTCTTTCTTCTGCCTCATTTATCCTAGCATTAAGAGCCTCCATTTTTTATTGCACCTCATTAATAGCTTTTTTTATTTCAACTTGGTTAGATTTTAGTTCTTTTATTTCTCCAGAAAGGGCTTTTATTTCTCCGAACAGGATTTCTCTAATATCTTCCATGCCTTTTTCGAGCCTGGCTAGAACCTTGAGAATCGTCATTCTGAACTCTAGATCTGACATATTACCAATGTCCTTATGATGAGGTCCTTACCCTTCGGTACTGCCTCTTGTCCCTTTTTTTTGTGGTGAGTTTTTCCACCTTGTCATTTTGTCCAGGTAAGAATATAAGAAGGAGCAAATAAAATACTAAAAGGGTGGCAAAGACCCCAGGAAAATGTGCTTTAACCAAATCAGAAGAAACCCCAAATTGGGGGGGGGGCGATAAAGGGGGTAAAAAGAAGTTCAGAATTAAAAATTTAAAAAAGAAAACAAATAAAAAATATAAAAAAGAAAAAAAAAATATATATATATAAGACTGGTGACTAGAACAGGGTCACCCACTTAATTTGGGGAGTATTTTGGTCTCTTAGAAGAAACTACCTCCCCAAATTTTAAAGAATGAAAAACATATATAAGGGTAAACACAATGAAGGTATGGAATATGACTATAAAGATGAAAAGAATTTTTTTTTTTTAATTTCTGAAATAGGAGTTGATAAAGTAAGTTGGTTGGGAGAATAAAGAAAAAGAAAGTGGAGAGAATTTGCTCAGGCTGGAGACTAGAACAAGCCCCGTGCTAGATTTAGGGGGTATTTTGATCTATTAGAAGAAGTTGTACCTGAAATTTTTTAGAAGAAAAAACCCTATGTGTAATCAAAAAATAAAGTTGGATACAATGAAGGATAAAATATGACTGTAATATTGAAGTTTCAAAAAAGATTTTTTTTTGTGAAAGGTATTGTTAAGATAAACTAGTTAAAAACGTTAAAAGAGGAAAGGGTAAAAGTTAAAAAAAATTAGCAGAAGAAAAAAATAAAATTAAAAATAATTAATTAACTTTGCAAGACTAAAGAATCATGGGGAGAAAGCCATGAGTTCCATGCTTTGCTTTCTCCTCCTCTGGAATTCCACTGTTCTCCTTGGTAAGTGAATTTGGTCTTGGCTGGATTTCTTGTTGATCTTCTGGGGTAGGGGCCTGTTGTTGTGATTCTCAAGTGTCTTTGCCCGAGGCAGAATTGCACCACCCTTACCAGGGGCCAGGCTCAGTAATCCGCTCTGGTTCACTTTCAGGAGCTTTTGTTCCCTGAAGGCTTTCTGTAGAGTTCCAAAGGACAGGAATGAAAATGGCAGCCTCCTGATCTCTGGCCCGGAGGAGCTGAGAGCTTGGGGCCCCACTCCTCAGTGCACCCTCAGAGAAAAGTGCTCAATCACTCCTGTCTCCCTGGCCTCTACTGCACTCCAAGCTCACCCAGCCTGTGACCAAGCATCTCTGTCTCTGGCACACAGCTCCCCCTGGAGTCTCCAAACCCCACAAATCCCTGAGCTCTTCCAAGGGGGTCTCCCTGGATCTTGTGGGGACCCCGCTCACAGAGCAGTGGCCTGTGCCACAGATTACGGTTCAAGGTAACCCCAAGCTGAGAGCTCACTCCTCAGCTCTCTCTGTAGCCAGCTTCCCCGCTCTAATACCTGCAAGCTCTGTGACACTCAGACACCCCCGATCCTTCTGTGACCCCGCAGGACCTGGGGCCATGCTGTCCTCGCATGGGCTTCACCCCAGTTTAGCCTCTGGAGTGATGTCCCTCAATGGAACAGACTTATTAAAATCTTGATTTTGTGCTCTATTGCTCCGCTGCTTGCCAGGAGCTGGGCCCTCCCTTCGCGATCTATCTTCCCGTCTCTTGGGATTCACTTCTCTGAATCTTCTACTTCACTTTCAGAAAGTGGTAAATTCTCTGTTTCTAGAATTGTTGCTCTTCTTCTCTTTGATCTCCTGTTGGATTTGTAAGTGTTCGGAATGGTTTGATAAGCTATCTAGCAGGTCTCCTGCTACCTGATGTGGTCCCAGCCTGCTACTTCACCATCTTCACCAGGAAGCAGAGAACAGAATCTTAATGAGTGAGCAGTTAACAATATGAAACAGTTTAAATATCTGTGTAACTGGATTTTCAGAAGCATGTGAGAAAAAGTAAGAGGTATAAGGACATCACATGCACATATTTTCTAAATTGAATGAAATAGTCAAGCCGTAGAATCATGAAGAGCAGCAAACCACAGGGAAAATGAATACAAATGCCACCAAAAATTCTGCTATGATAAGTAAAAACAATATTGTGTTTTGAACATAATAACATATGTAAAATTAACATGTGTGTCACCCTTAAGACAGAGGATGTGAGGCAGTAAATGGAATTAGATTTTTTTTCAAGATTTTATTTATTTGTCAGAGAGAGAGAGTACAAGCAGAGGGAGCAGCAGGCAGAGCAGGTAGAGGGAGAAGCAAGCTTCTGGCTAAGCAGAGAGCCCGATGCAGAGATTGAACCCAGGACCCTGAGATCATAACCTGAACCAAAGGCAGACAAATAACCGGCTGAGTCACGTTGGCATCCTTGGAATTAGATTCTTGTAAATGTCTCACATTATAAATGAAATGGTACAAGATACATTCCAGGTAGATTTAGTGATAGGTTAAGGTGATCCTAGTGTGATCACTAAACATATTCAGAGTTTTATTGGAAAGTTAATAGAAGAATTAAAATGTAGTATTAAATTTACACAATTAATAAAAGGAAAGTAGGAGGAAAAATACCACGTAAGTGAGGAGCATTAAAAAAAAAAAAAAAGAAAGAGGGGTGCCTTGGTGGCTCAGTCATTAAGCATCTGCCTTTGGCTCCGGTCATGATCCTGGGGTCCTGGGATCAATCCGTGCGTCAGGCTCCCTGCTCAGTGGGGAGTTCACATCTCCCTCTCCCACCACCCCGACTTGTGTTCCTGCTCTCACTGTCTCTCTCCCTGTCACATAAATAAATAAAATCTTTTAAAAAATTTAAGAAAGAGAGAAGATAATAGATTTAAATAGAGCCATACCCACAATTACATTAATTACATAAATAACCACAGTAATGAATTATAAACCATTAAATGAATCAGGAATTCATGAGTTCAACTTGGTGTAAATGACTAAATGCCTAAGTAAACCATGGGGCAAAAGGAAATCTCTACCTACAGTAAAATTATAAACAATAAATATAAATGAATAATGGGATTAGGAAATTATCAATGAGTTCGAAAAGGAGTGTATGAAAATTTGATAAGGATACAGATTTACATAATTTCAAAGTGACTCCTCACAAATTATTGATTTCCCATGTGTGAACTTCCTGTTCTGCATCTTGATTTTGTTTACATTTGTTAAAACTCATTAAATTGTCTGTGTATTTCTCTGTACTTAAATCACAGCTCAACAAAAACCAACTAACAACCACCATGAACAGAAATAGGTAATAATATTATCTTGGTCAGTGCTAATGAACCATTTCAGTAGATAATTTTGTATTTTAAAACCTTACGCTTTTATTAGTTTGGGTTTGAACTGGACTCACTTCTGTATTAAAAATTAAGCAAATTCTACTAGATTTAAAGGCATAAATTATCTTTTAACTCTGAAAAGACTATTATTTGACATATTTATGTAGAGAAAATTAAGACCTATATAGAAAAAAGACCTATTACTATTTTACATATAGTATAAAAGGTTTATCAGAAGATCTACTACTTTTATTAATTATTACTAAAATCTATGATATTAATAGTTCATATGTCAAAAAGTTGGTTGCAAAGATACTGGAAAGCTGATAATTAGTCACATTTATTCAAATTTGGACTTCTGCAAGTATACTTTGATATTAGAATCTATAACAGAAATACTCTTCATATAGAGAAATCTCCAAGCCTGGGCTTTATATGCTGAAATACTGAGAGGAAAAGTCATTGTAATAAAATACAAAAGTAATAATAATAAACATAGTAGAGACTTAACAGAAAACTTTATCATTGTGGTCATCCACGCTTAGTCAAGTAGGCAGTGTGTCTTTGCACTAGGCCAAGACTTTGGTGAAGGATCCCAGGTTTGTGAGCTATGTGAGATCTTAAACAAAAGAAATCAGAGAGGGCTTTACATGGCATCCAAAGCTAAGAGGTATTAACCAAATAGTGTACACCATGATCTGATTCAATATTTATAGTGAATTATGCATTTCTTACGAATTTGTGTGACTTGCTGAATTAAAGTAATTTCTACCTTACTAAAGTAGAGAAACAGATCATGGTGTAATTATGAGATCATTTAATTATGAGATCATAGTGAAAAATGACCTATCAAAAATTCAGGTCTTCTTTGCGAAGTTTTCCTTCTCAGTGGATTGAACTTTAAACTTTCTGAAAACTTTAAAACAGGTATTTTCCAAATGGGAATTTCACAAATTAGTGTATTTGTTAGCAGTAAGCAATAATTTGGAGAAATAAAAACAATTTTTCATTCTTGTAAAGAGAACACATATTTTGAAACTATTTTCATTACTGAGTGGTCACAGGAAAACAAGTGTTGTCTGCATTATTCCTTCAGGTCTTTTTAAAATTAATTGTCCTACAAAAACATGCAAAGTAGAACTTTTCTATCTCAAGTTAGAATAGGAAGGGAAAAGTTTAAATGAATAAAGTGAATTTTATTTAAACGAATAAAACTGTTTTGTTTTTTGTTTTTGTTTTTGTTTTTACAAACACTGCTCAGAAGACAAAGCTTGTTTGTGGTCATGAATGTCTCTAACTCAGTGCTCACAGTAATATTTTCATTAGTTGTTTAGTCATCAGTGTGCATGTTCCTCACACGTGTCTACAACAGCGTGGGTGCTCTTGAGTGGAACTCTGTGGCCCTGGGTCTCTCTCTGACCAGGCCCAAGGGGCAGCTTTGTAGATAGGATGCAGCAGGTGGGCTGCACTCATTATTTTAATGTGTGGTTGTCATTTCCCCTCAGAAGGAAAATTCAGAATGTACCATTTAAGGTGAGCTGAATTATTACTTCCATTATATATATAGTAAAAGCCTGGGTTATTGCAGAACATCCTCAGCTACTCAGAATAGATTTTTTTTTTTTAATGTAGCAAGTTATAGAGTTATCTTTAAATAAAAATCTCATCAAGATATGCATCTAGCTCCAAAGAAATATGTAGAGCCATTGTAAAGTTAAAAAGTGGTTTTAAATTGACCATTAAATTAAGCATACTGATTTAATAAACTTGGCCCTTCTCCATTTTTTTAACTAACAGGGGTACTACAGTCAATTAAAGTTGATATATTGAGAAGTGACATTAAAACTGAGCAGAAGGCAGTGAAGCAATATCTGTAAAGAGCATGCTCTACGTTTCAACAGCTGCTGAGCTTATAACTAACGTAGTTCTAGCTGATACTTCATATTTCAAATGACACACACCTCCTAAGATAAAGTTACATGTGTCCTCACCCAACTGCCCTCCCTCACCTAGAGATAAATATATGGACACATACACATATTACATATATAACACACATGCACAGACTGATACCCATTAAGAAATATTGACAACCAACCCCCAACCAAGAGTAAAAAGCAGAACATTACCAGTATCACTGAATTCTCCTGACTATGCCTCCACAGGTTTTCATTTCTTTCCTTCCAGAGCCTAACCACACTTACAAAGTTTCTGTTAATAATTTACACATTAAATGTTTTGCTACATCAGAATTTATCCCTAAATACCTCTACTTTTTATTTTTATATGAATAGAAACATAGTTTATTTCTCTGTGACTCAATTTCTTTTTTGCTCAAGGTTATGTATTTGTCATTCAACATTTTTGATGCATGTCATTCTAGTTTATTTTTCATTCTGTCATTTTTCTAATGTACTGCTAATGGATAGATTTCTCTGTTACTTTTCTCACAAAAATAAGCTTAGTGCAGTTTTATCTGCATTTTTAGAATTGCTCATTTTAGGGTATGTGCATCTTTGTATTTACAAAGTAATATAACAGTGTTCCAAACTGATTATACTTATATACATACTCACTAAGATGGTCATTTGGGGCACCTGGGTGGCCAGTGAGTTAAGCGTCTGCCTTCGACTCAGATCATGATCTCAGGGTCCTAGATCTGAGTCCCACATCAGGCTCTTGCTCAGCGGGAAGCCTGCTTCTCCCTCTCCCTCTGCCTGCCGCTCCTCTTGTTTGTGCTCTCTCTCTCTCTCTGTGTCAAATAAATAAATCGTAAAAAAAACTAATATAGTCGTTTAAATGGAAATTTTAATGGATAGTCAAACATCAGATAATATAACATAAAAGGAAATTACTAAACTGTGAAGTATATTTGATGTTAAAAAATAGGAATACAGTTTAAATGCTAAAGAGATAGAAAATATTAAAGAGAATGTTCAGTATGCCTGTGATAAAAATTATAGAAGGACAAATTAGAAAAAATGAAGAAAAGGTAATATTCAAATAGGTGAAGTTTGAGAATTTTCACAAATTGAAAGAAATAAATGAAATTGAAGAAATAAATCCTTAAATTCAATAGAAGAGAAAATTCTGACATTCTTCTGATAATTTAAAAAAATAATATTCCACCAATACACAATCTACAGATCATCAGAGACAAAGTAATATCTTAGCCAAAGTCAGAAGAAAAAAAAAAAAACAACAACACCCTACTTGGAAGACACAATTATGAATTGTTAGAAAACAAAGACATTAGAATAATGCTAAGAAGAGTAGCAGCTCACCTGGAAACCTGTACTGATTTAAGCCACCATTCCTTTATAAGGATAAAATAAAGGCATTTTGAAAAAACAAACAGAAAGAAAAAGACAGAGAAACTTTACTACTCCCTGAATCTTGCTAAGTAAACTTGTAGAGAAGTCTTCCTGAAGAAAGAAATAAGAAACAAGTAAAAATAAACAGTGGCAATGAAATTTGTGACAAATATATGTCTTCGTGGAAGTTCTGATTTTTAAAAAATGATGAAGAAATTTGAGTAATTTAGAAATAAGGTGGGAGGGTACCTGGGTGGCTCAGTGGGTTAAAGCCTCTGCCTTTGGCTCAGGTCGTGATCCCAGGGTCCTGGGATCAAGCCCCACATCAGGCTCTCTGCTCAGCAGGGAGCCTGCTTCCTCCTCTCTCTCTCTCTGCCTGCCTCTCTGCCTACTTGTGTTCTCTGTCTGTCAAATAAATAAATAAATAAAATCTTTTTAAAAAAAAAGAAAGAAGGTGGGATAAAATAATACATAACAACAGAAGCATAGTCAGTGAAAAAGAAACAAAGTTGTACTTTATTAGAATTTTTAGAAAAAACTTCTGCTTTGTGTAACATACTGTTAAGAGGATGAAAAGACAAGCCAAAGACCAGGAGATAATATTTTCAAACATATATCTGGCAAAGAATTTATATCCAAAGTATACAAAAAACTTTTAAAATGAAACAATAAGAAAACAGATAACTCAGTTTAAAAATGGGCAAAAGATAGGAAAAGACATCTAATTAATTAAAATGATAGGCAGATGGCAAATAAGCATATGAAAAGATCCTCAACATCATTTGTCACTAGAAAATTGAAAAGTTAAGACAATGAAGTACCATTGGACGTCTATTAGAATGGGTGAAATGGAAAAAAAAAATCTGATAATACCAATTGCTGGTGAGTCTGTGTAGCCACAAGATATCTCACTTGTTGCTGGTAGGAATGAACACTGAAAAACCTCTTTGGATTACATTTTGGCAGTTTCTGCCAAAGCTGAAGAACATTCTTCCATATGATTATCATTAAAGATATTCTGGGTATGTTCATACATGTTATGTTCATACAAAAAGCTGCATGCAGATGTTTATAACAGTTTTGTTTATAATCACCCAAACCTGAAAGCAATCAAGATCTTCTTCAGCAGGAGAATGAATAAACAAGGTGTGGGACAATCATACAATGGAACATTGTTCTGTGATAAAAAGAAATGAGCTATTGGGGATCAAAAAGAAATAGATGAATCTTAATTTCACACTATTTCTAAGTGAAAACAGCCTGAGAAAAATGCATACTGTATGGTAGCAATTATGACATTATGGAAAAGACAAAGCTATCGAGACAGAAGAAAGAACAGTGGTTTCCAGCAGTTTGGTAAGGAAGAGAGGAGAGATTAATTAAGTGAAGCACATGGAATTTTTAGGCTGGTTTATTCTATATGATTCTGTAATTGTTGATATATGACACTATGCATTTATGAAAAACCAACTGAAATTTATGCACAGAGAGTCACAATTAATGTATGCAAATTAAAATTTTGAAGGTTGAGGCAATCCTAGGCTTAAATGAATGAAGAACATGACAAAACTAAGTATATTACAAATAGTGAAGCAACATCAATGAGGGGTTTGGGGGAAAAGTTACTGACCTAAGTAGTTTGGGGTATGATTTACATCTATAAAACTAAACGCAAAAAAAACACATGCAGGCAATGTACACTAGTTACTAAATTTGTGTCCCATGGCCCTCCAGATTAATACCAGTGTTTTCCCCAGGTTCTGACTCTAGTTCCTTAGACTGGAAAAAACGTGAGGTTTTTGGGGGCTTGTTGTTATTGTTGTTTTTACCTTTAGTTGCCCTGCTTTATGACAAAACTGCTGCCCACTGTAAGGCAAAACCACAAAAATCAGAAACTTTCAGTTTTGACTTCAAAACTGTCTTCCAAAATCTGCCAATTAGTCTTCAGTCTTCAGAGCACTTAGGTAGATGTTTTTGTATTTTATATTTTGTCCATAGTTCATAGTGTTCTATGAGAGAGGGCCATTCTTATAAATCATTATGTATTATTCATTATCTTATTATCTCATTCTCATATACATGGTATTTAATTAACCAAATCTATGTTAATAAACATTTATAATTTAATGAATTAGTGAATTATTGTCTCATGGAGTACAGGTTAACAATTCCCATACTGCTGTACATGCATACCAGGACTGAACAATTAAGTAATGGGTGGTAGATGGGGGGAGCCAGATTTCTCACTGAGTGTTAATGTATAGATAAGCAGGGGGAAGACCCTAGAATGATTCTTGTGATCATTGATTATATATTCTCTTAAATGCTTATATATATAATACATATCTTCATATATATATATATATATTTTTTTTTTTTTTTAGAGAGAGGAAAGTGGGGGGAGCAGAGGGAGAAGTAGAGAGAAAATCTTGAGTAGACTCTATTCTCAGCATGGAGCCCCATGTGGGGCTCGATCTCACTACCCTGAGATCATGACCTGAGCCAAAATCAAGAGTCAGACACTTAAGCAACTGAGTGTTAGCCACCCAGTCACCCCTATATATAATTTCTTAAAATAATTAAAATAATTAAATAATTTTACTTAAAATAATTTCACTTAATGAAAATACTTCATTTAGTTTTAAGAACTGGAGCTGTTACTTTCTGTGACACCAAAAAGCAGCAAGGGAGGATTATGTGATGATCTACACATGGATCATGGGAAGGAAGGAGAAATGATGCTTGGATGAATTCTTGACAACTACTGACATTTCTTTCTCTTTTGGTCTTTTTTGAAAATTGATGTTACAAGGATTTTTTTATTGGTTATTTTATTTATTTTAAGGTTTTTAATATTGAAGTGTAGTTGACACTAATTGTTACATTAATTTCAGTTGTATGACATAGTGATTCAGTAATTCTATACATTATGCTATGCTCACCACAGTAAGTGTAGTTATATTACCATACATTATTACAATATTATTGACTATATCCTCTATGCTCTACTTTTCATCGCCATAACTTACTTATTTTATAACTAGAAATCTGTCCCCCTTAATCCTCTTTACCCATTTGCCCATCCCACCATCCACCTCTCCTTTGTTAATGTGTAGTTTGTTCTACTTGAATATACTTGATTTTGTTTGTTTGGATTACACATATAAGTGAAATCATATGGGATTTGTCCCTTTCTTTATTAACATATAATATATTATTAACCCCAAGGGTACAGGTCTGTGAATCATCAGGCTTACACACTTCACAGCACTCACCATAGCACATACCCTCCCCAATGTCCGTAACCCAACCACCCTGGTATTTGTCTCTTTAAATTTGACTTATTTCACTTGGTATAAATACTATACCCTCTAGTTGTATTCACGTTGTTGCAAATGACAACATTTTTATGACTGAGCAATATTCCATTATCTATCATCTATCATCTATCTAGATATATATCATAATTTCTTTATCATTTATCTATCAGTTGACACTTACGTTGTTACTGTACCTAGGATATTGTAATAATGCTACAATGAACATAGGGGTGCATGTATGTTTTCAAATTAGTGGTTTCATTTTATTTAGGCAAATACCCATTAGTGGAATTGCTGAATTATATGGTATTGCTATTTTTAATTTTTAAAGACATTTTATAATGTTTTCCATTCTGAATGCATCAGTTTACATTCCCACCAACAGAGTGCAAGGGTTCTCTGCATCCTCACCCATACTTGTTATTTCATGCCTTTTTTTTTTTTTAAGATTTTATTTATTTATTTGACAGAGAGGGAGAGAATACAAGTGGGCAGAGCGCAGGCAGAGGGAGAGGGAGAAGCAGGCTTCCCACGGAGCAGGGAGCCTGATGTGGGGCTCCATCCCAGGACCCTGAGATCATGACCTGATCCAAAGGCAGACACTTACCCAACTGAGCCACCCAGGCACCCCTATTTCATGTCTTTTTGATGCTATCCATTCTGACTAATGTGAGCTGATATCTATTATGGTTTTGATTTGTATTTTCCTGATGATTAGTAATGTTGGACATCTTTTTGTATGTCTGTTAGCCATCTGTATGTCTTTTTGAGAAACTATTCATGTCCTCTGCCCATTTTAATCAGATTGTTTGGATTTTTGGTGTTGAGTTATAGAAACATTTGAATATTTTGGATAGTAACCTATTTTCAAATATACAATCTACAGATATCCTCTCCCACTTAATAGGTTGCCTTTTTATTTTGTTGTTGTTTTCTTCACTGCACAAAAGCTTTTTTTTTTTAATGCAGTCCCAATTAATATATGCTTTTGTTGCCCTTGCCTGAGGAGGCATAGTCATAAATATGTAGTTGAGGCTGATGTCCAAGAGATCACTGCCTATGTTTTCTTTTATGAGTTTTATCGTTTCAAGTCTCATGTTTGGCTCTTTAATCCATTTTGGGTTTATTTTTGTGTATGGTGAAAGAAAGTGTTCCAGTTTCATTCTTTTGCATGTAGCTGTCCAATTTTCCCAGCACCATTTATTGAAGACACTATCTTTGCCATTGTGTATTCTTGCCATCTTTATCATAGATTAATTGACCATAAAAACATGGGTTTATTTCTGGGCTCTCTGTTCTGTTCCATTGATCTGTGTGTCTGTTTTTGTGCCAGTACCATACTGTTTTGATTATTACAGCTTTGAAGTACATCTTGAGATCTGGGATTGTGATACCTCTAGTTTTCTTCTTTTATAAGATTTTTTTGGCTGTTTGGGTTTTTCTGTGGTTTTATACAAATATTATACAAATATTGAGATTATTTGTTCTAGTTCTGTGAAAAAATGCTATGGTATTTTGATAAGGTTTGCATTAAATGTGTAGATTGCTTTGCATGAGCATGAAATATCTTTCCATTTGTCATTTTCAATTTCTTTCCTCAGTGTTTTATATTTTCAGAGTACAAGTCTTTTATCTCTTTGGTTAGGTTTATTTATAGGCAATTTATATTTATCATAAATGGGATCATTTCTTAATTTCTCTTTCTGCTAATTCATTATGAATATATAGAAACACAACAGAGATCTGTATATCAATTTTGTATCCTTCAGCTTCACTGAATTAATGTATTGGTTCCAATAGTTTTTGATGGAGTCTTTGAGGTTTTCTATGTATAACATCACATCACCTGCAAACAGTGACAGTTTTACTTCTTCCTTACCAATTCGGATGCTTTTTATTTCTTTTTCTTTTCTGATTGTTGTGGTTTTGCCTACTTTATTGCATTGGGCAGGGTTTGCACCCCATGCTCTCAAATGGTCCAGCTGCAGCTCCTATTGGCTTGTTGGTGGGCAGAGCTGGTACCCACCCTGGTTATCTCTGATTCACATTTCTGCCACAGGTACAGGTACCCCAAAGGGCAGAGCTTGCTCCCTGCACAGCCATCAAGAGGCCCAACTCCAGGAACTGTGGGTGTGCTAGTGGATGGGGTTAGCACCCCCTTTTTTCAGAGCCAGGAGTCACTTTGGAGTGGTGCTAGTCCTAGGGGGGGCTGCCTGCCAAGAGTGGTGGTGCAGAAACTGTTTTAGACAGCTGCCAAGTTGGGCATGTTGGGTGGGGCTGGTCTGCAGAGGGCTGCCAGGGCAAGGCACGTGGTGCTAGCAAGGTCAATGGAGAGCCTTACTGCCGGCTCCAACAAGTGCCGAGTTATCTATGCTGGGTGAGGGGCAGGAAAATAGCACATGTCAGCCGTCTCCTTCCAGAAAAAGTCTCCTAGAGATCCTTGCCTTTCTGGCACATGATGGAAGATGAGTCAGTAAATCTTCATGTATGCCCTGTGCTCTTTTCATACTGCTGCTTCTATACTGTGTCTCAGGCAGACTTACTTTCCTGACTCTTCAAGGGCAGGGACTTGGTTTCCTTTTGCCCTCTAGCTTTTGCTGAATCACACCTGCTGATTTTTGAAGTACCCAGAGTTGAGGCCCATTGGTTTTCAAAGCCACACGTTATAGGGCATTGTCTTTTCAGCACTGGTCTGAGATGCTCCTCCAGTGCTCCATGAAGGGTTTGATCCTCTCGCTTCTCTGCCTTGTGAATTCTGTCCGATTTGTGGTTAGTTGTACTGGGAGTTGGTTCCCAACCATGCCTCCACCTCTCCAACCATTTTCAATGTGGGCTTCTTTCTTTGACTAGCTGTGGAAGATCTGTTCTGCGAAGTCTTCCTTCAGGTCATGTTCAGGGTCAATTGCATCAATGTAGCTGGTGCCTCAGTGTGGTCTGTGGAACAAGGTGAGCTCAGAATCTTCCTACTACTCTACGTTTTAAGGCTTTTTCCTAAAATTGTGTTTAATATCACACACATTCATGAGACAAGGCCAGGTGTATGTAAAGGTGGATGTGCATAAATACACATGAAGATTTGTTTATGTGTTATATATGCATGGAAAAAAGTATGAAAGGATAAATACTAGGTTTTTAAAAGTATTTAATTGCAGCTGAGCAATTTAAAAAGATAAAGGAGTCAATCAGAGGAGAAAAAACAAAGATACCCTCTAAAAAGTAATATTATGTGTGACAGGCTAATATAAATCCATTCAAAGATTGATTGATTGATTGATTGATTTGACAGGCAGAGATCACAAGTAGGCAGAGAGGCAGGCAGAGAGAGAGGGGGAGGCAGGCTCTCCACTGAGCAGAGATCCCAATTTGGGGCTTGATCCCAGGATCCTGGGATCATGATGACCTGAGCCAAAGTAGAGGCTTCAACCCACTGAGCTACCCAGGTACCCCTATAAATCCATTTAAAATAAAATTTTAAAAAGAAATAGAAATATTTAATTGTTAAAAATTAGATATAATTGATTAAAATCTATGGTTTGCATTTACTAAATGTTTTAATATCTAAGCTAAAATTTGCATTTGTGAATTAAGAGATGTGCAGACCAGATAAGGTTCTTTGTGACATGTTTTAAAATACTAGATATGTGAACAATGAAATATCATTATTAAGTGGATAAGAATTCTTATCAACACTAACAAATTTAAGTTGTAAGTGTGCATATTTTTTCTATGAGTTTCAATTAAGCTTTTGTATTATGAACAGCAAAAATTTGTGGACAAGTATATTTTGTTCTCTTCTGAGCAAAGTTAAATAAAAATGTAGCATGTCTATAGCCTTGCTCAGTGATGATATTGGTAACTCTGCAATTCCTCTGTGTGACATACAGGACTTCCCAGATTTGGACTCAAGTTAACCTGACTGCCACACACAACACACTCCATTCTCACCCAGTTGTTTCTTACCTTCTTATCTCCTGCAACATATTGCACTTACACAATAACTTAATCTTATTTATTATGTCTTTAATTGTGGAATCTCTTCTTGTTTACCTGCTGAAATACTCATTAATTGTGGAGCCCACCTGTGTCACTTCCATCATTACTCTGACTCTTGGAGAGTCTGGTGACCTCCTCTCCCTTGCACAGTCACACACTCTGTCTTCTGTTAAAGATAATTGTGCATATTTCAGTCTCCACCACTAGACTCCGTTTTCTTTATGGCAGAGGTTACATCTTACTTATTACTGAATCTCTCTGTGCTCATGGAAAAAGACCATTCCACAGCACATGTTGGAGTGACCTGAAAGTAATTGTGAGGTGTTCACACTTCACTGTGTCCCACAGCACTGATCTCTCAAGAAAATTGGTGATGATAGGTGGTGATTTCCTGAAATTTCTTAATGCCACATTGTCACAGATGAAATGAGAGTTATGGTCAGCTTTTAGGCAGTAATCCAAAGAGTCTTTCAAAATAATCTCCAAACTGTGTAAAGTGCAATGAAATATCAGAGGTGATTAATTGGGGATATATCCTGTAAAAATATTTTCAGATAGCACTCTGTTAATAGCTTTTACTCAACTAGATATTAAGCTAAAAGTTCTATTTCATCCATACTGCATGAATCATTTCTCTTTTTTTTCTGATGCCAATGTTCATATTTATATAACTCTTTTTAATTGTGCTGTAGAATTAAAATGCCCACACTTTTTATTATTCTTTTTTTATTGGACAGAGAAGGAATAAGGAGAGACCATTGCCTAGAGAATAGATACTGTAAGTCAGAGTGGAAAGATTCTGTTCTAAGGAGATAAGACCTGAAACAATGGATCAGTCATGGGAGGGAAGGGGTAGTCCAAGACTTGGAATGAGAAATGAAGAATTTCTAGTTTAATGTGAAAGTTAAGTTACATGCCTTGAGAATAATTGCAGGCCATATGTCCTACCCTAAATTGATTCATTTAAGAAAAGAACTGGTTTGGGGCATCTGGGTGGCTCAGTCGTTAAGCATCTGCCTTTGGCTCAGGTCATGGTCCCAGGATCTTGGGATTGAGTCAGCATTGGGCTCCCTGCTCAGTAGGAAGCTTGCTTCTCCTTTTCCCACTCCCCCTGCTTGTATTTCCTCTCTTGCTGTGTCTCTGTCAAATAAGTAAATAAAATCTTAAAAATAAAAGAATTTGTTGAAATTCATTATGTATTAGGCTTCAGTGAAATAGCAAAAAGCTGTTCAAAGATCTCATCTCTCACCTCATTTGATAGAGTCCTACCTATTTTCTCTTACTAAGTATCCATAAATGAGATTGAGAAACTCAGGATATTATAAAAGAATATAAAGTTCTCATAGTGAAAATACTCCTGGGAGATGAACATGGTAGAGGTTGTGAATAGTGTAGCCCAACTTTATTGCCTGTATTAAAAAAACAAGCTCAATAGGGCACCTGGGTGGCTCAGTGGGTTAAAGCCTCTGCCTTCAGCTCAGGTCATGATCCCAGAGTCCTGGGATCGAGTCCCACATCGGGCTCTCTGCCCAGCAGGGAGCCTGCTTTCACCTCTCTCTCTTCCTGCCTCTCTGCCTACTTGTGATCCCTGTCTGTCAAATAAATAAATAAAAATCTTAAAAAAAAAAAAAGCTCAAAATATGATACAATAATGCTGAACTAGTAACATCATTTTCCTATGAGATGGACCACCCATTGTATAACATATGTATCAGTTAATACATGGAGGAAGAAGATCTACGTTAATAAATATGTCAAAATTATGTATAGAAAGCTAGTATATATATATAGAGAGAGATACTCTCTTAGCTTATATTATATATTATCATAAATTATATTATATATTATATATGTTATAGAAACCTAGTATCTATATACACATCTTATATATATATATCTAAGACAGTGCTTATGTATGAAGGTATATTATATACCAATTATATTTTGGTATAGTACTATATATTAATATGTCTATATTAATGTATATTCATATTATATATATATGCTAAGAGACTGTTTTTCTAGAATAAACCTGACTTGGCTTGATTCAAAATTCTACTGTTAATTATCAAGTAGTAAACTATACTTGTATCTCTTGAAAACAGAGATTGCCTTGAAGCTTTCTCAGAATTGTACTTTGTAGGAATATAGATTAGGGATAATAGCAAATGTATACAATGATAGTATGAATGAATGAATTTATGCATGTAAAGCAGCTGGCTCAGTAGTTGGAATATGAGAATGTTTGATAAATAGTAAGTATACAGAAGATAAAATGTATAGTATTTAATCAAGAAATGTGAGTATTATAGATTCACACTTTAATATGTTTAAAATGATAAAACAAGTCATGTAATTATAGATTTGGGAAATACTGAGAAATTTAAGGATAATTTGACATGTGTCTTCTCCCCCAACTTGCAAACAGGACATAAGGGACCCAAAAACCCTTTATGTAAGGTGATTATAATTAAACCAGAAGTTATTCTTGATCCTGAAAGAATTAAGAACATACTTTGCATTGTTTTATTTTCATAGTTCAGCAAATTTTACCGCTTATGAAAATTAACTAACTTTGTTTCATAAATGAAAAGCCCACTTTTCTTAGTGCCAAGAGAATCCAAGTTCCTTAATTTACCATCTTCAAAGTAGGAGATGATTGACAGGTGTCCAGAACCAAGAATAATATAAGCATTGCCTGGCACATTCATTTCTTCATTTTACAGAGCAGATATCTTTTGTGAAGTGTGTCATACAGTCATTGAACTACACAAATAAAACATTACTTTTCAGTTGAAATATCTACTAGTAAAGGAAATAGTTTCAATGTGAGTCAGTTAAAATTCCCATTCTTAGTGGATGGCTGAGAATTCTGTATGGAAACAGTGACAGGTGATCATAAAGCATTCTGAAGTGCTGGTAGGGGTCTTCTTTCTGCAGTGTGAAAGTTACACGTTTCGTACAGACTCTGTATTATTTCTAGTGGTGGGGTCATGGAACATGTACTTGTTTGTTTGATAAGCTTTTATCTTTCCTCTGACCAGCTCTTATTTATCACATGATAGCTTCACTTAGAGGAATTTTCTTGACTTTTTTTATGAAAAAAAATTTAAAACATTAATCTATATACATTCAAAATCTTGCATATATTTATGAGAACTGGAATTTTATATGATGTATATAATATTGCTCCTAAAACAGAACTAAAAGGGGAAGATCCTCTGGGGAAAATGCTCAAGGACAAATAGAATCATATAGATATTTCCACAAAGTACTGTTTTGTTCTGTAGAACCATAGCTGAGATCAGGACAGAAATATAACCATGCATTTTACTTTAAATTTCTGTCAAGTCTTTACTTGTGCTACAATTCCTCTAAACATATAAATCTCATTGTCTCATTCCTAGGTAGCAATATTATGTGATTGTCATCCTAGAGGGACAGATATCTTTCTCTATAACTGTGCTGGGAGGGATTTGGCAAGACTCATGGAAAGCAGAGTTGACTTCACTTGAGAATATTTAGTGAGCTTAAAAACTGGAACATTTGTTTCAGATTTCCTCAGAGAACAATATATTTTCTATCAAGGATGAATTTCTAACTATAGGGCAGACACTCTCATTACAGAGGACTAACTGCCAATATGTCCTTCATAATGCAATTATAGGAAAACATTTTCTGTATTCTGTGGTAAGCAATGTGTAAACATTATTCCACTAGTAGAAAGTGCAATCTTATCGGAATTTTTTGTTTTTGGACTATTTGAAATGCCTTTACAGGTACACACAATTCTATAATAACAGGGCTGGATAGATTATGTGGAACATACACATAAATAGAAATAGAAATAATTGCTAAATTATAAAATAATTGCTAAAATAGAAATAATTAGCTAATTCATTCTAGGAAAACCTTCCAAAATTTTAACTGACATGCCACTATGAATAGATTTGTAGCCGTTATTAAAGGACAACCTTCTTTATTACTTCTTGGTCTCAACAGTTGACCCTCTAACATTTAATAAATGCACAAAGAAAACTGCATAGCATTGAGAAGTTGGACTTGAATAGTACTGGATCCCAAGTTCTTTCCTCCCAGGAAACATGGATCCACCTGCTAAAGCCTATATCTGATATGAATTTTTTACAGTGCCATTTTAGCCAGAAAAGATATCCTTTTAAAAAATGAGCATCTCTCTGATAAGACATTACTTTTTTTTTTCTTCAAAGATTTATTTATTTGAGAGAGCTTGCAAGCAGGGGGAGGGGCTGAGGGAGAAGGAGAAAGAATCTCAAGTAGACTCCCCACTAAGTGTGGAGCCCAAGAAGGGCTTGATCCCATGACCATGAGATAATGACCCTGGATCATGACCCGAGTCAAAACCAAGAGTTGGTCGTTTAACTAGCTGAGCCACCCAGGACATCCCTGGTGAGACATTTCTTAAATAATTTAACCATCATGGTAGACAAAGTTCTAGAGATCATGAAACAAAATGGGAGACCATTACATTATTCTATTGAAAAGAAACTCATCTATTGGCAAGATGCTCTAGCATCTTAATGAGAAGTTCAGTTCTGAATTCTTTTTGTTTGAGACACATTCCAGAGTTGTGTATTCTAGCTAAATTTATATAGTTAACAAAGCTCAAGAATTAAATAATTGATTGGATATTTATGTGAAACATAAATGTGCATATGTGTGTTTTTGTGTGTATTTGTGTGTGTATATTCCTTGATATTAATTCCTTGATATATGGCATCACTCCTAATTTTAACTTTTCATATAGTTTAATGAACATAGTTATATGTTAACCTCTTAGAAACAACATGTCATTAGCAATTTATACATTTCATGAAGGTAGGAGTTTTTCTAAGACCTGTAAATATTAGAAGGATGGGAGAAATACACAGCATAACCTGCTTACATTGATTGATGATCCTGTTTCCACACAGAAAGAAATAGGTGGAAAGTTAGAAAGGAAGAAATGGTATTTTTGTACCAAAAATGCACCTTTGTAATCCAGTATGAACTATGCTGTCTTCTCTTGGTATTTGTAGTCTTTATTTCCTGTCCCAATACCATTCCCTCATAACCAACAAAGTTTGATGATGGAGGGAACTGTGTAGATAAAACAGTGTTCGTTCTACCTTATTTCTGGAAACCTACCAGCAATTTTATGACTAAATTTCTATGATGAGCTAGTGGTTCACAAAATTCCACTTTCTGTTTGAACTAAATAATTTGTAATTGTGCAAAACAATTATTTATCATGACATAAACACATACGTTAATTGAAGAATTTTTGTAAATTTTAAAACATCTTGAAAATTTAATAATGAGAACTAAGTAGGCATTTTTTAAAAAATAATGTGAAGAAAAGTAGAACAGCAGACTTTTCACTTAGTGGGACCAACTTTGTTCATGCTTGTGCTTTCTTGTATGTGTGAAGTTTGATGTGGTAGGAAAAGAACTTTTAAATGAAGCAATTCAGTAAAATTGCTATTTTAATTGTTATTAAAGACAGGTGTGGAATATATAATATTTAAAGGGGCTCATATATATTTAAATCATAGTTGTAGACTCATTCTTTTTAAAAATAAATGAGTGAATTGTATGAAAAATTTGTATGATTATGTTTACATAATGTTTTTTTCTTTTTCTTTTTCTTTTCCTTCTTCTTCTTCTTTTTTTTTTTTTTTTTAAGATTTCATTTTTAAGTAAAGTCTGAACCCCACGTGGGGCTTGTATTCACAATCCAAGATCAAAAGACACACGATTCTCTGTCTGAGCTGACCAGGTGCTCCCACATAGTGTTTTTAATTATATTTCAGCGTGTTTCTAATATAGAATGACTTATTTTGCCATGCTCACTTACGACTTTAATACTAAGGTGAACTTTAGTTTGCTTTTCAGCCACCACCATTGCAGTGAGTTGCTTCTGGGTAAATTATGATCTGTTTGCCAACTGAAACTGGTCATAACTGCACCACTGCCAATAGTCCTGACTTGTCACTGAGGTGAGGGATGTACCACCTTCCAAAATCCAAGGACACAAGTAACTTCTACCCAGCCTCTCCGAGAAATTTTGAACCTGATGAAGAAAGGTTTACTAAAACACTGTGCTACCTCTTGTTGCTTTACTAGTTTCGCCCCTCCTGACTGTGAATTCCTCTTCTTACATACTTCCCCAAAACTCTACTGTCTAAAATTCAGCATTTGTATCAGTTCTTGAGAAAGATTTCCATAATTCCATCCAATCTTCAGGCTACCCTAATGATTTGTGTACACATCTGTCACTGCATATTTATAGGTTCATTTAAAGATTTGTATAATTATCTTTCTTTAATATTTCCATCTTTCTATGTTCTTGACAGCAGAGATTCCATTTTATGCATCATGTGTGTCCTCTGCAGTTAGTGTAGTCATAGGCGCAAAGCTAGTACTCAGTTAGTATGGATGTGTATATGAATGAAAATATTCCAGATGGCACTTATTTTTCATGTTCTATCAGCAAACCAATCCCCTTTATGACTGGCTTGCTCTTCCACTGGATTTGTTAATTACATTCTTCAGTTATTTCTATGATCTAGGACTCTTCATAGTCTCCTAAATCATATCTCCTCTATATTGATTTACATATACGATATACTGTGGAAATTCACTGTAATTACAAACCCTAGTTTACTGTTACCTGATAATTTAATTATCTTACCAATGGTAATTAAATACAAATTGCTGCTTTTTAATGTATTTTTGAATTCTTACTGGAAACCGAAATATCATTTTAATAAAAGAGTCTATATTAAGGGGAAGATGTATGCCCTAGTGGAAGGTGGTCATTTAGCGCTGCTAATACTCAATTGAAATCACAAGAAATCTTTTTAATCCCAGGAAGTGAGCCTAAAGAAGTTAAGTAACCTCTCCTTTTATCCAAAGCAAGGCAATTGGATTTAATGCTCCCTAGTGCTCCTTGCATTTCTAATATTATATGCAAACAAAGCTGTCCTTTTGGTATTCCTTTGGGATTTATGAAAGTCCCTATCAATGATTCTATGCTAACCCTTCCAGTATTTAATTTATTCCATTCTCTGGCAAAGCTAAGATTTCCTTTTGCTTTCAAGCTGCCTTTTATAGCTAGAAAGTTATGAAAAACATGATCTTATATTAAACCTGACAAATTCAAACCTGTTTTAACTGGGTATTTCTTTGTCTAGGAAGTATAAACATTTCTGTGGAAGTTCAGTTTCTTAGAACTCAATAAAGCAATAATAATGGATTAAGTTCAAAGTAGTCTTATAGAATCATTGCTTTTCTTTAGTTCTGTGATTAAGCAAGTAATAGTTGCGCTGTCACACTGAATACAATTCTTAAATTTAGAACCCATGTAGATTCTCATTATAGAGAAGATGAAGTGGAACGGTTAGGATACAGTGATCACATTCCTATTCATTGATGATGGGCAAAATGTGTGTATTTGTTTATAAGATATTGTCAGAGACCTCACATAATGTAGAAATCAGGGTACAGTGGGATGTGTGGCATTAGAAGATGAAAAGGATCTTAGAGACAGTTTCTTTGTCATCTTTGTTATCTCATATTTAATAAAGATGAATCTTATTGACATTTTATAAGGATTTATGACTTGTTGAACTTTTATAAAAAATGTTGACAATTTTTATAGTACATGACATTTCTTTATTTTTACATAGATAATTTGTTAATTGTGTAGTTATTTGTAATTTCTTTTTTTTAAAGATTTTATTTATTTATTTGACAGAGAGAGATCACAAGTAGGCAGAGAGGCAGGCAGAGAGAGAGAGAGAGAGAGGAGGAAGAAGGCTCCCTGCTGAGCAGAGAGCCCAATGCGGGACTCGATCCCTGGACCTTGAGATCATGACCTGGGCCAAAGGCAGAGGCTTAACCCACTGAGCCACCCAGGTGCCCATTATTTGTAATATCTTAATCATCCTTGCCAAAAGGTTAAATCTTATGAGAGCAGGGATCATGTTTGTCTTGGTTATATTGTCAAGCCCAGTAACACATATGTCATGCTCAATAGTTTAACAAATATTAATTGAATTGATACCACATAGACCACTGATTGCCTTTGTTCCTGAAAGTTTGATAGTCTTTGTTTCTCTTTTATCTCTGAGTTCAGAGGCTAAATGGGGATTTGTAGAGGGATCATCTCAATTTTGTTCATTACAGAAAAGATATTTTTTGTAATGATTTTCCAATGATAGAACCATTACATGTACTCTTGAAATTGCAGGTATTTTCAACAGAGTCATATACTCTGCATTTCGTATAGGATCTAGTGTTCTTTTGTTGGTTTGAAGATTTATTTATTTATTTGAGAAAGAACATATGTGCAAGGTGAGGGGTTAGGGGAGAGGGAGAGAAAATCTTAAAGCAGACTCCCTTCTGATCAGAGAGCCAGATGTGGGGCTCAATTTCATGACCCTGTGAGGTGAAAGCAAGAGTCAGATGCTCAACCAACTGAACCACCCAGGTGCCCCTGTTTATTTGGTTTTATTTCAGTTTTGAGTCTCTGCAATGTTAGAACTATCTTTATTATTTATTTCATCTAAAGAACTGTGATTTTGCTGTGGCTGTTGTAGTTGTTTAAGATTCTGTTGTGATGTACTTTGACCAAGAATTCTAAATAGAAAAATATATATATGTATACAAAAAAAAATATTCTGTTGTGGTTTTGTTTTAAATGCACCACATGTTAATACAAATTATTTTATACAGCCATTAGTTGGTCCAACAATATTTATCTCATTTGCAACATAATGGAAGTCGGTTGCATCTTTTTTGAAATATAATAATTAATAACTTCAGTCATACAGAAAAATTTGTTTATCATTTTAATTGTATATTGTCACTCTGAAGAGCATATATCCATGGAGTACAAGGCAATTTGAGAAGTAAATATGAGTTCACAACAAGAATTACTTAGCAGAGAAAGTTCTCTGCAATGTAATCTATATTTGATACTATCTCTTAGTCAAAGTATAAATAAAATGCAAAGTTATGTCTACTAAACAACATAACTATCTTTATAACTATAATGGTCCTATATTTAATATTTTATAATTTTTTACTTAGGAAGAAAAACTTTCTCGAATATTGCATTGATGAAGTCTTTGAAATGAACTTAATATGATAGCTAACTAATAAAAATACAATTATTTCAATTCATACTATAATTTTTAGAAAATGGGTGGAGAGTGTGGATACTGAAAACCATCCATGTGAGAATGATCTTTCAAAGGGCTCAAACTGTGAAAAAAACAGTGTCAAGAAAGCATGCAAGGCACTAAGTCATAAAATACTGATATAATTTGTACAGTTACGATTAACAGAAGCAATCATAGTTATGGGCGTTATAGAATAAGATAGGTCATGGTTGGTTCCAGGTTTTCAGCCTATAATTCTAATGATAAGTAATATTTTATGTTGACTTCTTTCTTCTTCATGTCCTGCAACAAGAATATTTATAATCACTAAGGTTTTCTGGCATAGCCAGAATGTAATCGGACACCTCACTTGAGAACATATGAGGTTGAGTCAATAATCTTTTTAAGGATTTATTTTTTTGAGAGACAGCACAAGCAGGAGAGGTAGAGGGAGAGGGAGAGAGAATCTCAAGCAGACTCCCTGCTAAGTGTGGAGCCAGACACAGGGCTTGATCTCAAGACCCTGAGATCACCTGACCTAAAACCAAAAGCCCGTTGCTTAACTGACTGTGCCCCCAAGTGCCTTTGAATCAAGAATTTTGAGGAAAAACTGTCTAGCTAAATTTGTTCCTTAGTATACACTTGCTACTTTTTGATTTAAAAGTTTATTTTTATAAATACTATCCAAAAATCTAAGATTTCCAGTGTCCAGGAGATTTGCATGGATGGATAAATAAATTCTTTTAATCCAATTGGATATAAATCTATATGCAATTTTTTCAGGGAAAATTAATGAAAAATATAATGCAGTTTAAATATTCAATTAAAAGAATATTATCCTGACAAACAGGCTAATTTTTCTAGTTTGATGAAGAATGCCTTCTTAAAATTATATTCATTTTATTGCTCTCAGAGTGTGATCAGACCATTTTTTTTTTCAGTTTGCCTCATACTATTCAAGGACTTAATAACATCAACCATCACAAAACCCGTATGTTTACTGTGAAAAGGAAAAAAAAAATTTTAAAGATTTTATTTATTTATTTGACAGACAGAAATCACAAGTAGGCAGAGAGGCAGGCAGAGAGGGGGGGAAGTAGGCTCCTTGCTGAGCAGAGAGCTCAATGTGGGGCTCGATCCCAGGACCCTGAGATCATGACCTGAGCCAAAGGCAGAGGCTTAACACACTGAGCCACCCAAGTGCCATGTGAAAAGGAAGAATTTTAATAGAACTTCAGAGAAAGTGATGGCTTGTTAATAAATTCTAAAACACATTCCTCCTGTCACATTTTTCTAATTTTTTTCACTGATTAGGAAAACATATACCATCAGTTCCAATGCCATTTTAACAAATAATCTATTTTGGTTACAGATATGGAGATAAATTAAGAATGTTATGTAGTTTTCATTCAAAGCATGTCACACATAATCCATACAAAGAACCTCAGTTTTCCAAAGGGGAAAATGCAAATCACATATGGGCTGCAATCTAATATTAAGTTGCATATTAATCATGGATAAGTATAACATTTTTTTAAGCTTTATGGAGCTGGTCAGGCTATGACTCCAGGAGGAGTTTTATTTTCTCTGAGATACTATGCACACAATTTGGGCAATTTACCACAAATAGGTGCAGTTTATGTCTTCATACCACAAATGCTTAGTGTCACTGTTACCGTTATTTGATGACAAAGATGATTCTAATTTTAGCTTGATGCATTTTCTAATAAAAAGATAAATCTATAGAAAGACAAATATTAAAAATAAACAACAAAATATAAGTCTGAGCACTATTTAAAGATATATTTTAACAAGCATTTGTTAGGCACATGATATGTGCCCAGGAAATGTGATAGAAGCTATATATACACATTAAATAGACTTGTTTTCTTAATAGAGCTCTCAGAATAGCAGGGAAAGTGAGATAGGGAAAACAATTTTAAAAAGCAGAAGCATAGCAATGAAGATATGTAGAAATGTGTATGAGAGTACAAAGAAGTCTTTTTTTGATGCCAGAGAAGTTTAGGGCACGCTTATGGAGGAAGTGAGATTTAAGGTACATCTTAAAAATATTTTCCAGGTGAACAAGTGAAAAGACAAAATGAACAAATGGAATTGTATGTCCATTTTGAGGAGTTTGGATAAGACTGCAGTGGGGCTAGAGGGATAATAGGCATTAATATTCTCATTTGGATAAATTAGACAGAAATTCTTAAAAGATAGCTAAGAGGAAATTAAAAAGAAATAGGCTCATTTCCAAGTTTGTTACTCGCAGAAGGTGGACAGTGTAAGTGAATTTGATATATAAAGATGGTATTTTAAAATCTTAGAAATTCAGATCAAGATCTGGAATGAGGCCAGAATAGTAAGATTCATTAAGGATTTACAGTTTGTAATAACCAAGTTCCATTACTTATATCACAGGCTCTTATCATAATTTTTAGTCTGCCTATCTGCCTTCAACTTCAGGACTTTCCGGTTCTCATGGATACTATAAACAGATTTATCTTTCCAACACACAATAACATTATATACACAAATGATTGTTTTAATTCTTTGTCCAAAATTTTCCAAACTTCTCACTGCCCATTAAATCAAAGTAAAATGTTCTAGCCCCCCCCCCATTTCAAAGATACATTATTTTCTGAGTTTCCACTGTACCCTGTGAATTCACTTATCATGAGACCCTGATGATACCCAGTGAAGGGAAAAGGGCATGTCACAAGTTTTCTCCTTTGGGTTATATCTTCTACTGCACTCCAAATCCCGAAATGTAACTCCCATGCTTGGGACTTCAGGAGCATATCTACAAACCCTAACAGTGTATCACCTCACCAGATAGTGCCCATGGTTTTTCTGTATCCATATTTTTTTATTACAGAAAACAATCTCTGTACTTAAATTTGCTAAATAGTACCTTCACTTAATGTTGTACAGTGATTTGATTTGAAAGCTGTTGTACAATGATTTGAAAGCTGATTCAGTGTACTAAAAATTGTGCACACACAGTGTCTCCAATATTCCTTTTGGGAACTGAAACGTGAAGAAGTTGGAGAATGCTGTTTATAAGTTAGATGGGAGAATATGTGAGGTTTCTCTGCTAATTGTCAGTCTGGTCTCATGAGGTTTGTGTCTTTCCATTTACAGTTTTGGCAGTCACCAAGTGGGGAGGTTTTCTCATCCTACACTCTTTCCTTGGGTGCAGGATTCCATCCTGATTTTTAAATAGCATCCCTCCATCAACACTTTCACATTTAGCCCTGATCTCTACTCTTTCCTGGAGACCTGGAGAACAAACAGCAATGTGGACACATTGCTGTGTCTTTTTGGATTTCTTTGTTTTCTGAATTTCTTCCCTTCACCCCTGCAGATCTTACTGTCGTCCACTTTGCCTTCTTCTCAGGGAGATTCACATGTACAGAATATGTCAACAGACCTCCATTTTCCTAGGTTCTGGTTGACTTCAGTAAGTGAAGAGCTCTGGCAGGAAGTCGGAATGAAAGATGAGAGCTGAGCCAGGGAAGCCATCACCTCACCTCCATCCCTGTGACATTTTCTTGGCCTGGATGTATCCTTATGACACAGCCTGGTCCCCTGTGGTCTCCAGTCACTCTTCCCACCTCCTGTCTTCTCTGGTCTAGGGTTGGTTATAACTCAGCTCTTCTTAGCTCTTACCTATCTCCTGTCTTTCCACTAAGCTCAAACATCTCTAAATGGCCCTTTCTTAGAAATAAGACAAATGAGCAAGGAAACAAACACCTGATTTTGTTTGGATTATTCTAGTGTGGAGTCCATTTAATTTGAGTATGCTCTCAGTTTCTTATGGGACTCTGTTATTTTTTCTTGATTTCCATCATAACATGATAATAACATGTAATGATCTTTTTCATTTTTTGGTTTGCTTTTTACTGTATCTCTGCTTACTGGAATAAAAACTCAAGTGAAGACAAGGGACTTCCCTTTTTGTTCATTGATATTTTTATCAGCTTCTGGAATAGTGTCCAATATAAAACAGACATCAAATAAAAATTTTTGACAAAAAAATGACTGAAGAACTAAAATTAGAGTAATTAACGTGTTAACATATAAAGAGTCTAAAGCAAAGAACTGAGATTAAAATTAAAGCCATTATATCCATTAAGTTTTATCTTCTGTGAGCATTTTAGTGTAAAAGGATAGTGTGATGACTCTAGATTTACAAATTTAAACAGCTGGGGATAATCTGAATCTAGAAACCAAAATCAGATGTTTTCATTTTAATGATGGCAAAGTGACAAGTAGTTCAAAAGACATTAAATTTTAGCAGGAAATATCAGTTTTATACTAATCAGTAGCATTGTATAAGCACATAATTTAAGCATGTGTGATGGCTAGTCAATTTCTCTGCTCTCTGTTATACCAGTGAAGGTAACACTCAGCCACTAATTCTTTAATAGACTGACCAGGCCACTTCTGGCAGAACAATCAAATAGTTGCTCAAATATACAGCTTTGACTTGCTAGGAATGAGAATTGTTGCAAACAGTAAGTGACAAGAAGTGACACTAAAAAATAGAGACAGGTTCAGTGTGAAGATGTACTGAGTCTTATTATTTTTAATCTTTTTTGTGTGTTACTAGAGCAGAGTTTCTGACAATTGCTATAGTGTATCTACTCTCACTGACAGCCTAATCCCCAGGGAGAGCCTGAGCTTTTCAGTAGATCAAAGCTATACCCTGCACATTCAGTGGCTGCTGGGCCCAAGACAGAACCGTGGTGGCGTGGGGATGTGCCTGTGTCGAGATTCCGGCAGGAGGAGGATATGAGACAGGAGAGCAGAGCTCTGCCAAGACCAAGTTCCTTGCTGTCTATAGTCACAGACTAACATCTCCATCATCAAACAAGATTAAATTCCCACTTCTTGACTCCTAACAGTTCCTAAAGCCACTGTTACTTCACTTCCCTGTAATCATTACATCTACTCATCTAAATATGAAAACAAGTAAATGCTGCTTCATATTTACAAGAAATACATGGATTTCTTTTATTGCTGGACAGATCTATTGTTTTAGATGATTATTTATTGATTTGCAAATAGTCTCATGATATTTCATCAAGAAAAATAGGCTATAGGGCACCTGGGTGTCTCAGTCATTAAGTTTCTGCCTTCAACTCAGGTCATGATCCTGGGGTCCCGGAATTAAGTCTCTCTTCGGGCTCCCTGTTCAGCCGAGAGTCTGTTTCTCCCTCTGCCCCTCCCGCTGCTTATGTGCTCTCTCGCTCAAATAAATAAATGAAATCTTTAAAAAAATAGGCTCTAAAATAAGAAGTGGATTCAGTTTCATTTGTGTAATATATACGCTTTGTATAATACATAATATAAATAAAACATACAAAATCATATATATATCATATACCTCTAGGTTATAAGATTATAGATTTTGTTTTTTCACTACCTTTGCTCATTTATAATGTCTAATATTCCCACTATATTTTCATATATTATATATGTAATATTTATTACATGGTTTATGTTACATGTTATATAAAATTATTTTATATTATATCTTATATTTATTTTTTTAAGATTTTATTTGTTTATTTGACAGAGATCACAAGTAGGCAGAGAGGCAGGCAGAGAGAGAGAACAGGGGAAGCAGGCTCTCTACTGAGCAGAGACCCCGATGCAGGACTCGATCCCAGGATCCTGAGATCATGACCTGAGCGGAAGGCAGAAGCTTTAACCCACTGAGCCACCCAGGCGCCCTATATATTATATTTAATTTAAAAATGCCTAATTATAGTTATAATTTTGAAAAGAGGTCATGAATGATATGTAAAAAATCTGTAGTTATCAATAAAATAATTTCTACTTGGTAAAATTGAGCAATAAAGACTAAAGCAAATTTTAATATACTTTGTTAAATTCTATACAGTGCCTAGAATAGGATGTGTCTTGGAAGTTTACGGCATGTCTGTTAAATAAATAAACTACGGTAGAATTCACAAATAAATTGTTAATCTCATGAAAAAAAATTGAAAAAAATTCAGATGAGCTATTTGAGCTTTCATAGGGAAGAAGGAAAAACTGAGGCCTAAGCAATAACAGACAAATAATAACCTTTAAAAGATTTTATTCATTTATTTGACAGAGAGTGGGAAAGAGAGACAGAGAGAGCCCAAGATAGGGGAGGGGAAGAGGGAGAAGCAGACTCCCTGCTGAGCAGGGAGCCCAACTGGGGGCTCAATCTTGGGACTCTGGGATCATGACCTGAGCTGAAGGCAGACACTTAAGGACTGAGCCACCCAGGAGCCTCAAACAATAATCTTTAGATATCAGTAAATAGTCTTAGTTTTTTGGTGCCTGTGAATCCTGAATAGTGAATTTAACTTAATCAAAATCACACTAATAGTAACAAAGTTAGACCTACAAACTACTCCTCTATACTTCCAGTCCTATCTGTTTTTGTTTTTTGTTTTTTTAATTTCTGATACTTTTGACAACCTGAGGTAATACCCAGATAGAAACGGAGGTTGGTACAGAATTATCAAGTTCATCTTAGGAAAGTTAAGGCAGATAGCAATGTTCTAGGATGAGCCTTGGGGTAATTTAGATGCAATGGAAATGTCAGTCAGTAGAACTATAGTTCTAGATTTAAGAATGAATCTGAGACTTGGAAAACCCTCTCCAAAGGTCAGATTCACGGCATCTGAATGGCAGCTGAAAATGTCAGTCTTTAGCCAAATTTGAGTAGATGAAACTATGAATATTCTTGATTACATATGTCAGTTTATATTCTTATGTGTTGGAAGTATGCTAGGGAGACTGACTATACATTCCAAGTCTATTTTTAATACACAAATCAAAGGTGAACTCTGTTTAATTCAACAGAGAAGGTCTTCCCTTATTTAGACTTTAGGAGATGGGAGCATAATAAGAAGGATGCAGTCCTTGGAATCGAGGCCTTACCATTCATCAAAAGAGATGTAATATTATAAGGAATTTTGTGGTTTAATGAAACAGTGATAGCAACAAAGTGTTACAGACATGATGCTAAGAGAGCTCCTAGCTATACTTAAGGAGTTTAAAAGACATTTGAGGGCACCTGGGTGGCTCAGTCTCTTGATTTTAGCTCAAGTCACCAACTCAGGGTGGTAAGGTCGAGTCCCACCCAGAGCGTTGCCATAGGGCTGGACGTGGAGCCTGCTTAAGATTCTCTCTCCCTCTCCCTCTGCTCCTCCCCTCCCCTCTCTTCCCTGCTCACCTCTCTCTCTCTCTCTCATCCCTCTCTCTCTCTTTCTCTCTCTCAAAAATAAATAAATAAATGATTAAATAAATAAATAAGAGACATTTGAGCTATACTTTCAGGAGTGGCTTTTGGATAAGTTTTGAAGGACAGGCAGGAAATGCCTACACACATTGAAGAGTGGTAGGAAGAAGTGATTTCAGATAGTTTCATACGTTTACTCTAGAAGCCTAACTAGCACTGTTCTTTAGAGTGCATGGGGAAATATCATCTGTTATAATTTTTGGATCTCCCATAGAACTCTGAGACAACAGAGAAATTCCCTGTTAGGGGTCTGTTCAAGTTTGGCTGGACTTGGCCACTGTTGACAGCCAGAAATTCCTCTGATCAGACCCACTAGGAGAGAGACAGGCTGACTGCCTGGCCCTGTGGTTCTAACCCACAACTTTCTCTTCATCTAATTGTAAGCAATATTTTTTTTAAGCAACTGCTAGCTTAAAGCAAATGTTTGGTAGTACTTCTTTTCAAACTTAAAATTTTATAATAACTAGAATAGGGATGTGTTTTGCAAGAAAAGAACACAAGATGTTTTTTCACTAGAATTAAATTGAAATTTTAAAAAAATGAAAGGGAGGAAACAGGCATATAGCTTTATGAGTTTGTATTTTGTAGTTATTTTTGAAAAAAATGTTAAAGGTAGATAAATAGAAGTTTATAAAGAAAGAGAAAGAGAAGTTGCCTGTTCTCTTTTTTAGTGCTTCTGCATATATATGTGTGTGTGGGTTTGTTCATGCATGTGTTAGTGTGTGTGTGTGTGTGTGTGTAGGTATTTGTATGTGTGTATATTTGTGTAGTTGTGTGTATGTTTGTGTGTGTGCATGTGTTTGTTAGGTGTGTGTACCTGTGTGTACACATAGGTTTGTGTAGATGTGTGTATGTTTGTGTGTGTGCATATGTTTGTGTTAGGTGTGCGTATGTGTGTGCATATGTTTGTGTAGGTAAGTATGCCTGTGTGTATGTGTTTGTGTGTATGTGTGTGTGCATGTGTTTACATTAGTTGTGTGTATATGCGTGCTCATGTAGGTTTGTTGTGTGTAGGTGTGTGTGTGCATATGTTTGTGTTAGGTGTGTTTATGTGTGGGCATATGTTTATGTAGGTGTGTGTGCATGTATGTGTGTGGATTTTTTTAGGTATGTGTGTGTGTTTGTGTTGGTATGTGTATATGTGTGCATGTTTGTGTAGGTGTGTGTTTGTGTTTATATAGATGTGTGTATGTTTGTCTACACAAATATGTGTGTTTGTGTATATGTGTTTATATAAGGGTGTGTGTGCATCTGTGTTTGTGTGTGTGTATGTCTTTGTATAGGTGTATGTGTTTGTGTGGATGTGTGTCTGTGTGTATGTATGTACGTGTTTTATAAAATAATCTTTAAAGTAGTCAGGATCCACAATCAAGTGTACTCTGAAAGAAGCAATGTCACATAGAACTTGTGAGTAGAATTTTCAAATAGCTTAAAACTCTAAAGAGAAAATTGAACTAACATTTCTATTTGTTACCTGACAATGTTGACAGCATTGCATAAACATTGAAATCACCGCATTTTTTGAGGAATCCCTTAACAATCTTTCTTTTATTCACCTTTGATTCAAAGGTACGACGAATGAAAATAGCGGTGATATAACCTCTTCTCTACAGGTTTGTGTTCTTGAGTTCCAGCTGGTGACACTGTGATGATACATAACACTAATAATTGATTAAAGTGACTTTTCTCCTCGCCCCAGTGCTCGCTGATGTGCAACACTTGGCAATATATTATCAAAGCTACATCATACGGATGATGCCCAGGGACAGACTGTCACTGGAGAGTCCTTCCTTGAGTGATCGAGTTCTCCTTCACAGGGTCGTGAAAGTCTAAGGCTGCACATTCAAAGCTAGTCTATATACCTACTTAAAGAGTAAAGTCAACTTTTTTTAAAAAAAATCTTCATATTTCAGAGATTGTAACAGGTGTATTATGGCTACGAGCCCTGGAATCCAAGCTCATAAATAATGCATTCTGGTTGCATTGTGTATCCATGAAAAGGAGAACCTTCTTCCAGAGAAAAGAAACTAATGGGAAATGGCAGACACACTGAAGGCTGGTTTACAAAATGAAGTGTGATTATGGGCCTGGAGATTTATGGGAAAAGTTCATATGAAGTTTAAAAGAAAAAGCGGACTCCATTAGGCTGTAGAATCAACAAGGAAGTTGAAGTGATAAAGCTGAATGCCTGTGGTTTTAACCCCATGTATTTAGGGGCATCTGGGTGGCTCAGTGGGTTAAGCTTCTGTCTTTGGCTCAGGTCATGATCTCAGGGTCCTGGGATCAAGCCCCACGTTGGGCTCTCTGCTCAGCAGGGAGCCTGCTTCCCCCTTTCTCTCTGCCTGCCTCTCTGCCTACTTGTGATCTCGGTCTGTCAAATAAATAAAATAAAATCTTTAAAAAACAAAACAAAACATGTATTTAAATGCCTGACTATGAACCGCCCAGGAAAAAGTGGGTCCTGTCTGGTATCCAAAGATGGGGTAATAGGTAGTAATTGTCTGCACATTATAACGAATGGTGTTAGACCTACTTCAGAGGACTTGGTAAGAAGTAGACTACACCGATGATTTAAATATCCAGCTTTTTCAACTCCTCAGTTTTTAATGTACGGGGAGCCAAAGCTAAATATCACTGTAAATAGAGAAAGGGATTTACACAAGTTCTCTCTTAGTCTGCACATGAGTACCTAAAGCTTCCATCTTAAATGCCAAAAAAATAAATCTTTGGGCCCGTTAAGATAAGAGTAAGAGTAAGGAGTCAAAATGTTGACAATTGATTTAAATACATGTTCTTTTGTTATCATTACATGTTTTTAAATAATTTTCACATTAAATACAGATTAACAATGAAATTATATATTAATACCTCCAAAAAGCAGAGAGAATTAGTTGATGTTGAAGTCTCTAAAACCACATTTTTGCACACTTGTTTTTTGTTTCACATTTTCAAAAGAAGCCCTCATATGACCACTGCCTGCAGCAATATTTCATTAAATAAGGAATGTCTTCCTAAGGTACAGGGAAGTAGAGGAGAAGGGAAAGTGTGTGTGTATGTGTGTGTGTTGGGGGGGTGGCCCTCACTTGTTTCATCTAGAGGGGAACTCAGAATGAATAAATTAATAGCAGAAACTCAAATGTATCAAATTCTCTAAAATTGATCATCATGTTCATTAGCATGTCCAGCATAGACAATTTCCATCTGTCTTGTGCACACCTCTTCCTATATGTATGCTAAGTTAATTTGGAGATGACTTGTCATTGTTGTCAGGATTTTAGAGGGAAAGCAAATACAATTGTATGTCTTTGTTTTTCTTGTGAACGTTCACTTTCAAGTAATGCTTATGTAAACTGTGGCATACATAAGAGGGCTGTAACATGTGATCATTACTTGCAGTAAGTGAGAAATCTGAAAGCATCATTTTCCCCTAACTTTGAGAGATTAATTGTGTCTGCCTATTCTCCATGGGTGTTGTGTCCTTTGAGATTTTCAAATATCCACTGACTTCAGTTAGAGACTATATATTATTTTATAAAAACATTACACACTGAAGACTCTCTGAAGTATTTTACCAGATTAGTTGTCAAGATACATCCATAAACTGAAATCCATTTTAATGTAATGTTTTTATAGAAAACTGTAACTTCCTCTCAAAATTTCTGAATGGCCCAAATCTGTGAGTTTGGGAATAGGACTCGAAAAGGGGGATGGTGTTGAGGAGATGTGGTAAAGAGAGAATGAAGATGTGGGAACCAGAGCTACATGATTTCCCCTTTGGCTCATCTTGATAAAATGTGTGCTTTTTGAGCATTTAAGAAGCACTTATAAATATTCAGTAAATGAAAAGGCAAGTTATTTTTAGATAATTCTTCATTCATCTTTGATACTTGACTTTTTCCCCATTCTTTCTTCCTTCGTGGTATGAAATAGGACCAGGAACTGGGGAGGGGCCAAGATTCCAGCCAGCCAAGGGTGGTTCTTCCAAATCACTCACTGGGCAATGGGGAACAAAGGAAGGAAGAATCCCACATTCTTCAGTAACTGTATACCTAGTAGTGGGCAGTCACAGTGTTCTGTGATTCAGTTTCTTCATTTGTAATAGAAGGAATAATTCTAGCATCTGTGTTATAGGGTTCTCATGACTAAGAAGATAATTTTTATAAAGCACATAAAACAGTTCATGGGACATAGTAAACACTCTCTAAGTGTGATGCATAGTTCAGTTGAGCTTTGAAAACCTTTCTAATATATATATATATTCTATTTTTCTGAATCAAATGTCAGCCTTGGAACTGAAAGAGTATAATCCCTCGTCTTTTAACCTGAAAGATGTCAGGACTAGTACATGGATGCTCCCTTAAAGATATGGGTTATAAATTGCTAGAATTTTACCTAGACAAGATAAAATAAAGATATAGACCAAAGATAACATTTATCTGCTTTGTGTTTCAACCAACACCTGAAGAGAGGGTCCATCTCCCAGCCTCCCTGTGTGTTCCACAGGGACCATCCTCTTCTCTTCCTGCTTTGTGTAACTGTTTACTTCCCTGACTCTGCGGAGCTCTGTTCTCACCTCTCATTCCATCATCCTTGCTGTAAAATGCCAGTTACCTGCTTAGGAATCAGAGTTCAGTTGGATTCCTGCAGGTCCATTTTCTCTGCTGCACTGGTTATTATGGATTGGTGTCTGCCCTGACCACGTTAACTAGTGTTCATCTTTGACAGTAGACAAACAAAGCTTGTCAGTACTTTAAATAACATGGAGTTGAAATCACTGTGTCACAGAGCATGCTGTACTGGAGGGAGCCAAATAAAAACAAGGGTGTGCATCCTGAGGAAAATCTAGGAGACTGTTGCTGCTCTTTGCTCTGTATTTTAAGTACCAAGTTGCAAATACCAACTATGACACTGTAGTGAACATCCAATGAATGCTATTGTTTTGTAAAAACAACTGAAGTAGATACCAATTTAAATAAGATTTCCTTGAAATTTCAGCTCCAGTTTATATTTAAGTGAACCGGATGGCTTTAAAGTCATTAAGTGGCACATCTTAAAAGTACCAATAACTGTCTCTTATGATTTGGTTAAATATGAAGGTTTTTTTAATTCCTTATTCTACAATACAGTTATATAAATTTTCATAATAGAATAATTGAAGTCAATATAGAAAAATGGATTAAATACAACACAGAACCTGGAACAACATCACTGCATTCAACCCCTCTAAGTCAGTTATTTCCAACATGAAAAGAGTCACCTATCCTCCTAAAATAATGTTCTTAATTAGATTTACTATTTAGTAATTTTTGTTTTTGTTAATTTGTACATTTGGGGGCACCCGTAGTTGTATACACCTGAAAAAAAGTTTATAATTATCTGCATTTGGCCATAAATAAAAATAATCTGTCATCTTTTGTGGAGTCACAAAATTGTATTCATCCTTTTTTTTTCTGGTTCCAAAATTGTATTTATCTTAAATGATAGATATGCAAAATTATATGTATGTAAAATTCAAATTAATTTTTGAGAAAAAATGTAACAGAAAATTATTCTTTTTTTTAATATTCCAACACAGAGTTGGTCGGAATAGATTTTTTTTTTAAGATTTTTTTATTTATCTATTTGACAGACAGAGATCACCAGTAGGCAAAGAGGCAGGCAGAGAGAGAGGAAGGGAAGCAGGCTCCCCACTGGGCAGAGAGCCCAGTGTGGGGCTCAATCCCAGGACTCTGGGATTATGACCAGAGCCGAAGGCAGAGGCTTTAACCCACTGAGCCACCCAGGCACCCTGAAAATTATTCTTATAAAGACATTTGTAGAGTATCATATATATCTATATATTTTTTTCATATAAAGTAACTTCTGTTTCATTTGTTTCTTAGAATTGCCTTGTGAGGGTTTCTTTTTTATCTTTTTGTCACTAAAATTCCTTCTGTCCCCCTGAGAAAAAGTGACTAAGTTGGTAAAATATAACTGGGTCTGCTCATCATGTACAAAAATATTATGGCTAGAAGAGTTGACAGATATCCCCAAGGGCTTTTCTTTTAGTATATGGCATTTTGATTTGGCTTCTTAGATGAAATGAAGTTCACTGCTATCTGTAGCATGTTAACATCCCTAATTTAGCATCAGTATGTTATAGAGCACATAAATTCACGTCAGCAGTAGTGTCTGTCAGAAATCTAGCGCTATAAAGGCTTCTGATGCCTCTAAATTACAAAATACCAAGCAAGAATTTATACAGCCAAATAATTATGAAATGCTTAGTTCTTAATCCTGTAAAACAAAAATGTTTTGTAGCTTTGCACTAATGATGTAATAATTATTTACACCTCTCCTTTGAAACACTTTCCCTTTTATTTATTTCACTGACTAGTGTGATATGGATGAGGATTTTCATGTGTATCTGAGAAGAATTTATTGATACTCTCAAACAACATGTCTCCTAACTTCAGTGGAATAGAAATGAGCTAGCTTCAGGCAGATGTGCTAACAGTTAGTTCCAGGGCTTAATTTTGACAAGATAAAATGAAGAAAACATGGGTCAGTAGGATAAAGAGGAAGGCATATAAGAAAATATATGTCGTATTGAACTGAATGATAATGTGGATAGGACATGTCAACAATTATCAGGTATAACTAAATCATAGCTAATATGGAAATATATAACTGTCAGAAAGAAAATAAATGTATATGAAGAAAACCTGAATATCATTGATTTAATGTTGTAGCTTAAGAATCTAGAAAAGAACAGCAAATCAACCCCTCAAAAAATAATACAAATGAGTAGATGTTACTAGAAGAAGAATTAGGAAAAACCCATTAAATAGATAAAACCAAACAAGGCGTAAATTTATTATTTTACAAGATTAATAAAATGAATAAACTTCTAGTAAGACTGATGAGCGAAAAAGGAAGGAAATCCATGTTACTGTTAGGGGAAAAGAAGACACTGTAGGCCTGCTGTATCCTCTGGGCCAGTCCTCCCTCAGCAGTGCAAGCATTGTGGCTCTTACTCTGACTGTAAAACGCACTGCAGCAAACATCATCAGGGATCTATCACAGGTCCTAAAGGGTGGAGGGAATGCCTGAGGGTTGCACAGCAAGTCTGCAAATAGTGAGAAAACAGACCTGGGCCAGGATCCAGGGGTGGGGTATTGGGGCTTCATGGGTGCCCTTCTATTTAGCTAATAAGGAGCATGAGAATGAGAATTCTGAGACATCATGGCAGAGTGGAGGCAGGGTCACTCATGCCATCGGTGTCTCCAGGGGGCAACTTCATGGAGGTGGGAGGGTGGGCTCCTTCCTGATCTGGCTGTTTGCTTGTGGCTGTACATACAGCTGGGAACACATTGACTCAAAATGGATGTCTTTTGAGATGGATGCCTCAGCAATCAAAAGCTTGATGTCAGGTACTTAAACTACAAGATTCTACATGCACTAAAAAGATATTATGAACAATTTTCTGCCAATCAGTCTGAATATTTAGATAAGGCTTTCCCTACCTTTAGGAGGAAAACAATAAGATTTACAGAAGGAGAGATAGAAAATTTGAATAGTTCAACATTCATTAAAGAAATTTAATCTATTATTAAAATCCTTCCTACAAAGAAAATTCACTGATAAATCTACCAAATGTGTAAGTAAAATGTATAACTAATATTATATTAAAAAGTAAAAGGAAACAATTCATAATATATCACAACACAAGTATTTATAAAAAGGAAAGATCACAAGCTAATCTCTTTCCCAATAATTGATAAAAAAAAATTAGTAAATTGACTATAAAGAGTAAATCTAGGGCGCCTGGGTGGCTCAGTGGGTTAAGGCCTCTGCCTTCGGCTCGGGTCATGATCCTAGGGTCCTGGGATGGAGCCCCACATCGGGCTCTCTGCTTGGCAGGGAGCCTGCTTCCTCCTCTCTCTCTGCCTACTTGTGATCTCTGTCAAATAAATAAATAAAATATTTAAAAAAAAAGAGTAAATCTATACAGAGTAAAACACATCACAATCTAGTAGGATTTAACCTAGAATACACTGGTAGTAACATTAAAAAGTAACCAGTAATCAAAATAAAATTACAAATGAAGCAATCTCAATGAGTCATGTACAGTACATGCTTCATATAAAAAGATAAATTATATTCCATAAACTGGAAACCAAGAAATGGAAAATTAAAATTTAAAAACAGTTATTCAGTTTGCAGTGCATCAAAATCATTAAATACCAAGGAATCAATACAATAACAGATATATAAGGATCTAAAATAGAAACTACAAAATATTAAAGAAGCTATATGTAGTTTAATAAATGTAGGAATATATCATATTAGTAATTTGGAAGTCACAATATTATAAAGATGTTAATTCAACCTCAGTTGATCAATATACTTTGTTAAATTTCAGTTACAACCATGAATATTTATTTTGTAGATATTGGCAAGCTATTCCTTAAAGAAGAAGAAAAATATGAAGAAATTATGAAACCTGTTATCAAAATGCGTTATAAAGTTATAGATAAAGGAGGCAGCTTGGTATTGATGCAAGCAAAAATAATTAGTAGAACATAATAGTGAATCACGAAACGCACACATATATAACTGCCTGATTTTTAAGACAGTTGACCTTGCCTTGGATTTGGAAAAGATGATCATTGCAATAAATGATGTTCAGTCACTTAAATGTTCAAATCTAAAGAAATGATTCCTGACAACCACCTCAAACTATAGCATAAGAATCAGACAGGTTATAGATACATGTGATCAGCAAAACATAAAGTTTCTAGATGTTAATGTAGGCAAACCTTCCTGACCTTGGAGTAGGAAAAAGCTTTTTTTTTAAAGCAAAAGTCTCTTAAGATAGCACAATCCATAGAGGTTTTTTAAAAATATACTAAAAGGGATGTATTAAAATTAGGAACATCTTTTCATGAAAATGTACTAATAACTAGGGAAAATGCAAATTACAGCATGTATTTGTGAGTACGTTTATCTGACAATGGGTTAAATAAGTGTTTATATTTTCCTGCAGTCAATGACAAAACAGGCAAATCAATAAAAAAGGGGACCTAAAGAGGCACATCAAAATACATGATATTCAAATGGCAATAAATATAAAGTTCTCAAACTCATTACTTTAGTTCATAGGAATATGCAAATTAAAACAAAAATGAGAAAATATTACATCTACCAGAGACATTGAAGAAAATAGATTGATAGTACCGAGTATTGGTGAAAATATGGAAATTTTGTGTCATACCTTGCTGGTGGGAGGCGCAAATTTATATAATATTCTGGCATGTTATTCACCACTGTCTATTATAGCTAAGCAAATGCAAACTCCAGAAGCAATTCTACTCTGAGGTATACTTCCAACAGATGTGCATATATTTGTTTAGCAAAAATTATATACACAAATGTTCTTATCAGCCCAATTCATAATAATACAGACATACAACCAAATACACAACGATGAGAATAAACAGAAGAGTATGTAATGTCTGGAATGTACATAAAATGCTGATTTATACATAGGCTGACTTAATCCAGCTTTGGACTCTTTGATTGTGGATGGGATCTATTCTGTTTGTTTAATATGGCATTTTTGATTCCTAACACCTAACTTAAACTTCTCCTTGACACCTTCTATCCAAAGACCCAGTATGATGGGCTACCAGGGGAATCTTGGCTCCAGAGCCTCCTGCCAGACTGGCTGAGGGTTTCTGGAAGGTATTTTGCAGTCTGAAACTCCTTCCCATGTGTCAGACCTGTACCATATCTCAAAGGTCCTCCCTGCCTGTTCTTGCTCCCTCTTTGTGTATTTTCCACAGGTGTTTCACAGCTCCCAAAAAATCTCTTGTACTTCTGTGCCTTGACTTTGCTTCCTAAGGTATTCAAATCAATAGAGTAGCTTAATGGTTTTGACAATAATTTAACCTCTCTATGTTGTAATACTAATAACATAAAATGGGTAGAGAAATTTCATATAGTTCATGAGGTGTAGTCCAAGGACTAAGGTCACTCATGAGAAGTATGTATAATTTGACAAGGAACTGTTATCCAAAATATACAAAGAATTCTTAAAGTTCATCAATAAGAAAACACACAACTCAATTAAAAGTAGTCAAAGACCTAAATAGACACCTCAGCAAGGAAGACATATGGATGGCAAATAAGCATATGAAAAGATGTTCAACATCATATGTCTTTGGGGAAATGCATATTAACAATAATGAGATACCACTACACACCTATTATAACAGCCAAAATCCAGAATACTAACAACAAACGCTGGTGAGTTTATGGGGCCACAGGAACTCTCATTCATTGCCAATGAGAAGGCAAAATGGTGCAGCCACCTTGGAGACAGTTTGGCAGCTTCTTACAAAACTAGACATATTCTTATCATATGATTCAGCAATCACAATCCTTGTTAATTGCTCAAAGGAGTTGAAAATTTGGTCTACACAAAAACCTATACATGAATATTTATAGAAGCTTTATTCATAATTACCCAAACTTGGGGAAAAAAAAAAAAGATGCCCTTCAGTAGGTGAATAGACAAATAAACTTTGGTATATCCAGGCAATGGAATATTGTTCAGCACTAAAAAGAAACTAGCTATTAAACTATGAAAAGACATGGAGGAGCCTTAAATTCACATTTCTAAGTGAAAGAAGCTAGTCTGAAAGGCTGTATGATATCCACTCTGATGACATTGGAAAAGGCAAAATTATAGAGATAGTAAAAAAGATCGGTGGTTGTCAGGGCTTGAGGGGATGAGTATCCAAAGCACAGAGAATTATTAGAACAGTAAAGTACTCTGTATGATACTCTAATGGTGAATACCTGTCAGTATACACTTGTCTAAATGTAAAGAATTTAAGTTCTAGAAGTGTGAACCCCAACATGAACTATGAACTCTGGATGGTAATGATGGGTCAATGTAGGTTCATCAATTAACAAATGGACCACCTGGTGAGTCCATTTGTTGGATTTGAGGGATATTGATAGTAGGGGAGGTTGTGCATATGCAGGGGTAGGGCGTATGTAAGGAATTTCTGTATCTTCTCTTCAGTTTTGCTGTGCACCTGAGACAGCTCTAAAAAGTAAAGTTGTTATTTTTTATAAAGAATATATCACATTCCCTGGCAAATAACTGGTCCAGAAGAATAATGATAATGAGATGATGGTGGTAATGATTTCCATTTGTAATTTTCAAATAAATTGATTATTTGATTAAATATCTAAAACAATTTTCCAAGAAGGCATTTCACTATAGTATTAAATAGAAAATAATACATTGTTGTAATTGTGAAATTAACTTTCTTCCCCAAATTAGTTGAAAGAAAATTTGTATTCGTGGCAATTTATACAATTGCAGAAGCAGATATATTATGTTGCCCTTGACCCAGTAAATTCCAAAATGCATAATTGTCCTGGTATATTTCCAGTCATCTAGAGTGATTGTTAGTCCTCATTTTGAATGACACTGAAAACTCCTAGTCAGGTTTGTGGCTGCATACCTTCCATCCCTTGGTTTTGTAAAGCCTGGTATAGAGCAGGAGGAGGGTCAAAGCTGAAAGCCCACTCATCTTCCTAGTGCCATTGTTAGATTCTCTTGTCACTGTACATGTGAGTGAGAAGATACAGAAACTACTCTTGTCATGTAAGGTAGGAAGGGATAGAATAAATGTTTCTTTGGGTCCTTTTTTAATTAAAGCAAAAAAATATTTCCTTACATTAGACTACTGATCATATTACATCTTCAGTTTTGGCAATGAAATATTTGTATTGGTTTAAATTATTTTATTGATTTCTGAATTTAAAAGTAGCATCCATATATTAGGGCATTTATAATAGATAATAAATCATATAGAAAAATTACAGCCATTATTTATCTCTGAGAAACAACCAACATTACTATTTTATTTTATCCCAGTTTATTTTCTATTTTTTGTGTGAGTATTTTTTTCTATGTATGCTTTGAGCAGGAGAATGACATGACCAGATGAGGGTCCTCACATTAGGTATTCTAAATGGGAGGCAACAATGGAAATGGAGACTGGAAGGAGTCTGCAGGTGATGCAGGCCAAGGAGAGGTGTCAGGAAGTGGTGGAAATGTCTGTGTTGAATATATTTTTAAAATACAGATACAGCCCTGCTAATGGTTTGCAGTAGACACTGCCTAGAGGCCCTTGAAGACCCACCCAACCTGACTTGTCTCTCCTTCCATCCATGAACTGCCAGGACCAACTGCATGTGTCAAACTGATACTATCTTTCTCTGGCCTCCCACCTGAAGTTTTCCTTTTGCTTTTGAAATGTGAAACATTTGAGGATTTATTCTATGCATAAATGATCTGCACTTGTAGATAGTTCATGCCTAATGTGTGATATGGGCTGGTGAACAAATGTGCCTCTCTCCTGATGGATGAGTTGTCTGTGATGCAATCAAAAAACTTCTGGCAGGATGTTGCTGTCATATCCAATAAGATACTCAGTGGTATCTAACTCAACATGTCTTATATTGGCTCTCCCTAGTTCTCCACTTTATTCATTTCATCTTTACTATTGCACCTCAAGGTTGTATTCCTTAAGAGGTGGTAGCAACCTTTAACATGGACACTCCTTTCTGAACTCAGTCTAAGAGAGTAGAAAGCAGACACTTAGGATATAATTTAGAGCTAGATTGCTCACTGGTTTAATTTAAGCTTACTTTCCTTTGTAAGTAGGTTGGTGGGAACTTGTTCATATGCAGTGGGACTGCATACTTCATAGAGGCAGGATCCGGTGTGCTGAGAACCAAGCCTAGGATCCATTTGCAAAAGTGGCAAAGCTGCAAAAAGAGAAATAATTCAGAGCTACAAGATGTCTCCTATCAAACGGCTCTGATAGAAAAAAAAATGGAATTTTATACATGTTTGGTGGATACATTTGAGAAATTGGAACTCTCAGAGTCTTCTAAAAACCTTTAGAAGAAGAAGCAGCCCTATTCTCCTAGCTAAAGCAAAATAATTTCTCCTTGCTTGGAGTTTGGACAATGACTTTATTGCAGGCAGGTGCCTCCCAAAATCATGCCTGTTTTTTCTCAAGTTCCAGCCTCCATTACTTTTTATTGATATCGTGTTAAATTACCATTAGGATAGCCTGATCAGGGGAGTACAATCCCTGACTCAGGAAGAAATCACAAGCTGAAGGATATGCAAAACTGTTTAATATTGGTGAGAAGCAGAGAAAATAATATATATGAGAGAGTGTTTTCAAGATGTTAGTCTGAGAGGAGAGGACCAGACTGTAAGGTTGAAAAGGAGAAAATGTATTGATGTAGAGACATTCAATTTGTAGACTGGATGAGGATGGATTTTTGAAAGTTGGACACAAAAGCCTGGAGTATCTAGAGTAGAGTTGCTAATACTGTCCTGACATAGGGTTGACAAAGGATCATCAAGCTCAGAGACTTGTACATTTTGAATGAATTAGGTCATACCTAGAATCTGTGATACTCCCATCATCAGGGTGGAAAGAAATGCAGTACTCAAGGGGCTGCAAGATCTTAGCAAGCTTAATGGCCTGCTCTAGGATGGCCAGGACTGACAATGGAAGGATCTCCCGAGAAATTGGGCTTTCTAGAATCAGTGGAATTTAGAATAGCAGGGGCAGGAGCGTCCACACATAACCTTCCCAAGTAAGATAGTCATAATTAGTGTAATAAGCAGAAAGCCAGAGTATGGCACTTTGGGTATCATGACTCACAGTGATGCTCATAATATCTCTTATATCTCAGTGTTCCCAGGAGCAACATAGACAATAACATTTTTATTGCCTATTTATTTAACAAATACACAGCTTGAGGTATAATTGACATAAAACATTGTATAAGTTTAAGATACATAATGTAATGACTTCATGTATGTATATATTACAAAATGATGACCACAATAGGTAGGTTAATACAATTGTCACTTCACATAGTTACAATCTTTTGTATGTGGTAAAAGTTTGAGTATCTACTCTCTTAGCAACTCTCTTAGAAAAGATAATGATAGGTTTCTATACTTTATACTTCCTATATAAAAATCACAGTTATGTAGAACCTCTTTAGATTTTGCAGGAATGTGTCAGAACTTGAGAATGCTGCTCAGGTTTACTTATCAGGTAACCTAAGGAGCACCTGGGTGGCTCAGTCAGTGAAGTGTCTGCCTTCGGTTCAGGTCATGATCCCAGGGTCCTGGGATGGAGCCCCACATGGGTCTCCCTGCTCAGTGGGGAGCTTGCTTCACTCTCTCCCCTTTGCTCATTCTCTCTCTCTCTCCCCCACTATCTCTCTCTCTCAAATAAATAAAATCTTAAAAAAAAGTTTTTTTTATCAAATAACTTAAAAGACTGCCATTTCCAATGGGACATAGAGACAAAGAAGGCTTTGTAGCAGATGAAGTCTGTGATGAATGAGATGCCCTTTGGCTTTACCCATGTGACCAAGAATATTCAGTGGTGCTAGAGATATCTGTGGTAGAAAAGGATGCTATTTTGTCTTGTGGGAAGGCATCATTAGTTCTTCATGGGTTCTGGCCAACTTCTCAGAAGTGCAGCTAAACTTCTGGTCTCCCGACTGGGAGAAACTTGTGAAATCTCAGATGTAAAATTATGGAATAAATTTCCCAGGGTGCATCACATGGACAGTCCTGAAGTGTGCAACTGTTATCAACCCAAAACTAAATATTTAGCTGATCTGAGACAACTGAGCTGAAAGGGTAAGGCACATGGGAAATTTCTTACCTCTTTCTCCCACATAGACAGTCCTGCAATACAATTATTGCACTTCTCAGATAACTGTACTGTAGAATTGAGCAAGTGGTAGTATTTAGTAGTGGCCAACTTGATAAAATAACTTCAGTGGCTTTCCCACTTGCCCTGATTTATTCCCTTTGTCCTTTACTCTTTAATAAAGTTGCAGCATATAATGGTTTTGTCTCAGACTCTACATGCTAGGGAAACTAGTCTAAGACATGAATTGAATTTGAAGCTTGACGGAGAATGGAACCAAGATAACCCACGGTTTTGTGTGAACATCAATGGTTAGACGGTAGTACTGTTTTCTAAGATGGGGAAGACTGGAAGGGGTCTGGGATTTGAGATGCTTCTAGACTATACTAATTATACATTGGTCATAGAAATGACCAATTTTAGTGATACAAACAAAGGCATTTATTTAGTTTATTCTTCTCAGGAAACAAGGTTTACACTGGGCTCAGTGGACACTTTTGTCTCAGCTGTGCTCTCTCATACATCTCTGGTTAACTCTGGGGTAAAATAAGGGCTGATTTGTTTAAGATGGCTTCAAGTAGGACAACTCATCTTCTGATCCACAGAGCCACTCCTCACCCAGATGGCTAGGGGCTTGTTCATGTGGTATCCAGGCAAGTTTTCAAGGAGATGAGAATTAGGCAAAGCTATTTGAGTCCAAATCTGTAACTGGCATAAGGTCACTTTCATGTCATTCTATTGGAAAAAGCAAATCACAAAGTAAATAGATTCAAGGAGATGGGAAATAGGTTCCACTGCTTGATCAGAATAAGAAAATGCTGTCCTAGGTACCATGTGAAGTGTTTCATAAGGAGACGTATTTTCAGCTGAGTCAGTTGCTACTAAAATGTTTAATATGAGAATTGGCTGTTGGATTTAGCTGTCAACCTATTGCCAGTGGAGTAGTTGTCAAGATAATCTGATCATTGTCCATTGAGGAAGGAAATGTGGTGGCTGGGTGTGATTTGAAGTCAAGCAAGATTTAATTTTTTGCTTGTCTACTTGTTTTGCTTTTATGATTGTTTAAGTTGGAGAATGATTCAATAGATGAAAAGTAATCAGGAGTCATAACTTTTGTGAAAAAGAGAGTAAATGTGAGAGATTGTCTCAGTATCATGGTTTTAATTTTCCTTTCTAGTGGAGCTTTTTTACTTAAAACTCAATATCTGGATTTAATCATCAGTTGCTGCTAATACTTAAACAGTTTTACTGCTAATACTTAAACAGTTTTACTGGTGATTATATTTAGTATAGTCATAATCCTTTTTATTTTATTTTTTAATTTTTAATTTTTTTATTTCTTTTCAGCATAACAATATTCATTGTTTTTGCACCACACCCAGTGCTTCATGCAATATGTGCCCTCCCTAATACCCACCACCTGGTTCCCCCAACCTCCCACCCCCCGCCCCTTCAAAACCCATAAGCCTTTTTTTGAGTGGTGGAGTTGTCGCTTTTAAGCTTCCATTTGTAATTGGCAAGAAAACCTATAGTGATTTATAGAAATAGACTTATGATTTCTATATTATATTCACCAGTAATACATTTTCACTCTTTGAAAAAAAAAAAAAAGTGTTTTTATTTTATTCTATTAAAAATTTGTATTTTGAATTCTCTAAAATCTCATAACAACAATGCCTTTGTGTATTAAATGTTAATCAGTTTTCTCACACTTACTGGCTGTTTTCTATTCAATAAGCACTGTACTAGGTGCAGTGGGTAATCCAGAGAAATGTTAGAAAAGCTTTACATTTAAGAAGCTTGCAGTATAGGGGAACCTGGGTGGCTTAATCTCTTGGACATCCAACTCTTGATTTCAGCTCAGGTTATAATTTAAGGATCCTAGGATCAAAACTTGCATGGGGCTCCTCACTCAGTGGGGAGTCTGTTAGAGATTTTCTCTCTCCCACCCCCTTTCCCTCTTCCCCTCCCACTCATGCTGTCTCTCTCTAAAATAAATAAGTAAATCTTAAAAAAAAAAAAAAAGAAGAAGCTTACAGTGCATCAAGGAGATAACAGGAATGGGTAAGGAAAACTAACATTACAAGGAAAATAAATTGTATAAAAATGTTAAAAATAAAGAAAAATTTTCAAAGAAAACTATGAAAATCAGACTATTATTTGTGCAACTCTTTAATTACAGATTTTTTTTTAATTTGCATAGTTACTTACGCATTTAGTCATTCAATAAATTATAATTAATCATTTGATGTGGATAAGAAACTAGGAAGGTCCTTCTCCATGCTTTGGGCCCTCATTAGAGATGACAGTTAAATGAGAAAGGCAGTCCTTAATCAATAATTACACTAGAATAAGGAGGCTGGGAAGATGGTGGTGTAGGAGGACCCTAAACACACCTGATCCCTTGGATACAACTAGTCACATCTGCATAAATAACCCAGAGAACAACCCAAAGACTGGCAGAACAAACTCCACAGCTCAAGGCAGAGAAGAGGCCACATCAAAGAGGGTAGGAAGTGCAAATGCAAAGATGAGGTGGTGAGCTAAAGGACCCCAGCGATCCGTAGTCAGAGGGAGCTGGGGGCATGGAGAAGGGCAAAAAAACCACTATCACACCCAGAAGAATTCAGGGGGGACAAAATCCCGTAACATTTGGCTTTGAAAGCAAGAAGGGCCGAATTTTGTGATTTTACAACCAGCAAGTTTTAAAGGCTGAAATTTTAGCAGTCAGTGGGTTCCAATCTGGGAGAGCCCAGAGAGTGTTAGGAAGCTGGGTCCCTGCCCTTTAAGAGACAGCTTAACAAATAGCACCCAGAGATCTACCATGGAAGCAGCATTTTGAAAAATACCTGTGTCCACAGAAGGGAGACTTATTTACTCATCTCAGAGTGTATCCTGAGAGACAGGGATTGCAGGGAGCCCCCTCCAGGAACAAAGAAGCTGACAACACCATTTCCCTTCCTCCAACCCTCAGTATAAACACACGGATACCTGCAGGAATTATCATGGCATGTATAGTCACTACCTAACTTGCTTAAACAAAGCAACTTCCCCCACCCCACTATGTGGATCTTCCCTTTCCAGTCATTCTTATGTCAGTGACTCTTCTACCATTCCCCTCGCCCAGAAGACCAATATAAACTTCAGCAACACTGCATCTCTTGACCAGGGCGTTGTGCAGGGCATGGGTCTGAGCAGTGGCTAGTCACCTTCTGGGGAAAACATACACACCTTGTGAGAACTGCACTCCCCACTCAAGAGCTTTGCAGAATGGCCCCAGCTGACCCCAGTCTTGGCAGTGGCTGCATATCCTTAGAGGAAGAGGACAAATAGGACATCATTAAAAGTCTGCACCCTGCCCATTACTTTCAAGGGCAGTAGATTTAGCTGACTTTCCTCACACCCAGAAAAAGACAGAGAGTTAGACAAAATGAGGAGACAGAGAACTATGTCTCAAATGAAAGAACAGGACAAAACCACAGAAAGAGACATAAGAGAACAGATAAAAGTAATATGCCTGCTAGAGAATTTAAAGTAATGAATATAAAGATACTCATTGGACTTGAGAAGAGTGGAGGACATTAGTGAAACCCTTAACAAAAAGATAAGAAAGAAGCAATCAGAGATGAAGAACACAATACATGACACTAAAAATACACTAGAAGAAATAAATAGCAGACTTCCAGAAGCAGAGGAACAAGTTAATAACCTGCAATAAAGAGTAATGGAAAGTAATCAAGCTGAACAGGTGAGAGAAAAAAAAATATGCAAACTGAGACTTAGGGAATTCAGGGACTCAATCAACTGTAATAAAATTTGCATTACAGGAATCATAACAGAAGAGAGAGAAAAGGGGGGCAGAAAATTTATTTGAAGAAATAATACCTGACAAGTTCCCTAATCTGGAGAAGGAAACAGGTATCTAGATCGTTCAACAAAATCAACCAAAGAAGGTCTACACCAAGACACATAGTAGTTAAAGTGACAAAAAATAGTGATAAAGAAAATATTTTTAAAGTAGCAACAGAAAAGAAGTCAATTACATACAAGGGAAACCCCATAAGGCTTTCAGTGAACTTTTTAGCAGAAACCTTGCTAGCCAGAAAGGAGTAGCATGATATATTCAAAGAGCTGAATAGGAAAAACCTGCAGCCACGAATGCTCTATAGCAAGGCTATCATTCAAAAAAGTAAAACAGATAAAGTGTTTCCCAAACAAACAAAAGCTAAAGGAGCTCATAACTACTAAACAAACCCTACAAGAAATGTTAAAGGGGATTCTTTGAGTGGAAAGGAAAAATCATAATTTAGAGTATGAAAAGTAGGAAACACAAAAGCTATAAAAATAACTGTATCTGTAAAAGTCATATATGAGCTTCACACACACAAGAAAAGGGTGTAAAATATGACACCATATACCTAAAACATGATGAGAGAGATGAGTAAAGAATGGGTTCAAACTTAGGTGACCATCAACTTAAAATAGACTGCTGTGTGCAGAAGATGTTGCATAAACTGAATGGTAACTGTAAGTCAAAAACCAGTAATAGATAGGCAAAGAATAAAGAGAAAGAAATCTAAGTGTATCAGTAAAGAAAGCCAGCAAAGCATGAAAAAGAGAAAGAGAAGAAAAGATTGGAGAAAAACTATAAAGCAACCACAAAACAAAAAACAAAATGGCAATAAATACATTTCTACCAATAATTACTTTGAATGTAAATGGGCTAAATATTCCAATCAAAAGACATAGGGTGATAGAATGGATTTAAAAACAAACCAAAAAAAAAAAAAAAAAAAAGAAGAAGAAGAAAGAAAGAAAGAAAAAAGAAAAAAGAAAGAAAGAGAAGAAAAGAAAGAAAGAAAAAACAAGGGGCATCAGGGTGACTCAGTCAGTTAAGTGTCTGCCTTCAGCTCTGGTCATGATCCCAGGGTCTGACAATTACAATAGTTGAGAAAGTGAGTGCATTATATTTGCATTTAATCTTTTGACAGAATATGCTACTTATGTGTTATGCCACAGATTCACAAATGATGAAACTTAAGGTTGCAAAGTGTAGTATTTTTCCATGTCAAATTAGTTATAGTGTGTTAGGGCTACTATTTTAATCCAGTCGGAACCCAGCTCCCATGTTACCACTACCCCAGTATATTGCCTTTCATGATACCACATTCTAGGCCTGGAGGAACAGGTTGGGGCTTACACCAACAGGAAGGATTTCAGAAAGACAGGGTATGAAGAGAGCTTTTCCAGTATTTATGTTACATTCCGAAGTCTCTCTAATGATTCAATCACTGGCTGGGAGGGTTCGTAGCAACTCAATAGCTATTTGTGGAGTAAATGAACAAATTAATGGACAATATAAGCAGAATCAAGAAGTTGAAATGAAAAAAAAAATGAATTTAGAGGTGACCTCTCATTTGATAAGAGTAACTCAAGAATGTGAAACATCATTTGCTAACCAATTATTCAAAACAAATTTTTACTTTAAACATGTTTTAGAGAGTGCATTTTGGAGAAACTCTTAACAGAGAAATATATTTCAGTGTATCTGAGTTCAATACCTGTGCTTGAAATTCACCAATCCAAGGCCATTTTCTCCATGCAGAATTCACCCACATTATGACAAAAAATGAGCTAATAATTGTCAGCTGGTTTTATTTGAAATGCAGTCTTTCAAACTTTTTATTTCAGAGAAAGTCAGTTTCATATAATTTTTTTAAATTGATAGGTAATATAGAATGGCTAGAAAATTAAGCTTGTGAAAATAACTATGACCAGCTACACTCAAGGGAGCAGGAGTGAGTGGGTCAATAGAAAGATAACTTTCACAACATAAAGAGATAGTATATGGGATTATATACAGCAATAAATTCCTATATTCATTTTATAGTCTGGCCATCTACTGCAGATTTGTCCTCTATATGGATGAAATTAGTTACACTTGTATTAGGTTCCTATTGCTGCTGTACAAATTATCACAAACATAGTGTCTTAAAACAAGAATTTACATACCTTTTAAATGAACAGAAATAAAGGTATAACATCATCTTATTAGGCATGCCAGTTGCCAATTTGTACTGAGCCAGTTTCTTTTCATCACAGACATACTGAATCAGATTAACTTTCTGCATCCTCAGTGATCCCTTTCCCTAACAGTTTAAAAATCCGCATGTAGAATTGAGTTTAGAAATATTCATTTTTTTAAATTTTGTTGAACAGACTTACAAGCTAATCAATTAAACCCCAGTTCTCTTGTCAGCCTAAGACCATGACATTTGCATCTCTTGACTTTGTGATGAAGAATATGATTACACAGAATCCTTTTGAAAAGTAATGTTCCTTCACACATTAAGAGAAGCATAGGCCATTAATAAACTGAATATCACAGAACTGTATTTTAGTCTTCAGATGCTTAAATTAATAAATCATCTTTCCTTGACAAAGTCAAACAATTTCTTATTAACTCATATAGTTATTTTAAGACAACTGATGAGAAGTATAAGCAAAGAATGTCTTTTTTGACATGTTTAATTAGTAAAAGTCAAAATGATCTTTTGTTCATGGTGCCATTTGCACCATGCTATGACAGGAAAGATTTTTCTTTTTTTCCTCACATCCTTTGCAGGATGTGGGATGAACTTGATGAGCTTGTCCCCCATCCACCACCCGCACACACAGACACACGTGTCCAGAATAATCTAGGACAGATAGGTGGAAGAGAGCTTTTGGTATTGCAGAGAAAGACAGAACATACTGACTTGACTCTTATTTCTTTGAATTTTAATTTCAACTGAACATGTTTTGATTGTGTACTTCAGTAACAAAAAAATAAATTGTATCAAAAGTTTTAGGTACCAGATTTCATGAGTATTAAAAAGGTTGAAATGACCTCTAGCCATTTTTACTTCAATGGTATTAACTGGTAAAATATTCTCAAGATAAAAATATTTATGGGTTTTTTACTCTATCATTGCCTCAGATTTTAACATAAGCTACATAAGAGGAATGCTTATTTCTTAAACTAATTTTCTTGTTTCAAAATGAGCCATTTGAATATAACTATCACATTGATTTACGCAAGCAAAGTTCTAACAATACACAGAAGGAGCTGGAGCAGATTATGCTGAGTGAAACAAGTCAGAGAAAGACCAATATCTTATGATTTCACTCATATGGAGAATTTAAAAATCAAAGCAAATGAGCAAAGGGGAAAGAAAAAGAGGGGGGAGAGAAACCAAGAAAGACTCTTAACTATAGAGAACATACTGCTGGTGGGTAGGTAGGTAGGGGGATGTGGGAAACAAGTGATGGGGATGAAGAGTACACTTGGTGAGCTATAGTGTAGTATGAGGTACACCTGAAACTAGTATTACACTGTAATTTAAATGAAAATTAAAAAAAAAAATAAAATTCAAAGAGATCTCTTCCTGTGGCTTCCCACCACCTTAACTATCTTCTTAGTTAATATTTATACATTTTACATTTTACAATATGGCTTTATATAAGTTATCACAACTGATATTCTCTGCAAAATGGAGTCCAGATGCTAATATTTCCTTGTTGTAATGTAACTATAATACTACAAATGAGGGGCTTCTGTTGATACGTTGGTGTTGTCATGTGTCATAGAGCAGATAAATTATGAAAAGCAGCTTTACACCGTTTTTCTGATTTCTAGTAGCATACCTTCCTTCCTTCTTAAAGTATTCCATCATAGAAATCAGAAAGCCTCATGAGTTAAATAAATGACAGAAATATTAGGAAGATTAATTTTTAATTCAAAACATGATTTTGAAAAGCATTGGGTCACTGGTTACTACTATTAAAAGAAATCCACTTGAAAGAGGCAGTGACAAATGCAGTTCTCTGTATATCATTTGATAACAGGACAATTTTAAAAGATAAATCATTTTATCTCTTCAAATGAAAACTGCAAGTTCTATAGGTTGAAATCAATGAGGAAAAAGAAAAAAAATTACAGAAGTTACTCCAAAATATTTGGTCAAGTTTTTTTTTTTTTTTTTAAGATTTTGTATTTATTTGACAGAGAGCACAAGTAGGCAGAGAGGGAGGCAATGAGAGAGGGGGAAGCAGGCTCCCTGCTGAGCAGAGATCCTGATGCTGGGCTTGATCCCAGGACCTTGAGACCATGACCTGAGCTGAAGGCAGAGGCTTAACCCACTGAGCCACCTAGGTTGCCCAGGCCAAGTGTTTGATTACATTTCTAAAATTGTTATTCCCCTAAAATCCTCGTTCTCATTGTTGTGGGATAATATGCACGTGGTGTATAATCCATCATGGAAGATGCACATGTTCTAGGAACACTTACCTCAGGCACATGTGCCCAACTTTTTAACTTTCAGGTCAGAAGGCAACTTATAAACAAGGAAACAAGGATATATAGTCACCAGTCACCAACATAGGTCTGTCCCTTATAGATAAGACTTCATCTATCTATTCCAAGAAGTGTTTTCAGTTTTCTTGATTCATGACTATCTTTCACTCGTGGGAGTATCTTCTCCTTATTCATTATGTATCATGCTCTAAAAGGAGTCTACCTCTCCTCCACAACTGTCCTCATCCGGACCCCTCTCTGCTTATGTTCTTCCTGCTGTCTGGGAAGATAAAAGATAAAAAATCTGGATCAGACTCTCACAGTGCTGGTCGAGATTGTAGTCAGTATAGTCCTCTCTGCCTGCTGGAGGTCCAGACATAGGACTTGCCTGTACTGGCCAGTGGGTAGAAGCAGTGGCCTTTTCTAAAGGAGCGTAGTACCCATTAAGATAAATATGAACACTGTTTCCTTGGAGTTTCAATTTAAGATGAATGGTCGGGGTGCTTTTAGAAAGTTAAGGTTTGGAGGGAGAATCTATGCTTTCTAAGGCTGGAAATAAGTGCCTGGGTTGATTTTGTGACATGTTTATGCTATTTATTACACAATGTAACATATATTGTCACTTATAATATTGTTGAAGATTTATGATATCATCAGGAGGGAACTAAACACATTATGCACAGAATTTCACTTGGAAGATCTCTGTGAAACAAATTTATAGTTACTCCAAAATATTTGCTTTTGTCTCTTTTTTTTCTTTTAAAAAGATTTGTTTATTTATTTATTTATTTATTTGTCAGAGAGAGAGAGGAGCGAGAGTGAGCACAAGCAGACAGAGTGGCAGGCAGAGGCAGAGGGAGAAGCAGCCTCCCTGTGGAGCAAGGAGCCTGATGTGGGGCTTGATCCCAGGACTCTGGGTCATGACCTGAGCCGAAGGCAGCTGCTTAACCAACTGAGCTACCCAGGCGTCCCTGCTTTTGTCTCTTATTCATAAGTTTTTTTCTTTCTCCTGAGATCTTTCTGGCTGAACTCAGCTTTCCTAGCTTTGTTCTTTTTCTTTCTATTGCAGTTTTTATGTAAGGTAGCTAGGGTAACTTTTTTTCTAAAAACCTGAATTATAGAGATTTTGGAACTTTACTTCTACTGGGAAGGCATTTATTAAAGAGTCACGGATTTCTTACTTTAAGAACATTTTAGTACCATATGCTGCCACCCAATGTAAATAATACTCATCATAGGTAACTGGGACATTTAGAGAATTTTTTGGCTTTTGATTCTATAAGCTATTCCAAGAATATAAATTCATTATAAGATCCAGAAAAATTGTATATTTATATATAATTTATTTCAAGTCAAAAAAAGGAAGAAGCATCATTTTCAATTACTTATCTCTGCATTTTTATAGTTGGTATGCTTTGTCCATAGCCTCCATCCAGAACCTGTCATGATAAATAAATCCTTTCTAAAGGATGGACTACAAGTCTTTATTACTGGAAGGAGTCATCCCCGATTCTCTGTCAATTCTGCCCATGTAGAGGTGGGAACAGGCAGCTTAGAAACATAAAGGTAATTCTTTATCTTCTCAAAACTAGAAGCCTGGACCAGAATGTATTTCTAAGTGTATAGTTCTAATCCTAAAATCACCCTTGCTGTGACAGCTATAGTGCATTTACCTTTGTTGTCGTGACTGCAGAAATTATCTTCTTTCTCCTCCACTGCTCCTATGCTCTTTATAAGGCAACTCTTTCACACCTTCTCACACACCTTCCCAGACCACTTAGCGTTGGACAGTGGACAGCATTGTAAACATAAAACTAGTAGTTGGAGTTCATTCACATTTTCTAGATCAATGTCTTGCAATATATGGTTTATGTTTTAAAATGCAGAAGAAATATCTGGGGTGCTTATTTAAAAAGAAGGGTTTCGGGGCACCTGGGTGGCTCAGTGGGTTAAAGCCTCTGCCTTCAGCTCAGGTCATGATCCCAGGGTACTGGGATCGAGCCCCGCATCGGGCTCTCTGCCCGGCAGAGGGCCTGCTTCCTTTCCTCTCTCTCTGTCTGCCTCTCTGCCTACTTGTGATCTCTATCTGTCAAATAAATAAATAAAATCTTTAAAAAAAAAAAAAAAAAAAGAAGGGTTTCCAGACCCACTAAATAAGCTTCTATTGTCTAGAATATGGGAGTCTGCAGTTTAAGTAATACTCCATGTAATCTCAATACACAAAAAGTTTAAGAAGCTCTTTAAAAGCTTATAGAACATGAAAGGAAAGGAGGAAGTGTGTTTACTATTTCACACTATGTTATGCACATAATTCGTCTTATATCATCGAGGATACTCAGTCATTTTTATTCCTCTGTCCTGTTCTAAAATGTGTTCCAAAAAGAAGGCACCAGGCATTTGAAATGAATCCAAGGCCAACTGATTTCAACTCCGTTTCTTAGATTTGTGAATGTCCTCTCTTAGGATTATTTTAACAAATTAAATATAATAATACCAGGAAGGACTTTAGAGATTTTAATTATAGCCCAGGTGTATCAGTAATCTTTGCAAAAACATATACCTGGAAGATGCTTAAAAAAATGTTGATTGTGAACAACTTTATTGTTGATAAAATTAACTACCAGCTCACTCTACTTTTCTGACAATAAGTAATTAAGTTAAAGTGTTCCCTTTCCTTTTTTTAAATTAGAAAATAACTTTGGAAGTTTTACTAATTAAATTTCTCCTTAAATTTGTCAAGAATATTAAAGGCATAGGTCAAGTGTATGGTAGCTGTAATTACTATACCTGCACTTGCCATTTTTAGTTATGCAAGGTTTTTTCTTTGCTGTCACAAACAGACTGCAATTATTATTATCAGTGTCAAATATATTACTCTCTGAGAAACACTGCAGCTTGCCATGGACCAAGTCATCTTTTGAGTTCTAATTCAAGATACTGAATAAGGTATTCTCTGAGTTAGTACAAACCAGTGTCTCCAAAGTTTACTTGCTTATCTCTTCTGATCGAAGAAGAGAAGACATGTCTGGTAGGACTGTCATACTGAACTGGACTGAGCATGGTCAAGGCTGCAGGTGCTTATTCTACATGACCAATTGTCAGAATGGAGATCAAATGTTGAACTAGCCTAAATTATTTTACTTTAAATTAACACATTGTGTCAAAAACAAAATAATTCCAAACTTTGGACATGACAAACTAGAAGCTATTATTTGGATATGAATTGCTGGGCAAAGGCTAATTAATCCTTATTAGCCCATGTAACTATGATCTACAAGTAAATAAAGTGATGGTCATGAATATGTGTGATTGAAAAAATATCAGTACTATTCAGTGGGATGAACAAGATGATACTAAGCTTCTCTCTTAGAATTACATACATTTTTAAAGATTTATTTATTTGAGAGAGAGAGAGTATGAGTGGGTGAGGCAGGGTGAAAGAGAGAGAATCTCCAGCAGGTTCCCCACTGAGCACAGAGCCTGATCTCAATCCCAAGACCTGAGATCTTGACCTGAGCTGAAGGCAAGAGTCAGATGCTTAACCGACTGTGCCATCCAGGCACCCCAATCTCCATACATTTTTTACTGACAAAACTTAAATAAGACTATTGTGAGCCTCTTTATCCTAAAGTTTATAAAGAAACAAAAAACAACATTTCTTTTTGTCTAAGGAATGCTATTGTAGGATAATGTCAAACAGCAAAGCAGCTCTATGAATTCTTTGTTTGTTTATCTTGAGCCAGTTATTTTTTCCTCTCCCCTCCTGCGGAACTCCCCTAGCAAGATAGGAAGACGAAGGAGCAGAAGATAGTCATCTCTATCTTTGTAATCTGTGTGTTTTCAGTGCTTTTAGAAATGTAAAATCATCTATTTTTAAGATAAATCCTTGACATTAAATTTTTTGTTGTTGTTGTATGCCTCATTTGTAATAAGAAAAGTTAAGATTTTGGTTAATTTTGGGATAACAGGTGGTTTTATTGTATTATAAAAGAAAATATGCTCTGGTTTCATTTATTGATATTTTAACATACCAGCTCAAAGCTGGTATAAAACTGTAGATATTTCTGGATGCAGGTCCAATAAGACAGGGTTTAGAATGGAAGATATGGGATAGAAACTCTAATAATGAATCAAACCCTCCAGAAAAACAGAGAAGCCATTTTTACAGTCATATTAAAACATCCCTAGGGATGTTTAGATGTCTTCTTTTTTAAAAGTTTTTACTTAAATTCCAGTTAGTTAATATACAATGTAATATTAGTTTCAGGTGTACAATATAGTGATTCAACACTTCCATGCATCACCCCATAGTCATCACAGGTGCACTCCTTCATCCCCATCACTTGTTTCCCCCACCCCACCACCATCCTCCCCTCTGGTGACCATCAATCAGTGTGTTCTCTGTAGTTAAGAGTCTGTTTTTTGGTTTGCCTCTGTCTCTCTCTCTCCCCCCTCTCTTTTTTCCCCTTTGCTCATTTGCTTTGTTTCTTAAATTCCACATACCTTCTGATAACAACATTCAAAACACTGAGTATGGGGTAACAGTTTCTAATAAGCTTTCCTTTCTGACCATTAACACGGAAATGCAAAATCATTTGTTTGCCTGTGTTAACTGTGTCATTCTCTACTGGCCCTTTTAAAATTTTAATACATTATAATACTTAATAGAAAAAGGTTTTTATACCATCAGAGGATATTTGCACATAATATTTTCTATGTAATAAAGTAAAATAACTAAGTCAACTTAGCACTTATATTTTAAAATTTTTCTCACAGAAATACAACCAGAATTCTAGAATTTTTCATTTGTCTTTAGTGCACAACTTGGTACCTCTGAAACTTAGGAAGTTAAATGACTTTAGGGAGCAGGGTTTCTATGTAGATATATCAAATAATAATTTTCTCTGCTCCAACAGCATAACAAACTGATTTTCTCTTTTTAAGTTTAATCCCAATGCTCTGGCATGGAAATCTCCTTTATTTGGAAAGAAAGATTTTGGTTTGAAAAGAAGAAAATCGCTTGGAATTTGTGAAGTTTGTTATGGCAAATATCCAGAATAATTTAACCATTAGTCAGCTAGCTACAGCATTCTCTCTTTGAAATTTCCTAGTTCACCAGCAAATAATTAATTTTTCCCTTCAATGGTATTTCAATCTTGACATGAGAAAAGAAAATCCAGCTTTATTCTTGGATCAGCCTATACTCCGACCTTACTCTTCTTACTAATATACAATTTTTTACCAATATATACTACAGGGACTATAGTCTATTTCTAAGTAGTGAGCTTTTCTATGTAAAATATAAAATTAACCTAACTTCTCTGATGACAAAAAACAGCAGAAAAGCTTACTATTGTTAAAAAAAAAAAAAGAGCCAATATAGGGGCGCCTGGGTGGCTCAGTGGGTTAAAGCCTCTGCCTTCAGCTCAGGTCATGATCTCAGGGTCCTGGGATCGAGCCCTGCATCGGGGGTCTCTGCTCTGCAGGGAGCCTGCTTCCTCCTCTCTCTCTGCCTGCCTCTCTGCCTAGTTGTGATTTCTCTCTCTGTCAAATAAATATTTTTTAAAAAAGAGCCAATATATAACACAGGTTGCTGTTGTTTTTCACATAACAACATACATAGATATTAGCCATATTAAAATAAAATGTGCTAACTTTTATTTTTCTTTAAAAATTTTATTTATTTATTTGAAAGAGAGAGCAAGAGAGCATGTTGGAGCTGTGGGGGAGGGGCAGGCAGAAAAGGATTTGCAGACTTCCTGCTCAGCCCAGGACCCTAAGATTATGACCTGAGCAGAAGGCAGACACTTAACTGACTGAGCCACCCAGGTGCCCCCAAATGTGTCAACATTTAAATCTATTTGCAGCATAGTCTTGATACTAAATTAGTAAGGATTTACTACAAATCAAATACCCTTCACTTAAGTTTAGTTTCAATCAGATTTCTTTATTAATTTTATGCTGCACCTGCTGTTTCTGGACATTTTTAGTATATTAACCAGTTTATATTTTCATTTTTATAAATATTACATTTATATGTTTTTGTTTGTGCAGGGAACATTACATGAACAACAGTAGCACATGGAATTCATTTTTGTAATGCATGGCAACTAATCCGTTAGAAAAATTAACTCCTATTGTTTCCACCAGGTTTTTGAAATATGAGAGACACTTCATTCATATATTCTTTAATTTTACTAGAACAAGGATTATATTAGAAACTTCATTAAAAATATAATGATGATATGTTTTCTGATCTCAAAAATGGATGAGCAAGGCAACAGACATATAAACAACTTATCATGTATTAGATGTAAGCAAAGGAGCACACCTTACAGGGAAGGATCTATTGGGGATATTATTGCAAGGGATCTTGATAGAAAGAAAATAAATTTTCAGACAGAAAAGAAGGGTTAAAGTTTGTAGACAGAGGAAAGTTTGTAGACAGAAAATGAAGAGGTGAAACAATATTGCACAAGTAATTAAACAGTAGCTAAACCATATGGTCTGTGCTGGGGAGTCTCTTATTTCATGCTGACTGCCTTACCCTATGCCTCTGTTCACACTCACACAGAGGCCAGAATATCCTCAGGTAATGTCGAAAACTTTAAATGTTTTTCAGTGAAGGCAATAGTAAGGCTAAATCCTTTTAATTATCATTGCTCCTCATATTCTATATTCATCTAATTCAAGTGCCAACAAGCAAATACATTGTTAACCAAACTTCAGAATGAGAATATGAAAAGACTTGACATATATATAATTGTAATATAAATTTATATCTATAATTATATTCATTATACATACAAATTCATTATAAATATATTAACATCATGTAGTATATATGCAATTATAATATTCATTTCCTGTCTTCATGTTAAAAAGGACATAAGGAAAGGGGGACAAAGAGTAGGAAAATCAGATGAAACCTGTGGTTGAATGAAAAAATAATGTGAAACCAGAATTAAGTTTAACACACAGGCCCACGTCAGAAAGTCATATCACTTACTAATGTGAGTTACTTTTTCATTCCGTATTTTCCAGGAAGTGAATTGGAAAACATGGCTAATTATGGGATTTATGGTAAAATAGCATTTTTAAAAAGATTTTATTTATTTACTTATTTGAGAGTGAGGGAGAGAGTTTTTTTTTACCATATTTTACTACCTGTAAAATAAAGGTTGTTGCTCAGGAGAAGCAAAACTGTTTCTCTTACTACTGTCTAAAAGAATGCTCACTTGTGTCCTCTAGGCTGCTATCTAATGCAATGAACAATGTGTGCCCTGTAGGACACTATGGATGGAACTATAATGCATACCACAAATATAGAAGGCAGACCTGAAGGTCCTCTGCCTAACACCCTTCCATAGGTGCCTTCATTAATAGCACAAAGAGGCTTCCTTCAAGCTGAACCAACACATTGGCTAAATATTTTCTGAGCACACAGTTACTGCTTGGCATGGGGCATGGGTAGACTTAAAACTATCTGCAGAGAAATAGGGAGAGCTCCCATCAGATAATGCTTTCAGTATAATGTGTTCCTGACCTAAAGGACAGAATTTGAAGTCAGAGTCTGTATCAAATAGCTGGGATTATTATCTATTTCAGTTTTCCAATTAAGAGTAGAACCATGTCTCTTAACAATTTCCTAACCTGGAGGTAGATTTGACATTTTCTTATGAAAATAAAGGGATTTGGCAGAAGAGACGTCTTAAAAAGATGTTAAAAGGAGATAGTAATTTGAACTGGGGACGGTGATACCTAAACAAAAGCCTGATACCCATCCACATTTTGTAAAGATGACCTCGATCAAGAATTAAGCTATTGAAACAAAGGTGATAAGTTGTACATCAAATATTTATTGTTCTTTTTCATTTGCACACCAATATGAAATTGTTACAGATTTGGAACACACAGTATTCAAGCTCAGTTCACAGTAATAATGCAGGAGGGAAGACCAGCATTCACTCTAGTGACAGGAGAGTTCAGTACTTTTTTAAAACACCTAACAACAGGTATACAAATTAAGATTGAGCAAGACTATTCCAAATATCTCAAATAATGAAGTAGATAAAATTCTTGAGAGCAAAAATGTTGTTTTATTTTATTTTAAAGTATTTCTGACCTCAAGTTAATAGTTAGTCCTTGACATTTGGTACTAAAATGTACATTTCTGCCTTGAGTGATTGATCCTTATGGTACTAGAGGATGTAGAACAAAGACATTACTATTTGGTGATTATATTTTGACATTGGCATTTGATAACTGAGTGATCAGCACAAAATATATGAAAGCTAGTGTTAACTGGCAACGTGCATATCTACTTAGACAGCTCAGCTGTCTCACAACTGAACTGTAGCTTGGCTGTTCTCACAACTCTTTAAATTGAACTGCTCTTGCATTCACCCCTGGCTGTAGCATAAGATAAAGGAAGATCTGGTAACTTGGTGCCACAGAGGTAGCTAATCTGAATGCTTAGGGCCTCAATAAAGAGATATCTTGTTAGATCCCAGTATAGTTAGGTCATGTCTTCACAGTGGTGGATGAAGTGTGCCAGAGAAATTTGGCTTTGCACATGGAAATTAGCAGCAGTATTTTATGCCGTAGCTCATTTTCACCTGAATGTATTTTTTTTTTCATAAGGATGCCTTCCATTCTTATTGATTCTAATTGTGTTCTGTGATAGACTCTAATATGGCCCTGAGTGTTTCCCATCTCCTGGTATGTATGCCTGTGTGTAATCCCCTCCCATTGACTGTGACTTCTTTCAAAAGGTTAGAATATAGCAAAGGTGATGGAATGTCAGTTCTCTATTGGGATATGTAACATTGTTATTTTCATCTTGCTAGCATAATTTCTCCCCAGTGGTCTTTGAAGAGCAAGTTGACATTTGGGGAAGCCAAAGCACAAAGAGCCTGAGGGCATCTCTAGCCAATAGTCAGCTAGGAAGAGTGCCCTCAGTGTAACACCGCTAAAATAACCAAACTCTGCCCAAACCTTCTTGGAAGCAAAACTTTCCATAGCCTAGCTTTGAGATATGCTGATAACTTGAAGGAAGCTTTGTAGATAACTCAGGCAGGCTAAGCCTGACTTTCTGATACTTCAGTTATCTTTCCTTTTTAAATAAATTTATTTCTCAGATAAGGGTTTTGTCCTTATTTCCTCCTAATTTGTGTATGGTGTCTCCTATTTCTTATTAGTAATTTGTTTTATTTTGTGTTTGATGATGTTTTAGTGTATTTAAATTTGCCAAATTTATATTAAGATTATTGTAAATCTGTAGTTTAATTTGGGGAGAACTCACATTCTCAAAATACTGAGCCTTTCAATCTATAAACATGGTATTTTCCAAGCATATATTTTTTAACCACGTACTGGTCTTGCACATTTTCTTATTATATTTATTCCTAGGGTTTTTTAAAAGATTTTATTTATTTACTTATTTTAGAGAGAGAGAGAGCACAAGTTGGGGGGAGAAGCAGAGAGAGAGGGGAAAAGCAGACTCTGCCCTGAGCATGGAGCCCGACTTGGGGCTCAATCTCACAACCCTGAGATCATGACCTGAGCCAGAGTCACCCAGACACCCCTATTCTTGGGTATTTTATGATACTGTATGTAGTAGCAGTTTTAAATATAATTTTCTGTTCAATGAAGTAATAGAATTGACTTTTATAGGTACACTTTATTTGAAATGACTTTAATGAAGAACTAATATCCACAGTTTTCTTACACATTCTTAATTTTTACCTAATGCCCTTTTTCTGTCCTAGGATTCTATCCAACGTAATGCATTGCATTTAGTCATCATGACCCCTTTGGCTCTTGACTGTGACAGTTTCTTAAACTTCCATTGTTTTGGACTATGTTGATAGTTTGAGGAATATTGATCATGTATTTTATAGAATGTACTTCACTGGGATTTGTCAGATGATTTTATCATTAAACTAGGGCTGTGGGTTTGGGGAGGAAGACCACAGATGTAAATTACCATTTTCATCACATCATATCAAGGGTAACACTATCAACATGACTTAATCACTGGTGATGTTGACTTTGACCTACTGACTAAGGTAGTTCTGGACAGGCTTTTCAACAGTAAAGCTTTTTCTTTTTGTTCCCCATTTCCATTTTGTACTCTAGAATAAAGTCACTATATTCAGCCCACACTTAGAGTGGAGATTTATGCTTCACCTACTCAAGGGGCAGTATCTACATAAATTATTTTGGATTCTTCTGCATGGGAAAATTGGCTATTCCTTCCCATTTACTCATTGATTCAGTCATTTATTTATATTACTGTAGAATCTTAAATATTTATTGTATACTCTGGGTTATAATCTAATATTAAATATTTTATTTTGTTTCTCGAATTGTTCCAGACTCTGGTCATTGGGAGCTCTTTTTTTTTTTTTTTTTTTAAAGATTTTATTTACTTATTTGAGAGAGAAAGAGAGAGAATGAGAGGAGAGATGTCAGCAGGAGAAGCTGACTCCCTGCTGAGCAGGGAGCCCAATGTGGGACTTGATCCTGGGACTCCAAGATCATGACCTGAGCTGAAGGCAGTCACTCAGCCAACTGAGCCACCCAGGCACCCCTGGGATCTCTTTTGCTTGGCATCTATGTCTCTTTGACATATCCTGTTGTGTTTTATAAACCTATTCTGACTTTTGAACTGTGTGAGATTCTTCAGGCTCATCTTGTATGTTTCTTCTGATCCAGGCTTAGAATTAGCTATATCCCAGGACACCTGGGTGGCTCAGTCAGTTCAGTATCTGTCTTTGGCTCAGGTTATGATCTCAGGCTCCTAGGATCAAGTCCTGCATCTGGCTCCCTGCTCAATGGGAAGCCTGCTTCTCCCTCTGCCACACCCTCTGCTTGAACTTGTGCTCTCTCTCTCTCTGTCTGTGTCAAATAAATAAAAATAAAACCTTAAAAAAAAAAAAAAGAATTAGCCATATCTCCATGGAGTCCTGTTTCCTGTTCCTTTTAATTGGATAGTTGTATTTGGAAACAAGATCTGGGTGATAGATATATGATAGATATTATGATATATACCCTTGCTCTGAAAGCTAAGAAAGATACATATATATAGATGTATCTATCTATCCACCTATATCTATATCTATATATATATATATAATCAGCTAACCCATATATGTAAACCTATAATATTATGTATGCAACAAGCTACTTCTCCATTAAACTAAGCATGATCTTGTATTCATGTTTTCTGCATCTTTTGATATGAGAATCCCTTTTATCCGTATTTTTATTGGATTATGTGGTAAAAATATTGATACATTTTCCCATGTTGAACCAACCTTTCATTTCAGAAACTAAATCTCAAGTATGATGTTTTATTTCTATTTTAAAACCAGCAGTTCCAGTTTGCCAACATTTGTTTGGGATTTTTGCACTTTTGTACATAAAAATTTCATCTGTAATTTTCTTTTCTTTAAATATCCTGGTTAGGCTTTGATTTCTAGGTCATGCTGGATCCATAAAGCAAAGTGTTTCTTTTTTTTTTCTATTCTTGAGTAAAAGGCCAAGTTATTTCCTTATTTCTGCTTCTTTGAAATAAATGTTTCTTTTTTGTTTAGCTGCTTTTATTTTTATTTGGCTTTTCACTAGAAAAAGGAGGGTTGTAAGATTCTATTAAGTATTTTGGAGACAAATAAAACATGTTTAAGTTCCCCAAGGGTGTGAACAGGACAGAACAATGTAAACCCGAATGAAAAAAAAAAAAATCTTCCTTTAAGAAAACCTTTTCCTCTGGTTATTATTTTTCCACAATCTTTTATTATTCTAGGAGGTGTGATCTAAACTTGTAGTCCAAAATACCTTTAATGGTTGAAGGAAAGATTTGGCAGAGCATATCTCACATTTTTTCCCTCTATTCACTGGAGGAAATTCATGTAGTGTTAAATTGTGGTATTTTTAACTTTTACTATTATTCTAGAATAACTAAAGGCATTAGTAACACATTCTTGTGATTTGACTAATCACAAATTTGAGTGACAACATTTTAAGGGTCTGAAAGTAAGCCTAGGAACACAAAAATAATCTATTTGTATGATTAACTTGCTCTAAATCATAACAAAGCATTTCAGAACTTCTTAAAAATAGAATGAAAAAGACAAATCATGTTAGAGCAGGCAATTCATAAAGGAGAAATAAATGTGACTAATAAAATAAAAATCTCCAGCTTCAGTCCTGATCAGAAAAGCAATTCCAAACAACACTGGGATAAGAAAATAAAAACATTTTCCTCAACCTACTATCAGATTAAAATAAAGTATTGATGATATTAAGTATTAAGGAAAGTAAGAGGTGAAAGTACCTTTTAGCAGCCATGGTGGGCTGCTCACTAACATGTCCTTTTTGGAGGAAATTTTAGTAATAATCATCAAAATGTGAAATGTACAATATTTTGCATCTGTTGGTAATGTAATTTAACTTCAAAGTTCTTCAAACAGTGTTTAAGCAAATAAGGAATTGAGCTTACTCTAGGAAGAAGTCTGGAGGCGATCTGTGTTGACACATGTAAACCATTATGTCACCAAGGACCTGGTTTCCCTTCTGTCTTCCAGCTCAACCATTCTCGGCAGATACTGAACAACCTCTAGTCCTGCTTTACTTGAAGTCATAGCCTACAGTCTGCATCTGTGTCCATACATACTAGCTGGAACTTCACTGCAGGGTTGTGAATGAGAGGTGGAAAATGCAGTTTTAACGAAGAAGGATTGAATTAATATTATGACTCTTGGAGAACCAGCTAGCAGTCTCTGCTATGGTATTAGCTAGCAATTCCTCCTTATGAAACCATTGGTGTAGACATGGAGATGGACTCCCCACATGCCTCCTCAAGGAAAGACTTATGAACATCTGGGGAGCACACCTGTCAGGGAGCCTCCAGAAATCAGTTCCAGTCACAGTCCACCCTGTGACTTGTATATTTCTTTCATGTTGGTTTATTTGTAAGATCACAGTGAGTACCTTGCAAAGATAGAATATTCATCAGGACAGCCTCTTGTGGCATCTGCTAAGAAATAAAGTGAGCCAATGACACCTGCCTGTCAAGTACTCCATTTCTGTTGTGGTTGTGGAAACAAGAATGTTGGCATGTAGGATTCTGTAACAAAAACTGAAACAGTGAATATTCCTTTACCTTTTCCTTTTGTCCAAATATGAAACATCATAAAGATGAATGAAGCAAGCAGCATTTATACATGCTCTGTCAAAAACAAACATTGCCTTTGTGAGAAGAGGCATTTTGACGTCATAATAAAATACATAGATGGGTAAAATCAATTGGAAAGTCTAGGTATACAAACTGATATAAGATAAATATAGTTTAACAATCCCATTTGGTAATAAAACTTTAATGTTAAAATTTATTATTTAAAATCTCATCTTCAATAAATATGTCCCTTCAAGAAAATGATAACATGTAAATAATTTATCTTTTCTATTTATGTTTAAATCTTTAGGAGAAGTTTAGTTATGTTAACTTTAGGAGAAAACTGACACCTCATGAAACTAAAATAATCATGTTCTACATTTCAAAATGGAAGAAAATTCATTCTGGGAAGTGGAATTTTCTGGTTGACTAAGGATTGGAAGGGATGCTAATTGCTACTAACACAGAGAGAGAGAGAGTGAGCCCTGGCAAATGTCCAGTGGCCTGAACAGTGAGTCATGTACAATAAAGAGCAGAGACTAAGTCAGGGGTAGAAACATGTCTATGAACACATATAAATAGATAAAAGGAGTCAAGATTTTTGTGTTATATATTAAACATTCACCATGGAAGAAACACTGAACTCCTAGAAGACATTAGACACCTTTGTCATTATTACCCAAGAACTGGCCTGATGGCCCATGAAGGAAGTGATCATGACAGCAAAAATTGAAACTATGAATGGATCCCCCAGCATGGATTCCCACTTCCCAACCAGTCTACTGCCAATTTGGGGAACCCTCTTGGAACTGTACTACAGTCTCAGACTCCTACCTACTCAACCCTTCTTTTGTACTCCCCTGCTTTCTGAGCTATCAGACCTGCACTGTGAGGTAGGTGCTGCTCCTAACTTCTCTTCTCTTTCTCCTTTTCAGTCCTTCACTGGCACTGCTCCCCAGCAAAACTCTTGCATGAAGAATTTTATCTTGGCATATCCTCTTCTTGAGAGGCCTAAATCAATGCAACAGTAAGTTTTTAATAGAGATATTTCTTATTTCTCAAATTTCATCTTTTAAAAAATTCCATGTCTTAATATAAAAATACAGCTCTATAAAAATAGAATGAGTGCATGTACCCATAGAAACAATGCATTAACACTGGGGATGATAGAAGAAAAGACACAGAGACTGTTTTGCACACCTGAGTCATGGCTTGCTGACACAAAATTGTGAGAAATTCGTGACAGACTATGAGATAAGAGCATATTGAAACACAAAGCAGCAGACTGAGACACTCCTGACTGTGGACATTTGTATTGGTTTGCCATTTTTCATTAATAATTTACAATATCTATCATTTCATCCTTTCTAATTATACTTATAGGGGAGGAAAACCAGTTTCCCTCTGTTCTTCTAGGTTTTTGGCTGTGACCTCTTGTCCCCCATAATAGTAGATTAACAGGAGACAAACAAACAGAATTGTAAGGACATATCTACCTTCTGTAATATATGGGAGATATCCAAGAACACTGAGTAACTTCTCAGAATGGCCCAAACGACTCTCTTAAATACTAGCCACCCCTAATGATAAAAGGAAGATATGCAGGTGGAGGTGTGGGGAGTAAAACTGTTAATGGAAGGTTGTCAGGAAAAGCAGAGTAATAAGTAACAAGGGTATGGTTGTTAAGCAGAATAGGTTGGTGCCTGGTGCCTCCCCCACCGGTAAGAGATTCTAAAGATTTAATCATCTGTCCCTTCCTGATACAAAGAAAGAAACATTTACAAATGGAGATTTCCCCAATAGAGGCATACCTGGGAGATATTGTGGGTTTACTCCTAGACCACCAAAATAAAACATTGCAATAAAATGAGTCAAATGAACTTTTTTGTTTCTTCCCAGTGCTTAAAATGTTGTGTTTGTGCTATATTGCAGTTTAATAACTGTGTTATACCATTATGTCTTTAGAAAACACCTGAATTTAAAAATACATTATTGATAAAAAAAAAATGCTAACCATCAACTGAGCTTTTCAGCGAGTTGTAATCTTTTTTGCTGGTGGGGGACCTGCCTCAATGATGGTGATTGCCAACTGAGCAGGGTCGTGGCTGCTGAAGGCTGGGTGGCTGCGGCAAGTTCTTAGAATAAGACAACAGTGAAGTTTGCTACATCAATTGACTGTCTTTCATGAACAGTTTCTCTGTAGCATGTGATGCCGTTTGATAGCATTTTACCCACAGTAGAATTCTCTCAAAATTAGAGTCCATCCTCTCAAACCCTGCCCCTGCTTAATCAACTAAGTTTCTATGATGTTCTCAGTCCTTTGTTTTCATTTCAACAATCTTCACAGCATCCTCACCGGGAATAGACCCATCTCAAGAAACCACTTCTTTGCTCATCTGTAGGAAGCAACTTGTTCATTCAAGTTCAATCATGAGGTTGTAGTGATTTGGTCCCATCTTCAGGTTCTACTTCCGATTCTAGTTCTCATGTTGCTCCCAACACATCTGCAGTGACTTCCTCCCCTAAAGTCTTGAACCCCTCACAGTACTCCATGAGGGTTGGAATCACCTTCTTCCAAATTCCTATTAATGTTGATATTTTGATATTTTCCCGTGAATCAAAAATGTTCTTAGTGGCGTCTGGAATAATAAATTCTTTTTCCAGAGGTTCTCCATTTACTTTGTCTAGATTCGTCCCAGGAATCACCATCGATGGCAGCTATAGCCTTAGGAAATACATTTCTTAAAAAATAAGACTTGAAAGTTGAAATGACTCCTTGATCCATGGGCTGCAGAATGGGTGCTATGTTAGCAATTGTGAAAACATTGATCTCATTGTACATCTTCACTGGAGCCGTCATATTTGAAATATTTGAAAGGAATCATTGTTTCTGAACAATAGGTCTCAAAGTCTGGCTCAAAATATTCAGTAAACCATGCTGTAAAGAGATACACTGTCATCTGGGCTTTGTTGTTCCATTTCTAGACACAAAGAGAGGAGATTTAGCCTGATTCTTATGGGCCCTAGGATGTTTGGACTGGTAAATGAGCACTGACTTCACCCTAAAGTCACCAGCTGCACTGGCCCTAATGAGAGAGTCAGCCTGTCCCTTGAGGCTTTGAAGCCAGGCACTGACTTCTCCTCTCCAGCTATGACAGTCCCAGATGGCATCTTCTTCAGTAGAAGGCTATTTCATCTACACAGAAAATGTGTTGTTCAGTGTAACCGCCTTCCTGATGTATCTCAGCCGGACTTTCCGGAGAGCTTGCTGCAGCTTCTCCATCAGCACCTGCGGCCTCCCCTGGCACCTTGGTGTTATGGCCATGGCTTCATTCTGTCCATGTCATGAACAACATCTGCTGGTCTCAGACTTTCCTTCTGCAACTTCTTGACCTCTCAGTCTTCACAGAATTGTGGAGAGTTGGGACCTCACTCTGGGTTAGGGTTTGATTTTAGGGATGGTATGGCTGGTTTGACCTATCCAGACCACTGACACTTTCTCCCTATCAGCAATAAGGCTTTTTTCTTATCCTTTTGATTTCTTATCATCCATGTGTTCACAGAATAGCACTTGTAATTTCCATCAAGAACTTTTCCTTTAATAAGTCAATCAGAGAAAGACAATTATCATATGATCTCCCTGATATGAGGAAGTTGAGAGGCAACGTTGGGGGTTTGGAGGGTAGGAAAAGAATAAATGAAACAGGAGGGGATTGGGAGGGAGACAACAAACCATAAGAGACTCTTAATCTCACAAAACAAACTGAGGGTTGCTGGGGGAGGGGGATAGGGAGAGGGTGGTTGGGTTATGGACATTGGGTAAGGTATGTGCTATGGTGAGTGCTGTGAAGTATGTAAACCTGGCGATTCATAGACCTGTACCTGGGGTTAATAATACATTATATGTTAATAAAAAAATTAAAAATTAAAAAAAAAAGAACTTTTCCTTTGCGTTCACACCTTGGCTAATGTTTGCTGTGAGAGGCCTAGCCCTCAGCCTATCGCAGCTTTGGAGAGATGCCTTCCTCACTCAGATTACTCATTTCTAGTTTTTGGTTTAATGTGAGAGACTTGTGGCTTTTCTTTTCACTTAAACACTTGGAGGCCATTATTGTAGTGTTATTAATTGGCCTAATTTCAATATTGTTGTGTCTCAGGGAATAGGGAGGCTCCAGGAGAAGGAGAGAGATGGGGATCTGGTTGATTAGTGGAGCAGTCACAACACAGTTATCGATCAATTTTGCCATCTTGTATGGGTGTGTTTCATGGCCCCTCCAAACAATTGCAACTGTAACATCAGAGATCACTGATCACAGATCAGCAGAACAAATATAATAATAAGGAAAAAGGTTGAAATTTTTCAATAATTGCCAAAATGTGATACAGAGACACAGTGAGCAAATGTTGTTGGAAAAAATGGTGCCAAAGACCTGCTGAAGTAGGACTTCCTTCTGTAAAAAACTCAGTGTCTACACAGTCTAGTTGAGGAAAACACCATAAAATGAGGTACACCTGTAAGTGTAAATGGCTCTTACAAAAGGGTATCTTCTGCTTGGTGTTTCAAAGCTTCTGCTGTGTCTGCTATTTCTTTTTCTTTTTCTTTTTTTTTAAGATTTTATTTATTTATTTTACAGAGAGAGACACAGTGAGAGAGGGAAGACAAACAGGGGGAGTGGAAGTGGGAGAAGCAGGCTCCCCACTGAGCAGGGAGCCTGATCAGGGCTCCATCCCAGGACCCTGGGACCATGACCCGAGCCAAAGGCAGAGGCCCAACCTACTGAGCCACCCAGGTGCCCTTGTGTCTATTTCTTAAAAATAATGAGCCTAAAGTCATTCTTATGCTAAAGAGAAATATTTGGGGTTGCAAATTCTGTTCCTCTTCAGATTTCACTCTACCCTTAATATTAATGAAAACTAATATATACTCAAATGTCAATTCCCATTCTAAACTGGCATGTGTGCATCTACTACTTCACATCACCATTCCTTTCAGTTGGCTGGAACATTTTGATAACTAGGATTTATTTTAGCAAAATTAATAAGTATATGAAAATAAGTATATGAAATTTTATTATTAATGATTCTCAGTTTCAGTTTATTAATATTTCTTTCTCATTTGTGATTTTAAGTATCTTTCAGACTACATGACAACTGCTTCAAACATTGTATTGCTTGGTTTGAAATGAGTGCCATGTTTAAATAGTGATGTTTGATAGAGGGAGTACATTCCATATCCAAAATGCACAATTTAGACCATAAATTCAGAAAAAACATATAATAACTGTCCATTATAAATACAAAATTGTATACCCTTTTAGAGATATTATAAATAAGAAATATTACATAATGATATGGAGTTTGACTCAGCGTCTGTCCTGTTTATTTCAGGCTAATGTTACAGAAATTAAAATTCATCAGGGAAAATAGATGTTTGAATTTCTATAATTCCATCTACTTTATCTAAAAGGGTCTGAGAGGTAAATATGCTTTAATCTTGTAAATCTTTACATCAGAGCAGAGAATTCTAATTTACCAGAGAACTAAAGTGGCATTTCAACATTTTTTCTACATGATCCATCTCATACATTGTTTGTCCTCCTTTACTGTGGCATATAGAAAATATGAATAAAAATATGTTACATCTGTGACTGAGATAGTAAATATTCATTTAGGTATAACTGTATTAGCTGTTTTACAACATTGGTGATATATCAACATCAAAATGTAAATACTGAGGGGTGCCTGGAGACTCAGGGGGTTAAGGCTCTGCCTTTGGCTTAGGTCATGATCTCAGAGTCCTTGGGATCAAGCCCTGCATTGGTCTCTCTGCTCAGCAGGGAACCTGCTTCTTCCTCTCTCTGCCTGCCTCTCTGCCTACTTGTGATCTCTCTCTCTCTCTCTCTGTCAAATAAATAAATAAAATCTTCAAAAAATTTAAATACCAAAATATAAAATTATTATCATGCCCATGCAAATTAAAACAAAAAGTAAACCAAAACTTATGTATGAACATTCAGCTCATGTATGGTATTGTATGATTTTAGTGTTGCCCTTAAGAACCCTGCTAACATGGAGAACTTCCACTGTTCCAGAGATAGTTCTTAACACTGAGAATCTCACTTTTATCAGTGAACACATGACAGGCAATTCAGTGTGAAATGATTCTACAAAATAAGAAAATCTCTTTAAAAGACAAAAGAAATGATGAATCAATCCTCAATGCCACTCTGCACAGAGAAGGCAGGTTATGATAAAGTTCCTACCACTCAAAAACAAAAGTATCTGAGTTAGGCTGACTATTCAAATTGGGATCAGTTCTCCTTATTGTATAAAGTCTTTATATCATTTGTTCTACTTTTTTTTAGAAAACATGTCACTGTGTTAGCATCTTTAGATGGCAAAATGTCTAGTTAGCAAACATGTTTGTCTCCATATTTTGGAGAGTTGGGTAGAAGTAGGTTCACATGTTGGGAAATTTCACAGTTGAAATTACTCTGTCGGTATTTAAAAAATAATGACCATTTTGGGGTTAAGTAAGTTCAGGAATTGACATAAACTGTAATTTTTTCAAAGCAGCAGGCCTATTTTCATGGTTGCCCTATCCAACTTTTCTTTCTAAGTTTGCTAAACTATTCAGCTCAAACGAAACTTGTATAGAGCTTACACATGTTCCCTATTTTCTTCTATTTGTGATTAATAAGAAATAGCAAAACAATGAATTTAGATGAATGCAAGCTGGATTCATTTTCAGATCCATTAATTTTTCAAGGATAGGTTGTTTTTTTTTCCTGCCATTCATTGGCTCCTTTTGATTTCTACTGAAAGAAACATAATCAGAATTACATTAGCATTGTCCCCAGAAGAACGATCAGGATTGTATTGTGCTGTTTTACTTCCTGATAAACAATGGCTAAGATGACCCTGCATAGCAGAGCTATTATTCATCACAAAGTAACATCTGAAAACATTCATACTTATGAAGTTCACATTTCCTATACTGTTTAATCTCCAAAATGATTCCCAATGTAGAAATATGTCCAGTTCCACCTCCAGGTAACTACATGTGAAGTCTAATCATGTCTCTTTTATTCATAATTTTGCATGGGTTTTATAGTCACAGAGATCTGATATTGAGTCCCATATTGGCCACTTTGAGCTACGAGATATGGGCAAATCATGTAATCTCTTTAACTTCAGCTTTTGAGTCTGTAATATGTTACAACAAACTGGCCTAAGAGGAAGAAATAATTTATGCAAAATATTTGAATATCACATGTAGTAAGTTCTCAACAAAAATAAATATAATTATTATCTTCCACAAAAGAGAATTCATTTTTAAATATTTTAATGGACATCTATAATGTGAAAACATATTTTGGAGGCAAATCCTACTTTTTATGGCAATCACAGTTCATTTGCCTAAGGTACACAGAATTTACTTAGAACATATTGTCACATGGACCAAAGTCCACTTGCCATTCTGCCTCTGTGTTAATAGCCAGTCCCCTTTAGGGCTGAGAGACTGTCCCACAGGCAGGGTTGGAAGAAAGCCGCTCCTCCTGCTCAAAAGCTCTGCGGGTCCAAAACAGCCAGGTTCACAGCCCTGGGGATCCCTCTCAGTCCCACAGGGACATCAGGCAAGTGGTAAGAAGTGTTAACAGGGTTGCTTATCAACAAGAAAAGAGTCATTACAGAAAGAAAATCGCAGGGAAATAATGAGAATGTGAGAATATGAGGTGGACATTAAAACATGGGCTCCAAAAGCTCATGGGTTTAAGTAGAGGCTTTTGCACGGAATACCTGTGTGTTCTTGAGAAAGTTTTTGAGGCTTTTGAGTAATGTTTTTCATCTACAAACTGGGAGTAATAGCGGTTATCATTTTAGGTTGTTGTGAATATTCACTAGTGCAATCTGAGGTACTAACTAAAGTGCTCACCTATTGTGAAGTGTATACATAGCTATTGAAGGGGGAGGAGACTTGTGTTAACTGAGGAAAAATATGGAAAGAAATAAAATTAAAATAAAGAAGGCAAAGGTGGGTGAAAATTTAGTGTGTAAAATATTAATACGAGACAAATAACAAGTTTGGTGAGGACTCATGCATTGTTGATGAGAATAGGTGCAGACACTTTGGAAAATAATTTAGCAGTTCCTCACTATGTTAAATATGGAGATACCAGATGGCCCAGCAGTTTCACAACTAGGTGTATATGCCCAAGAGGATTAAAGACACGTTCACACACAGACTTGTACATAAGTGTTCATAGCAGCATTATTCATAAAAGACACCAGGTGGTGAATGCATGAACAAAACGTCGTACGTAGTTGGATGTCATTCAGCCACAGAAGGGATTCATGGCTGAATCCCTTGCAGGCTCCCACATGGATGAACTGGGAAAATACTGTGCCGAGTAACAGAAGCCAGAGTCGAGGGCCACACACTTTATGATTCATTTATATACAATGTCCAGAATAGGCAGATCTAGAGAGGCAGGAAATAGATTAGTGGTTGCCGGGGCTGGGGGAGGGAACTGCCATTGGGAGGTTTTGGGGGGGTGAAGTTGTTTTAGAAATAGTGGTTATGTTTGTACAGCTGTGTGAATGTACTAAAAACCACTGAATTGTAAACTTCAAAAGGATGGATTTTCTGATATATGGTTTCTAGCTTGGTAAAACAATTGATCCTAGGAAAAATAGGCAGAAAAAAAAAGCCCAATATAGCAAAGAAATAATGAATTCTGTACAGATTAAAATATGCAGGTACCAAAATAAACTGTTCAATTTCTTTGTATACAGAACTGTGATTAAAATCTGGTTTTTCTCCCTTGAGATCACTAAGTAGGCTGAGTAGCTTAAGTAACCAAGAATGAGCAAAGAAAGAATCAAAGTAAAGTAAATAAGATACAAACAAAGAAATGAAGTATAGTTAATACATTTAAAATACTCTTATTACATACTTAATCTCTGGTTGCTACAATTTTCTTATGTAAACAACATTTTTCATATGAACATGAACTTTCACAAATATAATGCCCTTGGATTTAAATATACAAATTTAAGTTTCAATTCCAAAATCTATCCTCATGAGGTACTTTAAAAAAATACAATGAGTAATACAAATAGGAATAGTTATCTTCTCAACATACCTTGTTTCTAAGAATTCTTCATTCTATCTGAATTAATTAGTTCGCTGCAGCGGCAAGCACTTACGATCCAAGCTTCCCCGCTTCACATATAGCACCTTTCAAGTTGCCCTGCTTCTCTTCAATGTCAAAGACTCTCCAAATATACTTGATGGCTTATTTTGAGTGTATCTTTCCTCATTCCTCTGCCTGGACTTGTAAACATCACCACGATACCCATGGAAAGAGTTGCATAAAACACTGGTATTTCAACAAAAATAGAGCTGTAATTTGTGAAGTAACCAAGCACTATAATTTAGAAGAGGACAGCAAGATCATCTAGGAAAACAACAACAGAAAGATAGTTAATAATGTGTGAAGAGAAAAGAACTGAAATTCCACTCATCTGCTTGGCATGTTAGTTTTTACAGACACTAAATGCAATTCTCTTTCTGTAGAGAATTTAGCAACACTCAGTGTGAAATCAGCCAACCTGAGTCTCTTAGGTATTACCCTATGGGGACTGATGTTACACTGGGAAACTCTAGAACAGAATAATGACTAAAACTTTTCTAATCAGTTAGACATTTGCTCTGATTGGTCAGTGCGGATCCAACATTAGCCAACATTTGACCTTAGTTAACTAAAAACAGCAATTTACCAGGTTACCTTAGAAGTTTCTATATAATTATAGAATAATGTGCAAAATGAAGAAAAATTGGGCCTATGTGTGCTTGTATATTGTGTGTGTGTGTGTGTGTGTGTGTGTGATGTTGGAAATGGTATTTTTTAGGACACTTCACTACTGATTCTGAATTATCTATGCAAGTAGCAATCTTGCCCCATTAGCTTAGATTTATCAAATGACTTTGAGAACTGGGTCAAAGAAACATAAGCTGGACATAAATGAACAGTGAACCAGCCCTTCTTTCTTTTGCTAGCTTGTTGGTAATGGGGTTTAATGACAATAAAATAAATGAACTTAAAATAAGGCTATTGCTTAGTGCTTCCTTGAGCTTCCACTAACAAAATAAAGAAAATGAAATAAATAAATCTACTGCTTATTTAAATCAATGCTGGGTTATTCTGCTGTAAATGAACAAAATTTTTCCTTCTAAAATTAGTATTTAAAAGGGATCCAGGAAGTATTAACTCATTGGAAATGCTGAAAAATGTTAAAACTTGAAGATTCTGGGAAATTTTTCTGAAAAGAATACATTTTATGGAGCTTGACATCAGAAAAGAATGTTGTAGGCATGTGTAATTCCATATTCAATTTCAAAGTATTTGTGCTATCTCCAGTATTTTCCTCTTAGACTTAAGCTTTCTAACACAGGGCACCAAATACCTATCTAGACTTTGAAATCAGTCATCACTGGTTTTTTTCAATGCGAATAATAACCTTTATTGGTCTACCTCTTATTGTATATTTGGTTTATTTCCTACATCTACATAATAAGAATTATCTTGTCCTCTCATTTCTATCTATAGTCTGGAGAACAACTGATCTGTCTGGTGATCTGATGTGACTAAACTGTATTCTAATGAATATGCAATATTAAATTAATATTCTCCATAACAATTCCAGGTACATGGAGGAACACTGAATAATGGGAATGAGGCAATGAAAAAACCCACTCACTTGGATATTCAAACGTCAAAATATCTTTTATATGACTTAGCTTCAATATACTCCATTTCTATTCATTCTGTTATTTCATATGCTAATTGAGATGAAGTTTAAATTATAATGCTGAACTATAAATATCATTGACTTTCTTTTTCAAGCTTTTATGAGTCTTATTATTAATGTTAATATAGATGGTTGGTCACATCTTATATAATTAATCTTTTCAACTGGCCTTTTAGGCTACATTGGATAAAAAAAAAATTGCTGTTTCAGAACAGACAGAACTTTTCTCTTTTTCAGGGAGGGAATACATATAAAGCACATTCAATGCCAAATATTAAAGATAGTAGATATCATTCTAGGAGGACATATTTCAAAAAGATAATGGTTCCAACGTTCTCTAAGACCATGAATAGCAAATAATTATTTTAAGCACTGGTAGCTGACTCCCAAAAAAAGTGTCCACACCTAGGATCAGATTTGAGATTCTAATAGGCTATGAATGACTAAAAGGTTGTAATATTAGTTTATTCTGTGGAGGACAGAGAATGGTGTTTTTAAATGACCTTTAAGAAGTTATTCATGATGATTTTAAGCAAGTGTGTTCTGGAGAACCTCTCGGATACAACCTCCTCTCTTTTTTGTTGTTCATACACATATTTTTCTGGAATTATTCTTCAGCCACTATCAAAATTCACCATAATTAAATTCCCAATTCATTAGCCCTTTTATTCTCTTATGTCTTTCTTAGTTGAGATTTCTCAGTGCACTGCTTTGACAACATCCACTCTTTTGCCCTTAAAAAATTTTTTTTTTCTATTTTTATTTTTATTTTTATTTTTTTAGACCGAGAGAGAGAGAGTCAAGCTGGGGTGAAGGGGAGGGGCAGAGAGAGCAAGAGACTCTCAGACTCCATGCCAGTGTGTGGGGTGCAGATCCCAGGACCCAGAGATCACAACCTGAGCCTAAATCAAGAGTCGAATGTTTAACTGACTGAGCCACCCAGGCTCCCCTCTTACTCTTCTGTGTTTGCATCGTGTTGGTCTGGCCAGGGCAGCTAGAAAAGGTGGCAGAGCTGGCATGTAAAATGTCAGCAAGTGTGTGAAGAGGAGGATGGCTTACCCACAGCAGCTAAATCCCCCCAAATATTGAAGGAGGTATAGCTTAAAATGCATTGGGTACAGGGCTTTAGAGGAGGAACATGTTTTGGTATCTTCCTATGTGTTCAAATACCATGCCAATTATATGTAAATATTCCAACCACACAATGTGGCAGATAACAATATCTACTTGTAAAGGAAGAGGAAATAAGTCTCAGACAGATTGCATAACTTGCCAAAAGTTGCACAGGTAGAAGGTGGGGGAGATATTTAGCATGAGTACCACTAACCACCGTACCACTGTGTTTCACATTCTGCTATGTGTCAAGCAGTGTGGTTAGGACTTGACATAAGCATGTTGAGATGCCTCACTTTTGTATATTTATTTTAGTGTGGAAGTGTGCAACATAAAAAAGTTAAGTAGTTGATGGAGAAATACTAACACACCTAAGAGGATTATTTTCAAAGCTACATATTAAAGCTTGGGGCCTTTTTACGATCTTTATTCTACGCATGACTGAGTAAAGCTTTAAGACTTAAATTCTCTTAGGTCTCTTAATGATTAGGGACCAATTTATCTGACAACATGATCACACAGTGGCAATGTGGGTAGTCAAGATCTCAGCACATAGCTTAGGATGCCAAGCTCCAACAAACTAGGAACATGTGTTGGAAACTGGAATAGTTTAACAGAACACTTAATGATTATGTGGTTGAAAATCTCTGTAAAGGGAATAAGACATTGGCATAATTCTGCAGCGTTATTTCTCATAAACATTTCAGTGAAACAAATAAGGGTTCATTTGCTTTTTATGCCTGCCGTTTCACCATTTGAGTTGTCATACACTGATTTTTACAGTGACTGACTGGCTCAGAAAACATGCACTTTTTAAAGTGCACTCTTTATCAGAAAAAAGGGGAGAGTAATTTATCAAATGTAAATGTTATAGATAAGATAATATGTCAGCTAGAAAAACAAACAGACATGACACTGAGGCATTATTTGATAGTCAAAAATGTATATTGCTTAGACAGTCACAGAAAGACAAACACTATGACCCCACTTATGGTATATCTAAAATAATAAAACTCATCAAATCAAAGAATAGAATGGTTGCCTGATGCTGAGAGAAGGGGAATGGGGAGGTGCTTAACAGTGTGTATAAAATTCCGATTTTGCAGGATGAAAAAGTTCTGATGGATCTGATGTCCAACATTGTGCCTGTAGCTAGCAAAACTGTACTGTACACTTGAAAATCTGTTAAGGTGATAGATCTCATGCTAAGTGTTCTTTCCGCACCAAAATAAATACATATTTTTAAATAATAGATATAGTTGCTAAAATAAAGGGTTATATTTTCCTCCAGAAATATTAAACCTGTACTTCCAATTGAGTTTAATGTTCAAAGAAAAACTTTGAGTTTCAAAGTCAAAACATGAATTTACAGCAATGATTTCCAATGATTTTTAGAGCAACAGGACTTTTAAAAATAGAAAACAAAATATTTAAAGTAACGTTTATTCTAATTTCAAATTATTTACTATTTATGTAAGCTTTAGGAAATTAAAGAGATAAATCTACATAAAGGATTCTGGGTAAAGTAGCTTCATCTGTGGTGGTTATTGTTTTTTTAATCACAAGACTCAGCATTAAATATCAAATGAAGGTTTCCGAGAATCTTTGGAAATCTTTCACAGTCTTTTATTGTGAAAACCAGGGGAGATTCTCCTAAGGATAATGTTAGTACCAATAACCAGGTGGTTGGAACCCATAATCTCTATATTTGAGGAGACAGTCAAAAATGATCAGATAGACACAGGTGAGTGCAAATGCACATGCGGCAAAGGCCTGAAGGCTTCACCAGGCCCAGCGCATTCCATATGGTTAGAGAGGAGCATCCTCTTGCACCCACAGGTGTAAGTGCCTCATGGCTCAAAACCAGAACAGATCTTTCTCTGGACATCTTGGCTGGCCCTTTGGACCAGGAAGAGGCCCGTCTTCAGACACAGACCCATGCTCTTCAGTATAAGAAGGAAAAAAATAAGATTGGTACATTTTTGATTGATCATAAAGGATTCTGTATATTCTAGTATGAGGGACAAAATAGAGAAGGTATTTTTGCCTTGAGGTCCTTTACTGAAAGCACATGAGTAATGAAGCTCTGAAGAGTTGGTTTTCAGTCTCTATCTGTTAAACATTAAAATCTTTAGATTTGGTTTTCTTGACAAGTGTCTTGGGTTGATAGCTTATGTCTTCTCTCCAGAAAAAAGTGTATTTTCAGCATAAGCAGGATTGAATAGACTTGGACTCTCAATTCTGACTTTTATAGAAGATTTGTATTTTATGTAAATGTTCAACCATATCATGAAATATCTGTGTGCATTTTAACTACCTCCGACAGTTTCAGCTCTGTCTTCACCCATTTCACCCATCCTTCACAGATCATTTCGCAGTTATCTTGAATTTGTTGTTAGCTGGTATCTTCCACATTCTGTCTAGAAATTTCCCAGCTGAATGAATGAATTCACTAAGCATATTTCCTGTTGGCCGATGGCAGACAACAGTGCCACCGATTTTCTGGCATTATGTGACCAGGAGCCTGAGTTCTGTAACTCCCACTACCATTGTTGGCTGAATTTGTTTGTTTGTTTGTTTGTTTTAACTCCCTCACCAAAACCACTCCTAGGACCTTTATGCTTCTGCAAACATTCTCCTATGTTCTTCCAGTTTCTCCCTGACACATGATCCCAAATCAATGCTATGTTTAGGTGTCACATTATTTTTCAGTTAGCAATGGTTATGTAACCATCCAGCCCAAAATTTAGTGGCCTAAGAAAAGTAATCATCTATTATCATTCATGACCTCCATAGGTCAGAAATTAGGAAGGAGCTCAGGTGGACAGTTCTGGTTCCATGTATCTTGTGTGGGTACAGTTACACATGACAGACCAGGAAGCAGTCAAGGCTAGAAGAGCTGGATACTCCCAGACATATCTGTCTTGTCATGTAAACCCAAGACCCTTCCTTATGGTCTGTCCACATTCAAAGGTATGAGCTTCTTCATGGCATGACAGCCTCAGGCTTTATCACAGGCTTCTCTTGTAGCAGGTGTTCTAAGAGAATTGGGCAGTAGCTTTGAAGTCACATAGCATCCTTTCTACCATATGTTATTGGGTGAGATAGTCACAAAGCCCACCCAGCTACATGGTTAGGGGACATACACTCAGTACTCTATAGGAGAAATAGCAAAAATCTCACTGCAAGCAAAATGTGGGATATATTTTTGGAAGCATTTTTGGAAAATTCATTCTGCCAAAAGGCTTTAGCTAAAGTGTAGGATAAGTCTTATTTAAACATGCTCTTAAAATTATACACTGTTTAGTAGCTATGACTAAATTTTCATATCAACATTAATCAAAAATTAAGTTACTCTAAAATGAGCAAGGGTTATGGACTGGATTGTCTCCCCTCAAAATTCAGATGTTGATGCCCTGATCCTCAATGTGACTATATTTGAAGAAAAGGCCTTTAAAGAGGTAGTTAATGTTGAATGAAGACATGGAGCGGGTCCTCTTGTAAGGACACCAGTCCTATTTTATCAGGCCCCCGCTCCATGACTTCATTCAACATTAACTACAAGAGGAAGAAAGGACACCACGTTTCTCCCCTCCCCTCCCTTCCCTGCTCTCCCTCCCTCCCACCCTTTCCCCTCCTCTCTCTCTCTCAGCCTCTCCCTACATCTCCCCTCTTTCTCCCTCTACCCTCACCTATCTCACTCCCTTTCCCCTCCCTCTCCTCTACCACTTTTCTCCCTCCCTCTCCCTCTCTCATTCTCTCCCTCCCTCTATCTCCCCTCCCCTCTCTCCCTCCCTCTTCCTCTCTCTATCGCCCCTCCCTTCTTTCTCTGTCCATCTCCCCTCCCCTCTTCTTCCCTCTCTCCCTCTCCCCTCCATTGTCTCCCTCCTACTTTCCCCCCATCTCCCCTCCCGTCTCACTCTCTATCTCCCCTCCCCTCTTTCTCCTTCCCTCTCTCTCTCTCTCTCCCCTTACTTTGGTAACCCCAAGCTGACTAATACAATAAGTTAAGTACATGTTTGTTCTTTAGTTTAAAAGATGGAAATAGCATTCTTTAATGTCACTTTCTGGGAGTTCTCAATTCTAGTTCACCACCTAAAGACATTCATTCAGTTACATTTAATTCCATTTAACTCAGCCACTCCAAAGCCCATCCATGCATCAAGTAGCACCCTTTCTTTCCTGGAGCTTCTATTAAATCTCATGGAATAATGTGGTTTTCTGGGACCTGACATTTTAGGAAAAATTGAAGATGGTTCGTGTGTATTGGATTTTCTACTTAAAGGAAACAGGTGGTCTACTCCTGAAATTTCTCTTCCTTAGTTATTTTGGGTGACACCACTGTAATGCGTTAACTAATACTAATTTAGATGACTTAGCTGTAACCTAGGACTTCTACTAAATGTGGAAACTGAGTTCAAGTAATGGGTAGGTAAAGTATTAATCTATGCTTTTAATCTTTCATTAAAGACATTAATGACTATTATCAGCTACATACTGTGCTAAATATGTGCTTAATGAAGAAATTAAGAACTTCAAGGATTTTATAGCTAGAAAAAGAAGAAAGCTTTGTTAAATAAAATAAAAATTTAAGAGCTATACAGTACCATGTGTTCAGTACTAATCATAATGATAACAACTAAAGGAGGCATTTATTGGAAACATACTGTCTACCAAGTACAGTGTTAAGCACCTCAAAGTATATTATATATTTAAAGTCAGAATGGACAACCATATGTTATAATTACTGTCATCCTTTTTGCCTGTATAAAGAGAGTCAAGTTCACAGAAGTCATTAGAGCTAATTTAAAAAATTATTAATATAGATATTTCTCTACTCTTAATTTCATTGTAAGGTAATAAAGGGGCAGTTTTACAAATGTGTATGCAAAAAGAGAGGGGTACCATCAAATATGACAGAGTGCAGAACCACAGACACTATCTTAGAATACATTAAATATGAAAAAAAAGAATACATTAAATATGGAAGACAGAATCAATCAATTCTTCCTTTCTTCATAGGGTTGCTGTGTTCCTATTTTAAAATTCTCATTTTTCACAACTTTCTTTCACTTATAGGAGCCCTGTTATGGTTCTAGCCATTAAGTTGTAAACAAGAATTGCTGGATGAGGGGCACCTGGGTGGCTCAGTCATTTAAGCAACTGACTCTTGGTTTCATTTCAGGTCATGTCTCAGGGTCCTGGCATTGACTTCCCACTCAACAGGAATCTGCCAGATATTCTCCCTCTGCCTCTCCCACCTCCACATTCTCTCTCTCTCCCCCTCTCTCTAAGTAAATAAATAAATACATCTTAAAAAAAAAAAAAAAAGAATTGCTGGATAAGATTTCTCAAAAAGCTATTTGACAAGTGATAGTCTCTGTCCATATGCTGATTTTCTCTTTCTACTGTACTGCTTTACCTTCTCTCTCCCTGGAACTCAAGCATGATACCTAGAGATGTAGCAAAAATATGAGAGGTAGGATGCAGAAAAGCCAAGTGGTAATAGTAATGGAGCAAAGACAAAGGGACATGGGTCCATAATAGTGTCACGGAATCACCATACCTGCCTATATCTTTGACATCTTAAATGAAAAAAGAAAAAAAAATCCCCCTTATTTTTAAGGTTATTGCTTGGTGGATTTCATGTTCCTGGTATTTTACCATAGTCCCAACTGATTAGAACCTAGAAGTAGAGTTCTGCAAATAACAGAAGTTAAAGTGTAGAATTACCACAGCTGGAGAGAGTGGATGGAGAGGACCACACATGCTGTCATCTACAATGCTAGTGACCCTTGATTTCTACTAGCAAAAATGTGGGCATATTTCATATGTGGTTCTCATGACAGAGGCCACATGCTGGCCAACTGTTGGGAAATAAGAATAATTCAGAATACTGACTGGCTTTTGTAAAATTTTGCTGATTTTGAAAGAGAAATGGCAATAGCAGATTGAACCTATCCACTTTACCTGCAGAGAGAAGAAAATTCCATTTCTAAGAGAAGAGGACTCTAACTTACATGCCATTATGGATGTAAGTTTACATAATTTATAGCCTGCGTGGCTGAGAATGATTGTTTCTAAACACTGAAAAATATCCGTAAGAAGGTTCAGTGATTCAGTTGTGACTGGAAAATCTTCCCATGAAATACTCTATTAAGAATTATCTGATACAAAGCAGGGCACTAACGATGGTGAGAACCTAGGGGTTCCATTAGGGGTGCCACAGACTCTGGATTTCCTCAAGGCAGGGACCCTTTACAGATGGGATCTTGTGTAGAGCACAGCAACCTTTAGGATAAAGCAACCGTTAGGACTGACCACCTTATCTAGAAAAAATCTGAAAGGGAGCACAAGAAATTACCCACAGAAAACATTTTGTTTTGTTAGAATGGGTCAATATCAGCTTGTCCTTGTTCATGGAAGCTCAGTGTTTAACTAGCAGAGCATTCTGCCTTGGTGATAATTTCTAATAAGCAATTCCACTGTCCCAAACAGGCTTTCATCACAAAGAGGCTACATGGCATAATGCTGGCCAAAGATACACAACAGGGAACAAAGAGTGCGTTGAAGGTCTCATACATTTTCTTAAGGAAGCCAACACTGCTAACATTCTGTTTTACTTTCTGCTCCTGGATCCTTACTGTGTCTGCACTGCCTGCCTCCTAGTTTTGTTAAGTGTTAAGTGAGCCCCAATGTGGAGCTCAATCCCACGATCTGGGATCATGACCTGAGAGGGAATCAAAAATCAGACGTTCAACTGGCTGAGCCACCTAGGCACCCCTACATTCTTAAAAACACTGTTTCAGAAATTAAGGAGAATTTAGCAGAGAACAAAGTTCTCTCTTTTTTTTTTTTTAAAGATTTTATTTATTTATTTGACAGACAGAGATCACAACAGGCAAAGAGGCAGGCAGAGAGAGAGAAGAGGAAGCAGGCTCCCTGCTGAGCAGAGAGCCCCAGGACCCGGGGATCATGACCTGAGCCGAAGGCAGAGGCTTTAACCCACTGAGCCACCCAGGCACCCGAGAACAAAGTTCTTAATGAAGCACTTAAGATCTTATGTTTTACCTATCACTTCCAGGGAGTTTGACATTTATGAATAATATAAGTCTGAGAAATGCTATTTTATTAAATCGAGTATTAAAAAAAAAAAAAAACTTCCAAAATGTTTATTAGCTAATCTTTTTAACATCAGTGAAATCACCCCCAAATATAAATCAATTAAGTAAAGTGTGTAAAACTTTGGAAGGAAGCACTAATAAGTAATAAAAATCAAGGAATATCTCAAGCAGTTATTTTTTTGGACATAAGTTGTTCTGTCCTATCTGGGGAAAATGACAGCATGCACTATCTCTTAGCTATGTCGCCATGAATAATATATCCTCTAACTCATAATAGATTTGCTCTTACAATTTCTAGGCTCTTTCAAAATATTCTCCATTGCTTACCTTTCAACAATAGCACACATTCCTAAGACTCTTCACTCATTCTTAGGAAAATCACTAGTAGAGTTTTGAGCTCTGTTTCAAGTAGATGCTATTTGCTTTGGGTAAATCAATTGATATCTCATTGTCTTACTTTACCTTTGCTTCTCAAATTACAGTTTACATACTTATATGGATATGATATAATGTAGTATGGTATTGAGCCATAAGAGACTCAAATGCTTATTAATTTTAAATAAAGAATAAATTATTATAAATTAAAAAGATAGAAAAAAATTCTATGACTTTATGCATTAAATTTCCAAAATAATGTAACCAATAGATTATTGAGGAAAAGTTTCACATCCTAATCTGTGATTAATTAATGGAAAAAGGGATGGTATTTCTTTTTTTTAGTCTACTCATGTATTAATTTATTAACATAATTTCTGATTTCTTTAATTAATTTACCTTCTTATTTGAGAATACCAAAAGTTAACTGAAAATAATTCTCAAGATATTTATTTGCCATTTTCACTTACTTCTTCAGTTATTTAATATATTTTTAGAGCACAAAGCTCTACAAAGTACTTCACTTTTAAGTAACATTTCCTCTTAGCTAAAAGTACTTTTAATACCTCCATCCCTGTGCTCCTATGCCAAAATGTTACCTTTTGTTACCTGGAAGAATTTAAAGAGTCCATGCCAGACCTATCAGCTCACCTGTGTGTACCCAGAAGGCAAATGAATGATCTCTTCATCCTCCAGCTACAGAATACAGATAAACAGCAATACCTGGGAGATGGCTGTGTCCCCAGAAGTACTGACTCAAAAAGTGTCCAGGACCTGGAGGGGCTTGTAGGCTGCAGTCTGGACCAGTCTCCTAACGCTGGTGGGCACTCAGTAGACCAGTCAAAAAGCTGTCTACTGTAAATAAGATTATGTTCTCAACACTTTGGGCGTTTCCTGGATCTAGACATCATTATCAGAAAGCTTAGACCCAAGAATAAATTAAATGGAAACATTTTTTTACCCTAATATCCAGTAATTTTGATTATATCAAAAAATCTAGTTTTACTCTAATATCTGGTGTCCCCGCCAAATAAATAATAACGAATAATAACGAATAGTTGATGTATTTTTAACTTGCTATGCCTAGTATTTGTCGTGTAACAAGTACTTAATAAATCTTTATTAATGGTGATGAGCTACATATATGTATAGATATATATATGTATATATATGTAAATAATAGCTGTGGGTGTCATATGTATGTGTGAACTGTGACAGAAATTTCCGTTTTACCCAAGAGGTAAAAAAATAATTATTCAGGTAACAAACTCCATTGGTAATCAATAGCCCTTCCTCAAAGGAGTATTGCTTCCCATAGTTGATGCATCTTTTGGTTTGGTTTGTTTTAATTCTGTTCATGATTTAGGTTACAAAAGTGAATTATGAAACTGAGAAAACCACTGGACAAGCTAAGCCTGGACTGACTGACTTTGATCACCTATCAGTTACAAATAGTATTTTCGGTCTATTTTTATCTTGTGATTTCCTGCTGAGCATGTGAAGGAAAGGATCAGAATGACAACATAGGGAGATTATATGACATGGATGAAGTCAAAGATGCAGTTTAGTGTTATCTTTCAGAGGATATATAAGGCCCCCAAATTCTAAAAACCTAATTTCTGTGACAAAGCTTGTAAAAGGAAGAGAAAAACAGCAAATCATAAATGTGGACCTCTGCCACTATCTAGAGCAGAAGGAACTGACCAACTTAATCCATTTGAGTTACAAAATCAAGAATATAATCTCACATAATCAGGTTTGAGTTAAGTCACTTTTGGGGGTGCCTGGGTGGCTCAGTGGGTTAAAGCCTCTGCCTTCCGCTCAGGTCATGATCCCAGGATCCTGAGAATAAAAGGAAAGAAGGTAGATAAACAAATGGTGATATATATGAAAATACTACTCAAAGTTTTTAAAAAGCAACCGGTTATGATACAGGATATAACAGACAAATCTCAAAAGCATTATGGTACAAGATGAAAGTCAATTTTATGCCAACAAATTAAGTAAAATTCAGTGAAATAGACAAATTCCTAAAGTACACAAATGACCAAAGTAGACTCCAGAAGAAATAATCTGTATATACTATAAAAAGTAAAGAGATTAAAATAATAATAATATTTCCTCCACACACACAAAAACGGCTTCACTGGTGAATTTTGCCAAATGTTTAAAGAAACATTAATACCAAAAATAATTAATTAAACTTTTATACCTGGGGCACCCGGGTGTCTCTCAGTTAAGCATCTGCCTTCAGCTCCAGTTGTAATCCCAGAGTCCTGAGATCTATGGAGCCTCACACTGAGCTCTTTGCTCAGCAGGAAGCTGCTTCTCCCTCTCCCTCTGCCTCTGCCGCTCCCCCTGCTTGTGCTCTCTCTGTCAAATAAATAAATAAAATCCTAAAAAAACCCACGAACTTTACACCTAAGGAACAGGCCTAGCAGGTTTGCAGAATACAAGTTATAAAAAGTAATTAAGCGCTGATAAATGTTACAGCATGATGAACCGTGGAAATACAATGGTACAGAACAGAAGCCAGACACAAAAGGCCACATCTTGAACAATCCATTTGTGCACAGTGTTGAGCATAGACCTTGAGAGTGGGTCAATGGTTGCCAGGGACTGAAGTGGAGAGGGAGGCAGGATGAGGGCTGACTGCCTGTGGGTACAGGGTTTAGTTCTTCGGTAATGAAAATATGTTTGAATTATGTAGTGGTGATGGCTGCACAACTTTGTGAATATACTAAAAGCAACTGAATTATGAGCTTCTAAAATGTTGAGGCTCCTGGGTGGCTCAGTCAGTTAAGTATCTGCCTTCCGCTCAGGTCGAGCCCCATGTCGGGTTCCCTGCTCAGGGAGGAGTCTGCTTGTCCCTTTGCCCCTCCCTGTCTGCTTGTGCTGTTTCTCTCTCTCTTTCTCTCAAATAATAAATAAAATCTTTAAAAAAAAAAGATGTGAATTTCATGGTATGAGATTTATATGTCAATAATGAAAGATAGTAATAAAAATAATAAACAGCAGTTTTAGTGATGGACCTTCCCCAGGGCAAGCCAGAGATCTTGTTCCTTCCTTCCTTATTGATACTTAGTATTTCCTACTTTAAAATTTTTCCATTCTTCCTGGTAGAAAGGGTATTTCATTATGGTTTTATTTTGCATCTTACTAATCGTTATGAATCTCTAGTTTTGGTTATTAGACATCAGTGTCCTCCATTCATAAATCTGTTCATATTTTCCCTTCTGAATTACTTTCATTTTGATTGTTATGTCTTTTAAGCTGTAATTAGTAGCTATTTTTACATGTGATGTAAATAAATCTCTAATTTTTACATGTATATTCAGTTTGTATGATGCCCTGCAATAAGTGAAATAGTTTCTTTTTTTTTTTTAAGATTTTATTTATTTATTTGAGAGACACAGAGACAGAAAGCATGAGCAGGGGATGGGGAGAAAGGCAACGGGAGAGGGAAAAGCAGACTCCCCACTGAGCAGAGAGCCCAATGTGAGACTCTGTCCCAGAAACCTGAGATCATGATGTGAGCCAAAGGCAGACGCTTAACCAACTGAGCACCCAGGCATCCCTATGTAGGTCTTCTTTTTAGTCTTCTATAAATATGTTTGTTCCTCCCACTTCCCCCAAGTATTTAAATAGCTTTTTTTGAAAATGACTATTCTCTACTTTATGTTTTTTTATACCTTTCAAAATCTATTTTTGGTCTAGAGCAATGTAATTAAATTTTGTACATTTATCCTATTTCTAAATAGGAATACTAAAATTTCTTAATTAAACTAAATCTGTGTTGACTATATGTAATCTATTGATTTATTCCTTTTCATCTCTACAGTGTCATTTGTCTGTATAATTTTGATTGTCTGTTTCAGTTAACTTAATTAGGCCAGCTAGTAATTCATAGAATGTTGAATAAAAAGATAGTGGCCTCCACACCCTGGTTCCTGATTTTAAAATATTTCACTAATATTTATGATACTCCAGTGGTTTTTTGTTGCTAAGGCCCATTCATAATAGAGCTCTCCCAAACTAGCTGTAGAAGTGGAAATAAGATTCACATTGTAGAAAGACACTGTTTGTCCATCAGCTACCAGAATAAAACCATACAGATGAAACAGTGAGGTTCCAGGAATTCCCAGGGAAGTACTTTATCTTAACCTTTATTATCTTTATCTCACCCAGTATTTTAAAATCCCTTAGAATTGATGATAATATCTATCAAAGCAAGGCTCATATGTTTCTTTAGAACCTACTGTGTGCAAATTATGGTAATATGATGATGCTTCCTGCCAGGAATTGGAGAATACTAAGACAGTTTAGCTTGAAGTAACATTTCTGTTGAATAAGTAGCCCATCCTCAAATTATTTCCTTTTGACATTATATGAGATCATTTTAGGATAGTATGTTCATCTGTTGATATTTCCCAGGGCTTATCTTTACTTTCATTCTCCCTGAATTAATTGTTCTACATGTTTTCATGTTCAAATGATTATTGAATCAATGGGGTGGAAGAAATCATAAGGAAGAGAGGCCCAGAGAGGCTTAGAGCCATGCTCAGGGTTAAACATCTAGTTCCTGGCTGGAGCCTTGCATATTTTTTATCTCCCACAATGCCATTTCTACTTACAGATCTGTTACTATTATACAATTTGTTGAGGGATAACTTTGTGCCAGATACATGGAAGATTTTTTATGCATCACCACAATTAACCCCCACAACACGGTTCTTTATCTTTTAAAAAAAATTACATATGAGCAGGCTTTGAGAGAATTTGTGTATATACTGCCCAGAGTCACCCTACCTCTCAAGAGTGGGATGGGGATCCAGGCAATCCAGCTTCAGTGTACCCACTCTCGCCTCCTTTGCTGTGCTACCAGCTATTCATGAAGAATGACTTCTACACATTTCTGTATTTAATACACATATAGAAACCAATTCAGAAGCCAAATTTTAAATTATTATTGCAGTATGAAACTAGTACACTTACACTGATGAATTAAAAAATGTTTGGAGCTTGATTTGGGCCAACACTAAGGATTAGAATATAAGAAAATGAAGTTCATATTCATACCAGTTATTCTAGTTATGAAAATCTCCCCCCAAAAAATTATCATTAGCTTTTACTCATAGAGTATTTTTACAGATAATGCTTTCAAGGTGCATTGATTTGGGGTTGACATATCCCCAATCTGCATGGCAGGGCTACCATTCCATTAAGCCTTCCATCAGGGGCAGTGGGGTTTAGGAAAGGTCCCACTGATCTCTCCAATAAACTCTATATACAATTAACTCCCAGTCAAAGTGAGGGCCTTGATAAAGGCATACTACAATTTTTTCTCTACCAACATTTTTATATTTGAGGCAGATGATACTTTTAGCTGGATCTCTAGTAGGGTATACTCTCCAGTAGAAGACATTTATTTTGATGATTTTGTTTCCTCATCTAAACCAATTGCCTTTTCCCAGATTCTTTCTTGACATGGGCCTTCAGTGTCAAGTCCTGCCTCCAAACTCACCTCAACATGCTTTTGCAGCTCTGGCTAATACTCTCCATAGTTATACTTTTGTGAGACATATTATCGATGACAGATGCATCAAGTTACAGTTCCATATGCTAGAGAAAGATCAGACAGAGAAAATGGAATGTTTTAGCTTTCCAGGTTTATTTTAGGTACTGAATTTCCTCTTTACTGCAGCAGATGATTTGTCCTTAAGCCTTTGCCACCTGTGAAATAATAAGAAACACACATACTGGTCTCTGTCTCCTTGTTCCTGCACAGAGCTCTTAAAACTCTTAAAAATAGAGATGGTAGGAGAATCTCTTCCGAAACTCAGTCATCAGTTCCTGATGCAAAGGTCCTAGAAATCTTATAATTTCCTAAGAAGTCATAAGAGCATGGGGAACATCTTTTGTTCCAATATTTGTCCTTGACAGGGTTCCTGACACAGGGCTTTTAAATCTCTTGAAATTTCCTAGGAGATAGCAATGTTTTTTGTTTTACTGAAGTTACTCTTGACAGGTTCCTGGATGGGCTTGGTCATCTATGACTTAGGATTTTTAGCCCCACTGCCCATTGTCCAGAGAGGGCAGGGGGTGGGAAAGGGAGGTAATTTTCAATCATGCCTATGTGATCAAGCCTCCATAAACCCCCCACATGTACAGGATTTGGAGAACTTCTGGGCTGGTAAACATGTCCACACACTGGAGGGTGGCATACCCCAGCTCCATGGGGCAGAAGTTGTAGACCTTCCAGGCCTTTCCCTATGTTGCTTCTTCATCTGACTTATCATCTGTGCCCTCTATCGTATCTTTTTCTACATAACAACCTGGCAAATATAAGTGTTTTCTTGAGTTCTGTTAGTTGTTCTAGCAAATAACGGAGGGGTCATAAGAACATTTCATTAATAGCCAAGCTGGACAGCAGTTGTGAGTAACCTGGCGACCCACTGCTGGTGATAAGCATCTGCTGCTCTGGGACTGAGCCCCTCCCTGTGGGGTCTGTGTTAACTTCACTCAGTGTTATAATTGTATTAAACTGAAGGACAGGGGCACCTGGGTGGCTCAGTGGGTTAAGCCTCTGCCTTTGGCCCAGGTCATGATCTCAGGGTCCTGGGATTGAGCCCCGCATCGGGCTCTCTGCTCAGCAGGGAGCCTGCTTCCCCCTCTCTCTCTCTGCCTGCCTCTCTGCCTACTTGTCATCTCTCTCTCTCAAATAAATAAATAAATAAATAAATAAATAAATAAATAAATTTAAACTGAAGGACACCTGTTGGTGTTCAGAATTCCTTTGTGTGGGGAAAAAAGTAAAAAAAAAAAAAAATATGTGTTTTTAGAAGCGTCAGACTGTGGGAATAGTCAGAGGGTGAGAGAGAGACCCTGGGGAAGTGAATGTTTCCTACACCACCCTTCAGTTGATGAGTGCCAGTCAGTCATCAACTATACTGCTTGTTTTCTTAGCAACCAGCTCTTCTCTGTCATCAGCTGAGTCACGATCATCACTAGCTCCAAATCAGTTCATCACTTATTAGCTCCTCTGCAAAATGGCTGGAGATATCCCAATGTCTGTTAGGGTCCTAACAGAGCAAAGTATAAATATACATGGATAGTTTTTTTCTTAATATGACTATTTATCAACACCCTACATGGCTTAACCAGGAGGCTAACCAGGACTTCAGGGCTTACCTCTTCCCAATTATGTTCTTTTCAGACTTCTTAAGGATTGCTATGCACATTTCTATACCTCTTGGTCTCAGATTTCTTGTGTTGTCTGAAAATATATTAATAATTATTTCTATTATAAATGCTTATTAACCATAAGTGCTAGAGTCTTTTTCTATATCTAAAAAATTTAAAGTTAAACTGTATTATATCTCAACTCACCTTTGTTATATTGGTTTTGCCCAGATAAAGTGACCAATTATACATTGCACCTTCCACATTCAGTTCTGAGAAAATACTAGGCTAATTTAAACTTTTTCAACCCAAAGCAGAATAATATTGCATTGGGATTCTCAACCTACTTAGGAAATAATATTCAAACTCCTAATTGTTTTATTAGTCTATTATATGATAGAGATGATCCTGGAAGTCGAAAATAATGTAGAAAGCAGCAAGTTTTACCTCTGGGGTCATTTATCAAATCAGTGTGAGAGTGCTCTGCATATAAACTATGATCATTGTCAAGTACATGCAGATAATGTGAGCAAAACATAACACAGTTAAAGTCCATATCCTTCCAGCTGATGAGACGCTTTCTTGAGGTGATTGTTCTGGTATTTGCTATGCAGAGGCTGCACTCAGACACTAGCCATGCTCTTAGCCCCTTGCTGGGTGTGGCAATTTGCTTCTCCAAGGCCCGCAGGAAAGCTTCTCCCACTTCTAGTCTCTCTTCACAAAGGGTTCAGAGTCCTGTAGCGTTCACCTCATTAGGTCAAACCCATCCAGGATATGCTTTCACGTAAAGTCAACTGATTTGAGATTTTGGTGGTACTCACACATCCTTTTGGCCTTGTTGTGTGATGTACGTGACTGAACCACCAGAGGGAGACTCCTTTAAAAGAAAGTGCTAGAAATATCCCATGATTCCCAAGAATATTCCCAAGAAATATCCCAAGATTCCAAGTGGAATCTTCTTGTTCAGAGGCAGTCCAGAACTTCAAGAAACAATGATAAATTTATAATTTATACTTCCTAAGCTGTGTTTTCTATTATATTTTTCTTGTCATATATTTTAATTATAGTTTATCTCATGAGTCGGGTTTGTCTTCTGTCATTTTAGTTTCCTTAAGAAAATATATAGATGAAAATTTGCACTTAAGTGCTTATGTCTCTGCCACAGAAAGTTCTGACGTTTAGCTGTACAGACTAGTACTGTTAAAGAATGCCCAATGCTGGAATAATAGCCAACTGAATTTAATAGCAACACTTTAAATGGATCCAAGCTGTAAAAGCAATTTCTTCTGCTTAATCACTTTTCCACAACTCCAGGGTACTTAGACATTCTCACTCTAAATATTTTAGTTGTGTGCATTTATTTGCAGCATCTCTGCCAAGGCTTATTCAAATGTCTTTCCTAGTATCTTTAGGTGTTACAAGTAATGGCATCATTTTTAATGCCCATTTCAATAAGTTTTGTTTAAGTTCTATAACACACAAAGGTACAGACAGATTCCTCTCCTGCCTTTTCAGTCTAATACTTTTATTTTTTATATTTAAGTTTATTTGTGTTGATTTTAATATTTTAATAAATGAGTAGGATTTGAAAACCACTATTCCTCATGGATGTTTCCTTTTTCTATCATTTGTTTTCTTAGTTACTGCTTGTTTTTTCTAAACAATGATTTTTTCTTTTTGCCTTTTTGTTTATATAATTTCAAATTTATGTAAAATATCAACAGTTCCCTTATAGTCTTTATCCAGACTCACTACTTTTAAGTATTTTTCCTATTTGCTTAATTATACATCTTATAAACATCAGAGTGACATTTTCAGTCATCATAATTGATTACCTGTGTCTCAGGGTATATCTACTAAGAAGAGTACTTTCCCACAAGAAATCACAGTACAGTTATCAAAAAATACATTAATATGACTGTTCTCCAACCCATAGTCTATGTTCAAATTCTGCAATATCTCCAATAATGTTTTCCATTTTTATTTTTTTATCCAGTATCCAAGTCATTACCACATATTGCATTTATTTGTCTCCTTAATCTCATTAATCTAGAACAACTCCTTAGCTTTTCAAAGTTACTTTGTAGAATGGTCTCAATATCCTCCTGAAGAGACTTACTCAATGTGTTCTGAACAGGACACTAGAGAAATAGTGCCATGCCATTCCCAGGGCATCATATCAAGAAGCAGCATGTCAATTTCATTACTGGTGATCAGTTGGTTGAGAGTATGACCTCCAGTTTTCTCCATTATGTAATTACTACTTTGCCCTTGGTAATTAATAACTAATTTTTGAGGAGATACTATATATCTTTACAGGTGTATTTTATTCATCAAACTAATCCTCTAGTTTTAGCTCTATTGATGATTCTTGGCTTGACTCGATTATACATGCCAAAATAGTATTTTCTAAGTCTCCTATGTTTTCTATCTTTATTAGTTGGCATTCTACCATAAGTAAGAGCATTCTCTTCTTTCATAATTATTTATTTTAACTAATTAATTGCTTATATCAACATGGATTCATGATTATAATTTTATACAATAAGTTGTAATACATTTATATTATTAAGAATTCTGATGCTCAGCTTTTATCAGATTTAGATGGTGGGATGTCTTCCAGCTTTCTCCTGTTCTTCACTCATATCCCCATGATTTCTTGACCTTGTCTTATACTTAATGGTGCAACAATATGTTTCTTTTAATGCAGAATGGCATCAGGAACCAAGATCTGAGATGAGAGGTATTAGTATTATTAAAATGTCCATCCTACCCAAAGCCACCTATAAATTAAATGCAATCCATATGAAAATTCCTGTGGCATTTTTCACAGAAATAGAAAAAAATTCTAAAATTTGTATATAACCATAAAAGACTCCAAATATTTAAAGCAATCTTAATAAAAAACAAGGTTGAAGACATCAGACTTCCTGATTCCACAGTATATTATAAAGCTCTAGTAATCAAAACTGCACAGTACTTACATAAAAACACACACAGATGAGTGGAACACAATTGAGAGCCCAGTAATAAACCCACACATATATTGTCCTCTAGTATTTGACAAGGGAGCCAAGAATAGTCAGTGGGGAAAAGATAGTTTCTTCAGAAATGGTATTGGTAAAACTGGATAAACACATGCTGAAAAATGGCATTGAACCTCTATCTTATGCACTAAACAGAAAGTAACACGAAATAAATTAAAGACTTAAACATAAGGCTGAAATCATAAAACTCCTTGACATTGGTCTGGGCATTGATTTTTTTGGATATGACACCAAAAGAACTAGCAATAAAACAAAAATAAACACATAGCACTACAAACTAAAGAGTTTCTGCACAAGCAAAAGAAACCATCAGCAAATGAAAAGACAACCTACAGAGTGGGAAAGAATATTTGCAAACCATCTATCTGATAGGAAGTTAATATCCAAACTATATAAAGAACTCATACAACTCAACAGCAAAAAAAAAAAAAAAAAAAAAAAAAACCACAACAACAGAAAACCAAATGACCCAATAGAAAAATGGGCAAGGATGTGAATAGACATTTTTCCAAAATGATAAACAAGTGACCAACAGATTCATGAAAAGGTACTCAATATCACTAATCATCAGGGAAATGCAAATCAAAATCACAATGAAATATCACCTCACACCTGTCAAAAAGACAAGAGATAACAAGTGCTGGCAAGGATGTGGATAAAAGGGAAGGCTTGTACTCTATTGGTGGGAATATAAATTGGTACAGCCACAGAATAGAAATTTCTCAAGAAATTAAAAACAAAACTACAGTATGGTCCAGTAATCCGACTTCTGGGTATATATCTGAAGGAAGTGAAGTCACTATCATATACGAAGAGATATATGCAACACCATGTCAATTATGGCATTATTTACAACAGCCAAGACACTGAAACAACCTAAGTGTCCATCAAAGAATGAAGGCATTAAGATGTGATATATATGAATGGAATATGAGGAGGAGGGGGAGGAGGAGGGGGAGGAGGAGGAGAAAATCCAATCATTTGCAAATAACATCAATATGTTGATGAAACTTGAAGGCACATGCTTAGGGAAATAAGTCTGAGAAAGACTAATAGTGTTTGGCCAATCTAACTTATATGTGGAATTTAAAAAAACTTTTCTCTTGGGATGCCTGGCTGGCTCAGTTGGCTAAACATCTGCCTCCAGCTCAGGTTATGATCTCAGGGTCCTGCTTCTCATTCTCCCTCTGCCGCTTCTCCTGCTTATACTCTCTCTGTGTCAAATAATAAATAAAATCTTTAAAAATAAGAATAAAAATTAAAAACTATACTCAGAATAGATTGGTGATTGCCAGGGGTGGGAAGTGAAGAGAGTAGAGGAAATGGGTTAATGTGGTCAATGATAGAAACTTCCAATTATCGGATCAATATGTTTGGGGATCCTATGTAACTGCCTGATGAATAGAGTTAATATTGTACCGTATACTTAAATGTTGCTTAGAGAGAAAATCTTAAATGTTCTCACCACACACACACAAAAGGTATGTGATGTTATGATTGTTTGAATCAACCTTATTGTGGCAATCATGTATAATATATATGATTATGTATATTTGATGAATATATAAAAATGATCAAATTATCATGTTGTACCCTTCAAATTCACAGTGTTATATGTCAATTATATCTTATTAAAGATGGAAAATAAAGAGAAAAACTGGCTCCAATTTTTCTCGTAATACTCACTTGCTCAATTTTGAAGTATATAGTAGTTTTAGATTTTCTAAACTATAACAATGAAAAATAACTAGAATCAATAATTGTGTATGTTCTTTCTGTATTTAAAGTGAGAATATACATATATCATTATATTCAAGATCAAGATTTTTTAATAAAATTTAAAGTAACTAGTCACATGCAACTTTATCACTGTAGGCATTAGTTGACCAATTGAAGGTAAAACCTGGAAAGAGATTATAAAGTAATTAAAGGGCTTTTTAAGGAGGAATAATCTTTCATCCTCCTGGCAGCATGCTATGAGAAGTGAGAGACACCTGGAAAAGGAGAACCAACATTTGTTTTATTGGTGATTAATCTGTCCATTCAAAGTTTGATGACTCCAGTGAATTGTGTTTGCACAAAAATTAAAGTCTCAGTCCACATGGTCTGTAGCCCTCTTATCTACTTGTAGAGGTAAATGAAAATTTCGGGGGTTATGAGCTGTCACATCAGTGAAACTTTGCTGAAAAAACCTTTTTCCCTCACTGTTTATCACAGGGCAGCAGTAGCTACAACTGCATGCTCTGTGGGCCATGTTTTAAATCTTGATGCACTTTAGAGATGGCTTGTTATCTTCACAAGAATTCTTATTTTCATATTTCTAATAGCAAGTATTGAGATCTAGAGGATGTCCCATAGAGGCCTCATCAGTTACTCTGTGCTTGACAGTCCATAGATGGAAATTCCCAAATAGAAAACAGGTATCTGTCATGCAATATTTCATCCTACACCCTCAGCAACTTGCAATTTTTATGGTTGGTCATATAAGTAGCATGCTGAGCCCAAGCTAATGTGTTTTCTATCCCAAATAGCACAGCTGCTTTTTTCCCCCTGCATTAAGCACTGAGCAGGTGGTGTTTTCTAATCATTTATGTTCATTCCGTCTGCCTTCGTGAACAAAAGAGATCCGAGATGTGCTCACTGGCTCTTGTAGTCAAATGGTGATGAATAGAACAGCAAGAATCTGCTTTGACCCTAGAGCATCTCATTTGAAAACCATGGCAACAGAGTGTGGAGGTGAGGCTTAGCCCTCTCCTCTGTCATCTAACAGCCATTTGTCTTAACTCTGGTTATTATTGAGAAATGTTGGGTTGGAACATAGAATCAGTAGTAGAAGTGTCAGGATATTTTCTCTGGTTAAAAGTATAGTTTGTCAATGATAATTTATAAATACTTAATTTTTTATATTTGTTAGAACAGTAAGAAAGGTAAAAATAATACACGTTCTATGCTCATGGTGTCAGAAAGTATCTCTACTTGTGGTCAGAGCTTTATAAACAAAGATATTGGCTTTCTCATCCAGTCCTATCAGCTAAAGGTGTCTTTTTTTTTAATTCCCTCATTTCCATCTAAAGGACACATTTAGAAACAAATAGACATCACACTTAATGAAAAGGGTATTGACTACCAGATCTTATAGGCTTTTAAAAAATATATTATGAAGAAGATAAGCTGACATCAGTTTGATTTTTTTTACTCCTAATCATAGGCTGATGTCTATGTGCAAAGAAAAATGTAAATGCAAGTCACTCTGAATGAAATCAAGCTTGGGAAATAAATTCACAAAAATGAAAAAAGATAATCACCTTTGTGATTTCTTTATTTTCTGTTTCTCAATCTTTGCCTTACTAAATATACCATTTTGGAATGTATATTATTTCTCTTGAAGGGGAGCAAATATATCACCCCAAAATATGCCCTTTTGGCATAAGGATTATTTTAAACTGCTGTTTTTTTTTTAAATGAATAAATAAATAAAAGGAAACAAGGAGCACCTGGGTGGCTCAGATGGTTAAGCTTCTGCCTTTGGCTCAGGTCATGATCCTGGCATCCAGGGATCCAGTCCCACACCAGGGAGCCTACTTCTCCTTCTCCTCCCCCATTCTTGCTCTCTCTCACCATCTCTGTATCTCTCAAATAAATAAGTAAAATCTTAAAAAAAAAAAAAAGAAAGAAAGATAAGAAAGAAAAACTCAGAAAACTGAGAAGTTACCATTTTGTGAGACATTTACATTTATAAGGGAAAGCTCCATCTCCTTTTGTGAAGGTGTCTCTCTCCCCATCCCTATAAGAGAAAGATAACTGGATCTCTAGAAACTCTCATCAGTGGGGAAGCTAAGGACTTAAATCTGCACACCAACCTTATCCTTGTTTACTGTGGTTTTCCTGGTCAGCTCCCCCAAACTGCTTCCCCTCCCTGCCAGATTTTTTTTTTGTCTTTAGTTGGAGGTGCTACTTAAGTTACTTCATTTTCCTGGATATGTCCCATGTATACAGGAGGTGTGCATGTTATGAAACTTCTGCTTGTTTTTCGCCTCTTAATCTGTCTTTTGTCACCGGGGAGTCTCAGCCAAGAACCTAGAAAGGTAAAAGGAAAATTATTTTTCCTCCCCTACACTATCAAGAAAGTCTTTGCTGAAAGTGAACTCTTAGAAGGAAGACTGCCTAGGAGACTGGTCCAGGGAGGCTGTAAACAACACAACCAGAATCAGTTTCATTACAGATCAGGGAAGAGACAAAGATACAAACTGTGGGAAGGTGAATGGGAACACCAGTGGTTGGTAAATAGCTACAGTGAGCCTGATGTCTGTGACTCTGCCTGGGAAAGTTCCAAGAGAGAAAAGGGAATGGAAGGGTTTGTACAAGCAGGCCTCATTTATTTATTCTCTTATTATCCTTTCATTCTATAAATGGATATGTGTTTTGATTCTTCTGAGGTAGGCAGGCCATGTCTGATGACTCAGAGGGGGTCCTGCAGGACTAGCCAAGAGCTTCTTGGCTTCATGCAGAATAAAAATTAATTGCGAGTCAGGAGGAAATGAGAGCAAAGTTTACTGAATCGCAGACAGAGTGTCTGGGAGACACAGAAAGAAAGAAGATTGAGTCTCTCCTTTGCTGGATGTCTGGGGGTTTTATTGAGGATTATGGTCTGGTGGATGTGTCCTCTCAGGTATCCTCCTTAAGTCAGTTACTCCCCGGCCCCAGGAGTCTTGGCATTGAGATGTCTGGTAATGGTGGTCTGGAATACATGAGGACCTCCTGCAGTCACTCCTCAAATGTTAACTGCTGTGCTGGGAGTCAGTTATTAACTCCTTGACCCTTAGGAGGAGGACGTAGTTATCTACAGTACAGGCCCCGTGTAAGGTACAGGTCCTCCTGATGACCTTGCATACCCTCTCCACCTGCTCCCCTCAGTTAAATGTGTGACATTCCTCAGGCACCCCAGACCCCATAAGTGAGAAACAAATAGTTAACTTGCAGAGATCACAATCCTGCAAGACCGGAATCTCCCAACTATCTTGATGTTAATGGCTTGCTAAAAGACAACATTGATCAAGCTGGGAGACCCCTGGTATCCGGCCACCTTGTAGGCCCTCTTTAGCATATGAAAGCTCCGTTGAAACCTCCCTTTCCCTCACCTTCCCCCAACCGCAGGGTACATAACCTGCCATCCCTCACAACCTGGGGCAGCAGCATCTCTGCCTGCCCACAGGTCCTGTCCCCGAGCTTTAATAAACCACCATTTTGCACCAAAGATGTCTCAAGAATTCTTTCTTGGTCATCGGCTCTGGACCTCAGCCCACCGAACCTCACCTAGGTTCTAGAACTTCATCACTCCCAAGAAACAGAAGCAGGAAAAGTAGCAAAAAAGCTATTTTTCATGGAGCCTCTTTCCGTCTCACTGTCAAGTCCTAAATTTACTATACTATTTTAACTGTATTGATGACTTGAATTAAAATAAAAGTGGAATGAATTCTGCTCAAAAGAAAAGGCTTTTTAGTTTATATCTTTCTCTTTTCCTTACTTACCAGGGATCCACACGGTTATATTTTCCTGGAGGTTATGGAGTCACTCTTATCTAATAATCATCCATTTCAATTTTCCTATTTCAATGCCTTTTATTGGTAAAGTACCTTAATCTTAGAGCCACAGGACAAAAGAGAACAGGTTAAGAGTGACTGTGTTTCACGTGTCTTATATGAATCACGGGCAGTTTAAGATTTTCGACAGGAGGCCAGACTGTGAAGCCTGCTTCTGAAGAGTTTGATCGCAAAACTGAGCCACTTATGAACTGAAGAACATTAGACAAGTCAGGACTCCAATGTTTCATCCCTAAAAGTGGTCTAATAATACCACATGCTTCATAGTAGAATTTACCATGCAGTGTCTGGACACAAATAATGCATTAGCACCACATTATTATTCTGAATGCTGGAAATTGAAGGACATTTAGGAAATTAACATTCATATTATTAACAAAGGAAATCTGAAGTGATTTGAGAAGTTACATTTTTTTTGTATTCTAAATCCATATGATCTCACATTTTTTGAGTTAAAAAAATAAAATAAGCATAGACCAACTTGTCTAATCTATTTTTTGCAAATTATACACTAATGCCATTGTACTAATATGCTTTTGTACATTAACAATAAAATAATAATTAAAATGAGATACTGAAGCAGGAGAGCAAGGTTCTTCTCTCATGGAGTCAAAGAATGAATCTCACAAAGGAGAGTGAGTAAAGCAATAGAGTTTATTATGCAGGGATGCAGGAAAAGCTCTCAGGAGTGAGAGGGGTCCCCACGGTGTTGCCAATGTTGGCCTCACCAACAGTCTTTTATTTAGAACTGACCAGAGAGCTTGTGGTCTCATCATTCTTGTGATGTCTTGGTTTGAGTGAGGGCTGGTGATAGCATCTTTAATGGCTTACTTCTTCTTTGGGGTCTGGTCACAATGTGACTGCCATAAAAAGACCCCCACCTCTGATGCCCAGGGCTGGTGGTCTGGCTTGTTCTCTTATTTCTGGTTTTGGTAGGCCTCAGCATTTCTGGGATTTCTGTGAGCCTGATCCATAGCCCCCTTCCTAGCCCTGCCTGTCTTCTACTCATTGAGACCCTTCAGATGTATACTGGTGGGTCATATACTTGGGGGATGATTGCCAATATGTATCTTGTAGGGGCGAAGATGAAGTTTCCAAAGGAATTTTTATATGTTAAAGTAGACTTATAAGATCCTGGGGGTCAGGCTAAGATTGCCTGTTGCTCTCAGCAAAGTGTCAACATCCAGGCCACTGAGTCCCTGTGATGAGGGAGCAGGAGGCTGACTGAGGACAAAGCAAAAGCTGGCACCTTGCACACCCTCTCCATCCGCTCCCATCGGTGTTGTGTGTGGCATTCCTCAGGCACCCATGACCGCCATAGATGAGAAACAAATAGTTAACTTGCAGAGATCACAATCCTGCAAGACAGGAATCTCCCAACTATCTTGATGTTAATGGCTTGCCAAAAGACAACATTGATCAAGCCTCCGGTATCCAGGCACCTTGTAGGCCCTCTTTAGCATATGAAAGCTCCGTTGAAACCTTCCTTTCCCTCACCTTCCCCCAACCACAGGGTACATAACCTGCCATCCCTCACAACCTTGGGCAGCAGCTCTTTCTGCCCACGGGTCCTGTCCCCGTGCTTTAATAAACCACCATTTTGCACCAAAGATGTCTCAAGAATTCTTTCTTGGTCATCGGCTCCAGACCTCAGCCCACCGAACCTCACCTAGGTTCTAGAACTTCATCACCTGGAGGAAGGTCACTCTGCCTGTTTCAAGGACTTGTCAATGAGCCGTAGGTATTAAGGAGATTTAATCATTTTTCTCCTGACTTTGTTTCCCATGTCAGTACAAATAATTGTAGGCCAGGATTGATGAACAGAACCTTTAGAAGGCAAACACATACCCATGATGTCTTATTCTAGGCAGCACTAGATCAGTCCTCTGGGTTCCCTGAAAACCACTGTGGTTAGCAGAGGGTACTGATGGCAATGTATGTTCGGCGAGAATGTTTGGAGCACAAGTTCATATAGTCTTTAACTTAGGGAATTTAGACACCCTGTGGAGGGCACAGAAAGACATCAGTGTAGCTCGAGGAATTTTCCTCTAAACACAGCCCTCATGGGAGTTGCCCTCCTGAGGGGACTGCTGCCTTCCTCTAGTCTTAACCGCAGTATGGTCATCCCACCAGCTTTTATACTCCTTCACCTCCCTTCCAGGCTATAAACTCCCTGAGAGAGAAGCCATTTCCTTTTGTTTTCTGAACACCTGGCATCATACTTGGCAGAGAGCAGGTGGTCAAACAAATACATGCTGTTGAATATAATATTTATGAACACAAGACATAGCCCTGACACTACCACGATTTGCTCAGGAACGTCAAGCCTCCCGACACTCTTCATTGTGACGTGCCCAATCATTTCAATTATTTTCAGTGTCTACGTTTATGAGACGAGGTGGGTAAATAAAACTCTCTAACACAGCTGTAATTTCATATTCATTAAATCAACAAGGCAAAGCTGATGACCTGATCACAGAACATATTTTACGAGTTACAATTAACTTTTTCCTCAGGCTATGCTGATAGATAAAATAGAGACAATTTTCTGTTTGGGTATGCAGGCACTTTACCCTCAAGTGCTCTCATAAACACTTTTGATGCAACATTGACCATGTCAGGGATAAGTCTGGCTGCAGGCACGCAGGGTGTTAACAATGAGGATGAGGTATTAGGGGAATTCGGTGTCAACTGCAAAGCCATTGAGGCTTTACCGAGGGGACAATTTATTTCAGAGAAGCTTCCTGAAATGCAAATGATGTTTTCTACCAACCTAGTGGATAGGTGAGAATCAATATAAGCAGTTAACTTAGCCATGTTAATTTTAGTTTAATTTCTGACAGGATATGCATTTTTGTGTAGAGTGTAAATGATGGTTGATAGAGTAAATAGGTCTAAAAATCATGTAAACAAAGTTGGTCTGAGATTAACTCCTGACTATAAAGCAGCCAGTTGTTAGGATGCATGGCCTCTTTGTGTTTTCTGATCCTAACTATTGAAGGGAATCGGAATTTGCCAGCTTGAAATATATCTCTTTGGCATAAGGATTATTTTAGGCTGATGACTTTAAGAAACTGCAGGCACAGGAGAACTCTTTGAAAAGACTATAAATTAACATTCAATGAGGTAAATTTACATTTAAAAGGGAAATCTCTATTTGTAAGGGTGTAGACTCTTCCTGTAGCAGGAAGAGGAAGATCACCAAATCTTTACAAACCCATATAAATGAAGAAGCCGCTAACAAATCTGCATAACAACTATACCTCTGATTACTGCCCTTTGCCCAAAAAACTCCTATAAACCACATCTTCCTTTGTTATTTGGATCTAGTATTCAAGGTGGTACCTTGGGCCATTTCACGGAGTCCCTCTGTTTTCCTAGGTTTCTCTCATGTGTACAGAACACACATGTTATGAAACTTGTCTTTCTCCTCTTAATCTGTCTTATACGACATGGGGGGAATCTCAGCCAAGAACTTAGAAAGATAAAGAGAAAATTATTTTTTTCCCTACACTATAAAATCAAATATGTAACATTTCTGTGCACTTTTCAAAGTTTGTTGATTTACTTGCACTATTACTAGAAGAAAGCAATTACAAACATTAATGAAAAAGACACCATTTTCAAAAAGCAAGTGTTATATCAGTAAAGAAAATCTAAACATTGCAGATACAAGTAATGCTGTCAGCAGCCAGACCCCAAGACCAGACCTTCAAAAAGCAAGTGTTATATCAGTAAAGAAAATCTAAACATTGCAGATACAAGTAATGCTGTCAGCAGCCAGACCCCAAGACCAGACCACGACCTTTGTCCCACAATTTCCTTAAGTTCTTCTCTCCAGTTTTATCTCTTAACTCAGGAAAAAGACCCCAGGGGCACAGTATCCCATGTTTTGAACCGCCCTACCCTGAAGCAGTAATGACTGACTGCAGAGAGCTACCGCCACCCAGACCACAGGGACCAATGTGAGCTCAGCCCTGATTCACACCTGTGCAGATGGACCACAGAGTGACCTCTGCCTCATTTTAATACTGAAATCTCCACCCAAAGAGGAGCAGGAGGTTCATTTGCGCAATACACAATGTGTGTATGGGCTGGTTTCCATAGGGCTCATGCGTGACCTCATGCCCACCTGTTCACAACACGAGGAGGCTTCCCTATCTAAATACTCATCCTAATCCTAAATGAAGGAACCCATCCACCCCTGCTGGGGAGTCATTCCCATGATCTCCTTGTTTGCTGCAAGCAAAGTTCTCTTTTTGTGACAGCTCTATGGAGCGTGGTTTCTTTCTGTAACTCACCAAGGAGTCAGCTCACATTAGTTCAGTTACAGTATGAGCTATTTCTTTTAAAATCAAACAGATCTGTGAAATGCTCTTTTAAGAGCAGAATGTCTTGTTATGAGAATGCATCCCGGAGCCAGACTGTTTGGGTTTGAGTGCTTGCAGCATAAACACTGTATGAGGCTCAGCAGGCTGTCCACAGCCCGTGCCTCCATTCCTGCTTAGACAAAATGCAGGTAAGGACAGCGCCCACCTTAGATGGTTGGGTGAGCGTTAACTGAAATAATTTGCTCATAAAGTAGATGAGCATGTAGTGAAAGTTAGCTATTACCATTATTATCTCAGAAAACTCCCTTCATTTAAGTCATCCATCTAAAAACATATTGCACAGTGTTCTATCCAGTCTTCTCTAGGAGCCACATTCCATAATCATCAATTTTCTTTCGTTGTCCACGTGGTTCACACAAACCAGCAAAGCTCATGATCTGCACACAAGACTGGCTTGTTGTGCTTTCCTGCCCTGCCAATCACCCTTGACTTTCTTTTCCAATGCCTCCTGGCCTCCTCCATCCGGTGCACTTACTAGCCCTTTAAAATAATCTCTTTTTCAAGAAAGACTCGTCAGTTCTGTCCATCTGACCCAGGACCTCTCAATCTTCTGTGTATTTGGATAGTCCGTTTGGTTTCTTCAAGTAAATTTTTATGTCACTGAAGGAACAGATTTATTTATTTCACATTCCTCTGTCCTCTGAAGCATCTTAAACAGGTGGTAAATGCATAGAGCTACATCATGGGAGCTTCCTGATTTCTCGCATAAAATACTACAGCATTGAAACAGAGGTTGGCGAGTACACGCAGATGCAAAGTCAAGATTAGGTTTTGGGGTCAAGCTGGTCATACTATCCTAATAAAATGAAACCACTTAAAGTTAACCACAAGCCAATTTCAATGGAAATACAAGTTCTGGCAGGAAGAAATGCTATCTTAGCCCCTACATTTCTACTATTTCCAAATCACGGCTGCCAAACAGATCTGCCTCTTGGCATGATGACAGAATATCCATTCATATTCAGAGCTAATGAACTGAAAATTAGCCTTGGTTTAGTTCAAAGAAGATGGAAAGTAGAGAGTACATGTCACCTGGAAATTCTCTTCTGACAGGTATGTGTTGTCTCCTCACATGCACACACCTAACTAACCCTGAAGCCTGTACAGGGAAGGCCTCTCAGAGGAAGGCTGCATGTGAGATGAGGATGAGAGGTTCAGGGAGGGAAAGCTGGCTCCTCCATGTTGCAAAATATAAACTTTTACACAAGGAAGAGCCACCTGACTCTGTGTTAGGACACAAGACACAGAAGAAAGAGACTTCCATTTCTGCGCTAGTGAATTCTAGAACTATAACAAACCCAGTGGAGCTACTCACCCTCCTTGGTCTTTACACAGGTAGTATCTAGTCCTTTCCAGTTGGAATTTGGTTACAGCAAAACTAGCTAATTAATTGATTGTTTCCAAAAATCTCAGGTCTTTCTAAATAAGTTAACAGTTAACCATTATTTCATAGTAAATTTCTCCTTTCTCACTTGATTGGATAGTGCTAAGTATATCAGATTCTAAATCAAATGTATGTGAAGAGAATAGGATCTTGTCTGCTGTGCAATAATATGTCTGATCAATCATATGGGTGATGATTGGTCACAAAATGATTAATTAATAGTGCTAAACGAGGTAAATGAGTTTTAACTTATTGCTATAACATCTCTAAAATTTCTGGGGTTTTTTTTTGTTTGTTTGTTTGTTTTAATTTATTTGAGAGAGAGAGAGAGATCACAAGTAGGCAGAGAGGCAGGCGGAGAGAGAGGGGAAAGCAGGCTCCCCGCTGAGCAGAGAGCCTGATGTGGGGCTTGATCCCAGGACCCTGAGATCATGACCTGAGCCGAAGGCAGAGGCTTAACCCACTGAGCCACCCAGGCACCCCTAAAATTTCTGTTTTATACTGAAAAAGGCAGTAACTAGGAAAATCCTGAAGAGGAGAGCAGGTGCTTGTTCTCCAACTTTGAAACACATAAATCTAAAGTAATTCCTTAAATACTTGAATCTACATATGTTATATTCTGTTTGGATATATTGCTTTAAATACTGCTTATACAGAAAAAAACAACAGTAAAACATTGTTAAACAGATAAATTTCAATGAAAAAGGACATATGTCAGCACCTATTTAATATAATTGTGAATTTAAAATGGCAGTGTTCAATGAGAACTTTATTTTATTCACTAAAAGAAAAAGGACCACAGCCCATCTTTTGTTGTCTTCTATGGGAGGAGAGGTACACTCATTGGCTGACATAGAGCATATGGGGCCAGCGTTTCTCTAAAAGTCTGAGAGAGGGAGAATATTAACTCAAATACCATTAAGTACATATTAAGCAGCTCAAATGGACACTGATATGTTGGCTCAGTTTTTATGAGTGAGGAGCCCAGGCACAGACTGGGCACTTTGCTCCAAGTCTCGCAGAGCTGGAATTAAGGTGTTGGCCAGGGTAGCATTTTCCTCGGCCACCTTTGTGGAGGATATTGGCAGGAGGCAGTTCCTTGCAGCTATAGGACTGAGACATCAGCTCCTGGGAGCTGCCATCCCCACAGGCAGGGAAAAAAAAAAAAAACAGGGCTTCTTGCTTTCATCCTTGTGCCCTTCTGAGTAGGTCAGTTAATCTCCTTTTGATCAGTGCAAAATTAACTGCTTATGGACCTTACCTGCACCTGCAGAATCCTTTACCTTGGCCATGTAACCTAATCATAAGAGTGATGCCCATCATGTTAAGGGATCCTTCCCACACCCAGTTAGGAGAGGACTACACAGGGTGTGGACAACAAGAGGAATCCTAGAACTCTCCTATGGACTGATTAACCATACAACAAAAGGCAAGCCTGCAATCCTTTACCTTATATCTTTATATTATCACACATGAGTGGTTGACAGAACACACATGTCATCGAAGCAGCTTGCCCAAATGCTCTACCAGAAAGTTGGCCTGGCTTTGACCTTCCTGTCATCTCACCACTGCCTAGAGTTTCCTAATTGCCATTCCTGGTCTCCATGCCTTACCTCACTGTACCACTTGTCTAGGGAACCCCCTTCTAGCCATCTCTTCTGTTCCTCTGCTACTGTGGAGCCCAGAGCTAAGTTTGTGGGAGGTAGTGTTTGCAGCCAATAAAAAAAAAAAAAAATCCCAAATCTATTATTTTTTGGTAACCTCTACTGTAAAACCTGGAAAAGCACATAGTTTCCTTCTGAATTACCTGGGCAGTTAGAACTAGACATGTGAACAATTCTGTTCAATGAGATTTGAAAGAAAGTCTGGTAAAAAGCTTCTGGAAAAGAATACTCTGTGAGAAACGGAATAGCTCCCACCTGTAAATCCCACTTTACTCCCGTTCCTGGCATTCTGCCTCTGGGTTCAGTTCTGATGCTGTGACTCTGTAGACACCTGGGGAGCCTGTAGTGAATGGCATACAGACCTTCAGCAAACAAGCACAGAAAAACATCTGGATGGGAAGGGACCAGGTCCTTGTTGCCGCTGGACGCCCAGACATAAGCCTGGGACTTATCCAAGGCTCCTACGTGGAACATCCAGCCTTCCTGGGGGAGGTTTAGGTTCCTTCAATACAGAGGGGGCACCTATATGTTGTGTTAGGCTCTCAGTTTTAGCAAATTTCTCTCTCTTTCCTTGCATAGTAACTTACCCCAAAAAGCTGGGTTGGAGGGCAGGAGATGCTAGTGCAGTGTGAGACCTTACTGGGAACCACTCTTTGCTTCCAACCTGCAAGCCTGCCCTGACTCTGGTCCACAAAACAGTGTCCTTCATATTAGAGAAGTCTTCTCCCTTCGAGGACTGTAATTTTTCCATCCAAATTGGCTTATACAAGCTATGTCAGTATATGTTTGAACCTTTAAATTCTTTCCCTTGGAATTGTGGGTCTCACATGAACCATGGCATGTGATTATACACCTATTGATTTTCCCAGTGATTTATGATAATTAGTGAAGCTATTTTCTGGTTAGAGTACAAGAATTTTTTCTGGAAATATCACTTAATGACAAATGTCAAATTTTCAAAGTAATCGCCCCACAAAGATAAGCATTTATAAAATTATGCTCAATATTTTCCAAGGATGACATATAATTGACTAAGAAAACACAAATCATGCCTGCATTTCCAGGTAGGCTGTTTTCTAAAATGAAAACTGCCATCAACTTATGTGGAATGACAACAGGCTGGTATAAACCAAATATTAAAGTATAAACATACTTATCAACCATGTAATTACTGGTATGCGTAAGTATCCTGAACATTATCTGATCAAGACAGGAAGAAATAGTCCAAATGTCTAAGAAAAAATGAGAGAACTGCCTTGTGATTTTAAATGGAGAGGATTGATCCATCAAGTTGTCAAGAATATGACAATTCCAATAATAGAAAAGGAAGATCAAGAAAGGGTGGGGCATGTTTTAATTACAAGGAAAGTAGGATATGAAACCACCATACATTCATCTGAAAACCTGTACTTAATTTTTTCCTTCAAAAAAATTTTTTTCCAAATACTTTAGACACCCTCTTTGGGAGTATATAAAAGATTGGTCTTGAACCTCCTCTTTCCGGAAGGAATACTTCTTTGAAGTATTTTGGCTTATTCTAATAATGTGTAAGTCTACCTTTGATACTGAAGAAAGTTAGGTGTTAACACTCTCCAGAGGACGATTATATAATAACTGAGGCTGCAGGTAGTATTCCATCGGCATTATAAAATGTGATAATCTGAGAAAACTTAATTTCTGCTATGATCTTAAAGTTGTCAGTAACTTTTCAGCTATATGAGGAACCCCCACCTCCTTCATATGCAAACAGCAAAAACATATTTTAGAAATTAATTTTAAAAACAATTAAACCAACATATGTATGACTTATATTTATTTCTCTTAAAAGCAAAACTATTAAGAAAGTTTACTGAATGCTAAATATTGGGCAGTTTTGTTTGGAGTGGACTTAGAAAGGAGGGAAACAGGAAGAAAAGAACAATGCATTTGGGCTGCAGCCCAGATATGCAGTCAGTGTTGTGGGTTCCAGACTAAGAGAGGCCAGCAAACAACTCCTAGCTGCTTGGCCAGGGACAAGTTCCTGAATTTCTATAAATCCACTTACTGTATGTGAGACGTGTGAGAATGATAGTAATTTCTGTTTCATAAAGCCAAGGAGAGCTGTAGGGCTTAGTGCTGTGCCTAGTACGTGCATACAATCATGACTGAGAGGACTCCTCATGTCTCCATCATCCCGTTGAAAGTTCATAGCAAACCCATGAAAGAGCTTTAATTTAAACACACTTTCTTTGGTACAAAAATATGTTTTCCCAAAAGAGGAATAGGTACACTTCAGACAGTTTATCATCTAGAAGATGCTCTGAATGTACTTTCCTATATGATGTTACATCAATTGATTCCATGATCCATAAAATCCTTTTAAGATACAATAAATCTGTATTTAGTATATAGGCTCATCTGGGTGACTCTATTCCACATGTCTGTCATCCTCTTCTGGGGCTTCCAGGCCACCCTGAACATGTAATTCCCCTGGCAGAGTACCAGAGAGACAGTACCATCAGCTAAGGCCTTTGCAAGCTCGTGAGCACATCAAGCCTGCAGACAACACATTAGCTTAAGTTCATGGCCAAGCCCAAAGTCAAGGGACAAAGAGGAGTGGTCTGCACGTGGCCCAAGGGATGGGGAATGGATATATGTAATGCATAATGTGATTGACATAGTTGTATTGGTTTTTTTTTGTTTTTTTTTTTTTTACAGGCTCCCCGCTGAGCAGAGAGCCCGATGTGGGGCTTGATCCCAGGACCCTGGGATCATGACCTGAGCCGAAGGCAGAGGCTTTAACCCACTGAGCCACCCAGGTGCCCCGACATAGTTGTATTGTGAATGTACATCTTCTCCAAGGGAATTGCCCTCCTGTATATGATGCTGAGTGTCTGGGGGACTCAAGCACTGTGTTAATGCCATCATAATGGTACTTTTTTTTTTTAAATTTCTTTTCAGCATAACAGTATTCATTGTTTTTGCACCACACCCAGTGCTCCATGCAATACGTGCCCTCCTTAATATCCACCACCTGGCTCCCCCAACCTCCCACCCCCTGCCCCTTCAAAACCCTCAGATTGTTTTTCAGAGTCCATAGTCTCTCATGGTTCACCTCCCCTTCCAATTTCCCTCAACTCCCTTCTCCTCTCCATCTCCCCACGTCCTCCATGTTATTTGTTATGCTCCACAAATAAGTGAAACCATATGACAATTGACTCTCTCTGCTTGACTTATTTCACTCAGCATAATCTCTTCCCGTCCTGTCCATGTTTCCACAAAAGTTGGGCATTCGTCCTTTCTGATGGTGGCATAATACTCCACAGTGTATATGGACCACATCTTCCTTATCCATTTGTCTGTTGAAGGGCATCTTAGTTCTTTCCACAGTTTGGCGACTGTGGCCATTGCTGCTATAAACATTGGAGTACAGATGGCCCTTCTTTTCACTACATCTGTATCTTTGGGGTAAATACCCAGTAGTGCAATTGCAGGGTCATAGGGAAGCTCTATTTTTAATTTCTTGAGGAATCTCCACACTGTTCTCCAAAGTGGCTGTACCAACTTGCATTCCCACGAACAGTGTAAGAGGGTTCCCCTTTTTCCACATCCTCTCCAACACACGTTGTTTCCTTTCTTGCTAATTTTGGCCATTCTAACTGGTGTAAGGTGGTATCTCAATGTGGTTTTAATTTGAATCTCCCTAATGACAATAAATGGTGCTGGGAAAATTGGACAGCTATATGTAGAAGAATGAAACTCAACCATTCTCTTACACCGTACACAAAGATAAACTCGAAATGGATAAAAGACCTCAATGTGAGACAGAAATCCATCAGAATCCTAGAGGAGAACATAGGCAGTAACCTCTTCGATATCACCCACAGCAACTTCTTTCAAGATATGTCTCCAAAGGCAAAGGAAACAAAAGCAAAAATGAACTTTTGGGACTTCATCAAGATCAAAAGCTTCTGCACAGCAAAGGAAACAGTCAACAAAATGAAGAGGCAACCCACGGAATGGGAGAAGATATTTGCAAATAACAGTGCAGACAAAAGGTTGATATCCAGGATCTATAAAGAACTTCTCAAACTCAACACACACAAAACAGATAATCATATCAAAAAATGGGCAGAAGATATGAACAGACACTTCTCCAATGAAGACATACAAATGGCTATCAGACACATGAAAAAATGTTCATAATGGTACTTCTTGTCACTATGTCAAGAGAAAAGCAACTGCATCATTTCCATGGGAGATCTTTAGGGTTCACATGAACACGTGGATCTTAGAGACTTTATCTCATTGAGTCATCACAGCCGTGTGGTAATCATCATCCCCATTGCATGGGTGTAGAAACCGAGACTTGTTCACTGTTGGCAAGTGTTTTCATCAGAGCTGAGCCCCAGGAAGTATTATCCCATGGCTCATGTCCTCTCCCTGCATGGTTTCTTGCACCATAAAGGCCAGCTGACTTGACTATTCCTCTAGCTTTTTGTAGGCCCTCAGATTTCAGTCTCCACAACTGTCTCAGCTTCGCTTTTTTTGTTTTTTTGAAAGGGAGTATGGACAGATTTACAATAATGCATTCATCGAACAAGTATTTGTTGGAGATCTATTATGTGACAGGCATTGTTCAACTTGCTGAGGTTATGATAGCAAACAAGCAGACAAAATCCTCTGTTTGAGGATATTACCTTCCAGCAAGGAAGGCAGATTATATACAAGTAAGTGAATAAACAAAACTAGCTTTATGTTGATTTAATTATTTATAAGTATACTGTATATTATCGAATATGTAAACATATGTTTTTATTATGTGTGTATATGAATGTGTGTTCAAAAGTGGGAGAGAGACATACAGAGACAGAGAGAGAGAGAAAAGTTCTGTAGAAAGTAAGTCAGGATAGTCCTAGGAGTGCTATTTTAGACAGGCCATTTGTCAGGAAAACTGTTACCAAGAATGGGACAACTGAATGAACCTGAGTGGTACTGGGGATTCGTACCTGGGGCAGAGCTTTCAGGTGTGGGAAATGGGACGTGAGAAAGGCCTGAGCTGGAAATCACTTCCTGTGTTGGAGCAGGCGGTTCTAAAAGTGGGCTCCCTGAGCAAGGATGGCAGGGTTGGCACCATTGAGGGACCCCCGGGCAGGAAAATTTGGGGCTTCTACCTCAAATCTACTAAATCAGAAACTCTGAAATTGTGACCTGGGGTAACCTGTTGTTACAGAATGATTGAGGAGTGCCATGTTTGAAGAAGAACGAGTGGGAAGCTTTAAGCAGTAAGCCTTCGCTATATAAGGGATGGCTTTCCGAGACCCTCATAAGGACTGAACTCTACAGACCACGTGTATTTTTCCCCCATAGGGCATAGTCTATCCACATAAAGATAACATGTGCACATTCATAATGGCTGTATACATAAATAGTCTCTTTCTATGTATTTCTATATATTTGGTATACAAAATGAACCATGTTAACAATGACTATTTGCATATGTTGTAAATAAGTTATGCCTGCTGGATTTACCATAAATGCTGATGACAAAAATTCACTATAAACGGGTGAGTTGTAAGGAAAATATTGGCTTTATTCCCTGATTGTAGCATTAAAAAGAGTCAATGTGCAATGTAAAAACTTATGTTATAGAAACAACCTGATCATGGATAGATATTTGTGTGTGTTCAACAAGAAAGGAAATCATATTCTCAAATCTTGCAAGGGATTTGTGTAGTTTAACAAGCACATTAAACAGATTAAATGAGCACGTAAGCCCTGGGGACCTTTGCTTACAACCAATAATTTTAATTGGAACTTAAATAAGTTATCCAATGCCAAGACAACCACATCCCTTTATATGGTCACTATGGCTGGCTGCCCTCTGAAACAACTGTTTTCCTTAGTTTCAAAGCCAGAGCTAGGACCCTATAATTTCATCAAGCAAGTTTATTTCCTAAAGGATGCCAACGGTAAGACTCTCCAGGGAAAAAGAGTCAAAGAACATAGAAGCCACCCTGATAGTGTTAGTGAGAAATAATTGATCCAAGTTCCATGACAATGGAAATGATTTGGGGGTTTTACTGGTTCTGAAGCAAGTGCCAGAGAGTACCAGAAAGCTACTGTAGCAGCTCTTCAAATCATGTCTCAACTTCTGGATGCTCACTGGCTGCGTTTTTGCAAGAATGTAGATGTGCCATTCTGCAAGAGAAGTCGTGTCCATTAACGACATGCTTATGATCCTCTCTTGGAGCAACCTAACCTGCTTCTTTTCAAATAATTCCCCTGGAACAGCCTCAGCCTTCTTTTCTACCCTTAGTTGGTTTGTATTTACATAATCCATATCTAAGCTGGTTTGCTCAAATTTACTTTGTAACCTCCTGTGGACATATTTACAAGGAAATGTATTTAATGCAAATAGTCAATATTTTGGAACAGGCATGACCTCATTTCTCCAGTAACAAGATAATACTAACTTAACTGCTACAGTGAGACTGGGTAATTCTCTTTCGATAATGACCAAAAAAGAAAGAAAGAAAACAAAAACACCTCTTCCAACTCATGGAAAGGGAGTAGAAACCAGTTTTGATCAATAGATGAGTATTATTAGCATATTATTTTTAAAATTTATACAGAAAGACATTACATTCTGTATCATTTTGTTGTAAACGTGTTCCTTAGACTGTGGTTGCTCTATGTTTTTACTTTCCCCATTAACCTGATAAAATGGGCAAAGACTTTAACAGACATCTCACCAAAGAAGATATACTGATGGCAAATTACATATGAAAATGTGCCCCACACCAGATACCACTACACACCTATAAGAATGGCCAGAATCTGGAATGCCGACAACAGGTGCTGGTAGGGACGTGGAGCTCAGCGACTCCCACATGTTGGTAGGGACTGCAAAAGTGTACAGCCACTCCCGAAGACTGTTTCTTACAGAACTAAACATGCTCTTACCATACGATATAGCAATCAAACTCCTTGCTATAGATTCCCAGGGGCTGAAAACTTGTGTCCACACCAAAACCTGCACACAGATGTTCATGGAAACTTTATTCATTAATTGCTAAAACCTGAAAATGACCAAGATGTCCTTCTGTAGGTGATGGATAAAGAAATTGTGATCCATCCAGAGAATGGAATATTACTCAGTGCTAAAAGGAAAAGAGCCGCCAAGCCGTGAAAAGACAGGGAGCAACCTTAAATGGCTATTACTAAGTGAAAGAAGCCAATCTGAAAAGGCTATATACAGTGTGGTTCCAACTATATGACATTCTGGAAAAGTCTGAACTATGGAGATGGTAAAAAGGTCAGTGCTTTTCAGGAGTGAGGGGTGGGGTGCAGATGAATAGGCAGAGCACAAAGGATGTTTAGTGTAATTTAAATACTCTTTGTAATATTATAATGAAGGTTATTGATTTGTCTCAAACCACAGGATGTACTACATCAAGAGTGAACGCTAAGTCAACTATGGACTTTGGGTGATCATGATGTGTCACTGTAGGTTCATCCTTGGTATTTAATGTACCATTCTTTTGAGTGATGTTGATAATGGGGAAGGCTATGCATGTTTTAGGACTAGAGGGTCTTATGGAAAAATCTCTGTAATTCCCTCTCAACTTTGTTGTAAACTTAAAACTACTCTAAAAAAAATTCTTTAAAGAAAACAAAAAATAAATATTTGTACTTTGCTTTCAGAAAGCAATCAAAATTGAAATTTAAAAAAATATATCAAATAACATCAACAATATGAAATACATTGAGATACATCTGAAAAAGATGTATAAGACTTAAAAAATGAAGACAGAAAACATGACATAGAGAAATTATTAGGAAATAGAACCCCTTTTCCATGCATTGGAGAAGTCAATATTGTTAAGACATCAGTTCTTTCTGAATCCATTCAATTGAATTGAAATTCAATTCAATACCAATTAAAATTCCAACATGCTTATTGGTAGAATTTAAAAAGTGATTTTCTGTTTTATATAGATTTTCTGTTTTATATAGAAATGTAAAGACATAGAATAGTCAAACCAACAGATAAAAAGAAGGAAAAGTTGGAGGACCTACAATGCCTGATTTCCAGACTTACTATAAAGCCACAGTGATCAAGATAACGTAATATTGGTATAAATATGGACAAACAGATAAATGGAACAGAAGTAGACACACACAAGGGCAACTCAACTTCAACAAAGTGAAAAGGCAATTCAGTGAAGAAAGGATCATCTTTTCAACAAAGGTGCTGAACAATTGTGTATCTCTATGTGAAAAAATAAGCTTCAACCCATATTTCATACAGTATATAGAAATTAATGAAAAAATGGTGTATGACGCTGAATATGAAGCCTAAAACTATGCATTTTCTGAAAACATCTTTGTTCAAGCCAAGGTTCAACCAAGGTTGAACAAAGTATTTTCAGAAATGGTACATTAAAAAAAATGATAAATTTTACTTTCTCTAGTGAACGAAAAGACAATCCACAGTCTGGGAAAATATTTTTTCAAATCATAGATCTGATAAAAATCATTTACCCAGGATGTACAGAGAATACTTCAAACTCAAAAATAAGAAAACAAACAAGTAAAAAAAAATGGAAAAAGATTTTGAGCAGATGCTATAGCAAGAAGATATATGGATGGCATATAGAAACATGTTCAACACTGTTAGTTATTGGAAAATGCAAATTAAGCCCGTGCTATATGCCTCTTCACACTTACTAAAAAGTGAAAGTAAAAGAAAAAAATAGAAAGGAAAGGAGAGGAGAGGGAAGAGGAGAAGAATGGTAAGAAGAGGGGAGAGGGAGGGAAAGAAGCAAGACAAACCAACCACAGCACGTTCCAAAGAGGTGAGGGAGAGTACTGTCAGTCACTACCATGGAATTAAATGTTGAACTGCTTTGGGAGGGATCACAGGGAAGAAACTTCTGGAAGATCACTGTGAGCATGCTCCTTGTCTTGATTGTGGTGATGACTTTACAAGTGTAACCTTAAGGCCAATGTGTCAAATGGTATATTTAAACAGTACAGTTTATTGAATATCAACTATACCTGAATGAAGTTGTTAAAATTGTATAATAAAGAGAGTAAGTCAGAGGAATGAAGCCTCTTTTATAAACTCATCCTAAGATTTATTCTTCAGTTATTGGAGTTTAGCAAGATGGCTTGAGAGAATATAACCAAATATAAACCCTTACTCTCTTATTTATGAAAAGTTCCTGGCACAGTCTGTACAACCCCTACTCACTTCAGCTGATATTTTAAAAATTAACATATTAATTTGCCTACATTAATTTGTCTACATTATATTATTTTTAACTCAATACTTTCTTTTAATAAGCTATCATATTTCTTTATGGTTATTTTTTCATGGATAAAATTGAAAACTGTAGTATCATATTTGACTATAATCTTTTCCCTTGTGAACATCAAATCTAATTATTTGTTATTTGCATTTAAAATAATTATTTTAAAATGTACTCTTGCCTAAGCAGTTTGAAAATTAGTCCTCTGAAGACTTCTGTTTTACATAAGTTTCTCCCTTGTGTGTTGGATATATGTTATTCTATAGTATTATGAGTTAAAAGGGAAATACACAATTAACCTATATGTGTTCCTATGAAACACAGGCACTGAGAGATATGTTTGACTCTTGTACTGCTGGGATGGGGGATAGAGACCTTCCATGAACACTTCCAGTTCCCATCCATTTCTTTAAAGTCCCAGGAATGGTTTAGGCTGATCAGGGATACAAATTTATTAATGCATGGAGTTACTATGCCTTGATGGCATGAAAGCTTGTTCCTCGCTCCTTTTTGCTGTGTTCTGGTTCATAAGACATTCTGTTCGCTTCTGTCCTCAGAGAGGAAGCCACACTGGGGTGAAGGTCCTGCCTTCTCTCTCCTTCCTCTGTCTGCAAAGAGGTCAAGGTAGCTTCTAGTGCAAGTTTTCTTCTAAATCAAGGTGGAAACGTAAAATGTCCCATTTTGGTTTCCCAACTTACGCATGTCCTCCAAAGCAGGGTTTACCAGAAAGAAAACAAAACAAAACAAAACTCATTTTTCAGTTCTTTATAAACTGGACATTTACATTCACATTTAACTTCAGTTCTTTGTATTTCGGACTTTTATTTGTACCAATCTCAAAGGGAAAGGAGTTGGTCTTAAATCTTTAACAAGTTTTGATAAATCAAATATAATCATTACTATGGACAAATGCTGACCCACCTGAATTAAGGGGGAAAAACGTGTATTTTTTCTGTGACTTCCACTGTGCTGTGTGTTGTACATGTGCTGGATTTTACTGTAACAAATGTACTGTGCTGAGAAATATGTTTTCTAGAATCGCCTTCTCAGTATTGTTTCAGGTAACAATGAATCAAAGGAGGAACTTGTACAGGACTTTGGGAAGACTTTCAGAGTCAGGCTGTGAGGGCTGACACAGATATGCCTGGGCAGGCACTCCTCCATCCATTCCACCTCTTATTCCTGACAGCCAGCCCTGCTAGACCAGCTCCCAGGCTATGGACCAGCAGAGATGGGGAAGCCGTCTCTCACAGAGCCAACAGCCCTCTCCAAGGCTCCCATCACCATCCTACCTCCACAGCTAGCAAGAAGTACATGGCTCCCAGATTTCCCTGCAAACATCAGCTGTGTCTGCCCGAACCAGTAGGTTCATGCCGGTTAGAATGACCCCTGACACTCTAACTCCCCCTCCTATACTTGACCAGCTTCTTCCACAGGTTTTTAAAGTCTAAGCCCTCTTCAAAACTTCTTATCCCGCATTCCAGGTGTCAGTTACTACATGCAGATGCTAAGACACTATTCTGAAACAGTAATAATTATCTCCATGTTTACAGATTTTAGATTTCAGACAGATTTTGCTAGGACAACTCACCTTTGCTCCACAAACCTATCTGGACCCTCAATCAGAATATCTCAAAAGTCTAGGGCCAGGAATACTTGGGGACTACTCTGTTAGGCACCTGTCTCCTTTCATGGAACCTCAGGTCCCACCAGGTTGTATCTCTCACTGCTTGTTGGGTCTGCAAGAGTGACTTTTTCAAGTGAGAGGAAATGGAAGTCACCAATCTCTTAAGGCCTTACCCAAAAACTAGGAGAGTAACTAGTATAGCCCTGTTTCTAGGGGTCAAAGCAGTTCACAGCAGACCCATATTCAGGAGGAGCAACATGAATCTGAACTCTGAAGGAGAGCAGTGTCTAAGAATTTGTGACCATTTTTAATTTGTCACATCTCATTACAGTGGTCTGCATCAACAGAGTTTACAGAAAGTTCCATAAAGAGTCAAGAATCAAACCAACTTCCCATAGAATAGGGAGCTCACCTTGAGAAGTTTGTAAACTGAGAGCCTGGCAGCATGCTGTCCACATTTACAAATGTTCTCATTTCATGACAGTCATTGGAATCCGCACAGCAATATTTTTTAGAGATCAAAATATTTGGGGTCGAACACATTAACTTGTTCTCAGCCGTACAATTGGCAGAAGAACTGGAACTTGAGGCCAGTCCTATCAGGCAGCAGAACTTTTTTCAATCAGTCCTTCAGCAGAGACTTTGCATCATATTTGCCACGCACCATTTCCTAAATAACCAGCAGGCTTCATCTTTCCTCAAGCAGGAGGACATTTGTACCTATGGAAGGAGTCCTCTGAAAATAAATGCATGCCATTTTCTCTACTGCAGAAGACTAGGCAGAGGTCATTTCCTCTCAGTCTCAGACACAGGTGTCCCTGTCTGTGGTGCATGCAGGTACCTCCAAGCAGTGAGGGCCTGCTGCCTCCCACTCCTTTTCCATTCCCAGGAGACAGGTGGCTTCCCACCTGGGCAAACTCAGGGTCTGTGGAAGAGGTGGTACACAAGGTCACTCAATGTGATGTTCAATGGATTTGATGCTTACACCTCTGATTTGGTAGTAAAGAACTATATTAATCTTCTAGGCTTCCCTGGTTAAGAGGGAGAAGATGACAAAAGTAACTTGATAGCATTATTATAATATTAATTTTTTATCAGATAAGATTTGCTTTGAGTGTGAGAGCAGAGCGATGGCTTTCCTGATCTTTTTTCAATGAATCACTGGCAAGGGTGGATGCATTACTGTGATTGACTGACTCTAATCTCTGGAATGGATATTCAGAAGACAGCTACAGGGACTTCTCTACTTCTCCTTCATGGTACTGAGGCTAAAGTGAGGTGCCTGCACACTACAAGGTCTTCGGTGAAAGTCTGCAATGTCATCAAGCAGTAGCTGTATGGAAACATATCCACAATGTCACTGGAACTAAGATCAAGACAATACAATTTACTCTCTGGAAGGAATGGATGCATTGAATCAGATAGATCTCATTCCTATAGAATTTTATAACTTTGGCTAAAATCCACTTCAGTCTCAAGATACAGAATGTTTCAACCAATTATTTGTGTCATGCATGATGACTGTTAAATACTTTTTAAAAATTCTTTATTTCAATTCAATGTAGTTAATATATACTGTATTATTAGTTTCAGGGGTAGAATTTAGTGATTCATTAGTCTTCTATAATACCAAGTGCTCATTACATCAAGTGCCCTCCTAATGTCCATCACCCATTTACCCTATCCCCCCAGGCACCTCTCCTCCAGCAACCCTCTGTTTGTTTCCTAGAGTTCAGTGTCTCTTATAGTTTGCATCCCTCTCTTTTTACATCTTATTTTATTTTTCTGTTCCTTCCTGTATGTTCATCTATTCTGTTTCTTAAATTCTACATATGAGTGAAATCATATACTATTTGACTTTATGCTTAGCATAACACTCTATAGTTCCATCTTCATCCTTGCAAATGGCAGATTACATTCTTTTTGATGGCTGGATAATATTCCATTATATATGTATATATATATACCACAAGTTCATTGTCCATTCATCTGTCAATGGACATCTGGGGTCTTTCCAGAGTTTGACTATTGTGGACACTGCTGCAATAAACACTGAGGTGCATGTGCCCCTTCAAATCACTATGTTTGTGTCTCTGGGGGTAAATCCCTAGTAGTGCCATTGCTGGGTCATAGGATGGCTCTATTTTTAACTTTTTGCAGACCTCCATAGTATTTTCCAAGTGACTGTACCAGCTTGCATTCCCAACAACAGTGTAAGAGGTTTCCCTTTTCTCCACATCTTCACCAACATCTGTTGTTTCCTAAATTTAGACATTCTGATGGGTGTAAGGTCATATTTCATTGTGATTTTGATTTGTATTTCCCTAATGCCCTATTATATGGAGCATTTTTTCATGTGTTTGCTGGCCATTTGTATTTCTTCTTTGGATAAACGTCTGTTGATGTCTTCTGCCCATTTCTTGACTGGATTTTTATTGTTTGGGTGTTGAATTTGAAAAGATCTTTACAGATTTTGGATACTAGCCCTTTATCTGGTAAGACATTTGCAAATATCTTTTCCCATTCTGTAGGTTGTCTTTCCATTTTAATGACTATTTTCTTTGCTGTGCAGAAGCTTTTTATCTTGATGAAGTCCCAATAGTTCATTTTTGCCTTTGTTTCCCTTGCCTTTGGAGATATGTCTAGCAAGAATTTGCTGTGGCTAGGGTCAAAGAGGTTGTTGCCTGTATCTTCCTTCAGGATTTTGATGGATTATTGTCTCACATTTAGGTATTTCATCCATTTTGAATTTATTTTTCTGTATGGTATAAGAAAATGGCCCAGTTTCATTCTTCTGCATGTGGCTGTCCAATTTTCCTAAACCAGTTGTTGAAGCAACTGTCTTTTTTCCTTTGGGTATTCTTTTGTGCTTTGTCAAAGATTAGTTGACCATAGAGTTGAGGATCTGTTTCTGGGATCTCTATTCTGTTCCATTGATCTATGTGTCTGTTTTTGTGCCAGTACCATACTGTCTTGATGATTACAGTTTTGTAATATAGCTTGAAGTCTGGAATTGTGATGTAGCCAACTTCTGTTTTCTTTTTCAATGTTCCTCTGGCTATTCGGGGTCTTTTCCAGTGCCATACAAATTTTAGGATTATTTGCTCCAGATCTGTGAAAAATGTTCATGGTATTTTGATAGGGATTGCATTGAATGTATAGATTGCTTTGGGTAGCATAGACATTTTAACAATATTTGTTCTTCCAATCCATGAGCATGAAAAGTTTTTCCATTTCTTTGTGTCTTCCTCAGTTTCTTTCATAAGTGTTCTACAGTTTTCAGAGTATAGATCCTTTACCTCATTGGTTAGGTTTATTCCTAGGTATCTTACGGGTTTTGGTGCAGTTGTAAAAGGATCAAATCCTTGATTTTTCTTTCTTCTGCATCATTGTTAGTGTATAGAAATGCAACTGACTTCTGTGCATTGATTTTATATCCTGTGACTTTGCTGAGTTGCTGTATGAGTTCTAGCAACTTTTGGGTGGAGTATTTTGGGTTTTCTACATAGAATATCATGTCATCTGTGAAGAGAAAGAGTTTGACTTCTTCTTTGCCTACTTGGATGTTTTTTGTATAGTTTTCTTGTCTGATTCTGAGGCTAAGACTTCCGGTACTGTGTTGAAAAACAGCAGTGAGAGTGGGTATCCCTGTTGTGTTCCTGACCTTAGGGGAAAAGGTCTCAGGTTTCCTCTGTTGAGGATGATATTCACAGTGGGTTTTTTGTATATGACTTTATGATATTGAGGCATATTCACTCTATCCCTACATGGCAGAGAGTTTTTATCAAGAAAGAATGCTGTATTTTGTCCAATGCTTTTTCTGCATCTATTAAGAGGATCATAAGGTTCTTTTCCTTTCTTTTATTAATGTGGTATATCACATTTGTGATTTGTGGATGTTGAACTACCCTTGCAGCCCAGGAATAAATCCCACTTGATTGTGGTGAATAGTCCTTTTAATGTACTGTTGGATCCTATTAACGAGTATCTTGGTGAGAATATTTACATCCATGTTCATCAGGGATATTACAGGGTCTGTAATTCTCCTTTTTAGTGAGGTCTTTGGATTGGGGATCAAGGTTATGCTTGCTTCCTAAAATGAGTTTAGAAGTTTTCGTTCCATTTCTGTTTTTTGAAACAATTTCAGAAGAACAGGTATTAATTTTTCTTTAAATGTCTGGTAGAATTCTGCTGGGAGGTCATCCCACCCTGAATTCTTTTTTATTGGGAGATTTTTGATTACTGGTTCAATTTCTTTGCTAGTTATGAGTCTGTTCAGGTTTTCTATTTCTTCCTGTTTCAGTTTTGATAGTTTATATGTTTCTAGGAATGCATCCATTTCTTCCAGTTGCCTAATTTGTTGGCATATAATTGCTCATATTATTCTCTTAAAATTGTTTGTAGTTTTTTGGCATTGGTTGTCATCTCTCCTCTTTCATTTATGATTTTATTTATTTGGATTCTTTCTCTTTTCTTTTTGATAAGTCTGGTTAGGGATTTATCGATCTTATTAATTCTTTCAAAGAACCAGATCCTAGTTTCCTTGATCTGTTCTACTATTATTTTTTTAATTTCTGTATCATTGATTTTTTATCTAATCTTTATTATTTCTCCAGCTCCTTTCAGTGTAAGGTTAGGTTGTGTATTTGAGATTTTTCTTCTTTCTTGAGGAAGGCTTGTATTGCTATACACTTCCCTCTTTGGACCACCTTTGCTGTATTCCCACAGGTTTTGAACTGCCATGTTTTCATTTTCATTTGTTTCCAAGTATTTTTTAAATTCTTTTTTAGTTTCCTGTTTGACCCATTTCATTCTTTAGTAGGATGCTCTTTAGGTATTTGTGGTCCTTCCAAGTTATTTCTTGTGGCTGACTTCAAGTTTTAAAGCATTGTGCCTGAAAAGATGCATGGTATAATCTCAATCTTTTTGTACTGCTTGAGACCTGATTTGTGACCCAGTATGTGGTCTGTTCTGAAGAAAGTTCCATGTGCATTAAAAAAATATGGAATGCTTCATGAATTTGCATGTCATTCTTTCATAGAGGCCATGCTAATCTTTTACATACTATTCCAGTTTTAGTAAATGTGCTGCCAAAGTGAGCACTGTTGTATCATTTTTAACTGTTAAATTTTCTGACATATTGTATCTAAAATATTAAGAGACCATCTTGTCTATTATTTGTTTTAAACTCTGTTTTTGTTTTTTGTTCATCTTTGTTTTGTCAAATAATAGTTTAATTCAAAGCAAACAGCCAGAGAAGAGTAAATTGCAGTTTTTTCCTTCCCTTGAATTAAATTATAAGTGGGGTGAATTTTCAAGTGTTTGCCCTGGTGTTTGACCTTCAGTAACTATAAAGCAGATACTGAAACATTAAGTCATGTGTAAAAACAGTTTATACAAATTACAAAGAAATTTCTGCCAAATGATACATTTGGAAGTGGAGACTTTCCTGTTGGTGTTGGATTTTAAGTCCTGTCAGGAAGATGTCACCTGACCTTGGCCTTTCTTTTCCATATCCTGGAATCAATTCTGTTATGACATCATTAGTTGTGCAGCAAAAACTGCTAAGCTTTGGGGTGAACTCTGTATACTACATGCCAAAGGAATTTCATATGTTTTGTAATTGGAGTTTAGTGAAGAAAGATTTTATTTCATTATTTTCTTAATTTTATCATCATAAAACAAATAAATGCTTCCATATCACTAAAGAGTCAACACTAAGTAGGAAATTTTAAGACATTTTGAAAGGCAGGTTTGTTTTAGTATATTATTAATGAAGCCAAAGAACTTCCTAAATCCCTATACTTTTACCAATTTTCCTTCACCTGGAGAAAGTGAGGTTAATAAGCTCTTTTGACTTGTTCCCCAACATTGGCTGTTTCCCTCATTTGCCATAAGGAAGTTTAGAGAGTGAGCATTTGCTAACACACACCATTAGTCTTGGTCACACAGAATTAACTGGGTGCTTAGGACAAACAATATACAAGTAAAAGTTTTGCTAATTTTTATATTTGCAGGGTATTAAAAAAATGGCAACATATAGATGATTCTATAGATTAAAAGGTAGGTTGACTGTTTAACAACTTGAGTCATAAATACTCAGTATCATTAACTTCTCTTATTACCAATGAGAAGTGCTTTATAAAATATAATCTGAACAACAATGTGTTTTAGGTCTAAGTGACTGGTTTTATATTTTCATTAATTAAGGCTGAATCCTTGCTTTAAAGATTTTGTTATCTTTCCTTGATCAAAGAAGGAAGTTTATATCTTTTGTTTCATATTTTCAATGGAGGAAAGAAAGACATTTTTTAAAAGATTCCATAAACCCTTATAAGCTGCATGGGAAAAATCTTCATCACCCTCAATCTCAATATAGTTGAGTAACTATAAATTGGAGGTGACAGTATATTCCTCTAGAATTTTTTGGTGAATAAAATGAAATATGCCCAAAGATAAAGTGCTTAGAACAGTTTCTGGAGCAAAGTAGTAATAATTATTAAATTATTAAAATAATAACAACCATTCTTTTTGTTACATTATCCTCTTATTTGAGGATACATTATGTATTATCCTCTTATCCTTTTATTTCAGGACAATTATGACTGGTTTTAGTACCATATGCAGAAATTCTTCTCCTTTGCAATCAGTGTCTTTTTATCATAAAGTCTGTGAACTGTGTAATGATAACTCTTAAAGCCAGGCTGATGCCCCAACCCCCATCCCTCAAACATATTTATACAACACAGGCTAGACTGTTTTGCAGTAGCAAAGACATCAACATTTCAGGGGTTTCACAATACAGTAGTTTAGCTCTTGCTCCCACAAAGTCCACCGTAGACTCTACAGAAGCTGTAAGCCATAAGCTATGAGCCAACAGCCAAGCTGCACTGATGTCATTGTTGTCTTTCACAATGGCGCTAACTCACTGTATCACCATCAATTATTACCATCTCTTCCCAATGTCCAGTTCAGTAGTTTAATGTTGGTAGCTTGAAATCATATTTATTTACACCTCAGAAATCAGCAAAAGCTACTAGAGTTGTGTTTTCTTGTTTCAGAAAGCTGGTTGCTGAACATTTATAATACCCTTTACATTAATAACCACTTTCATGAGCTTCCTTGCAAAGTAAGATCATGGAAATTCCCAAACTGGCTTTTGAGTGCTTCCAGCTAGAATATAAATGATTCAAAATAAGTAGAGAAAGTCATGGAGGTACTGTTTTAGGTGGGGTGAACAGGGAAGGCCTTTCTGCAAGGAACAAAATTTAAGTAAAGAGGCAGTCCATGTGGCCAAAGGGGAAACAGCAAATACAAAGACTCTGAAGTATGTTTGAGAAACAGTGTGAAGCAATGGCAGGATGGTAAGTATGATTTCCTGAGCAGCAAACACTGTAGGAACAAAAGGGTTTGGAGGGCACAAGTGCAGGAAATTCAGAAGCTCAGTTCTTTGTACCTGTTGGGCCAGGATCTGAGTGTTGTGCAGAAATAGGAAACTATAAGATATGTTGATGTATTTTATTCATATATGTTGACCTACTTTAGTTTGAGCAATACACTGTGATGAGAATAGAAAATAGAAAGATGTTGAACATTTGTGTGAGGGGCAAGATTTGTATGCAGTATATTTAAGACAATTTCCTACAGTGACCTTCGCAGAAAAGGAAAAAGATTAAAACCAATAAGCTTGGAAACTCAGTGGCTCTGGGGCCATTCAATCAGGATAATAGACTATTTCAGATATGTCCTTGAATAAGTGTGCAGAATGATTCACTTTGTGAAAGAATGCATCCACACCTGAGGTTTGGGCTCTGACTAGTATGCTTTCTCAGATTCACCTCAAAGAATATTTTCTCTCATTTAAATTTTTTTTTCTTCCAGGTGCCATCACTTAATCATTCCATTTGTCTGAATTTTATTTATGAAATTCTTTTAAAACTTTGTCTAGGGACCATTTTTTTTTTTGAAATTCAGTGCATTAGTTGGCAAAATATGGACAGTTCCTATTCATCCCAAAACAATATTCTATTGGTGCTTCTCTTCCACCAGATCATTAGACATTTTTGATGCTTTCATAATCACACGACTTACTGGACTGTTATAAATTTCTATTTTCCCAGACACTTCTGGGGATATTCTCAAGGTTTGTTTTCATTTGTTATATTTGAGTACAATGGACAGGTCCAAGGTTATTATCTGTAGTTATGCATAACTGAAGACAATTTTGAATGATTTAGTTTTCAGAGTTTCTAAACACTGAAGTTATCATTCTCTTTGTGGTGAAGGAGGGTAACACAGCCCTTCACTTGCCTGTAGCTTGGCCTCTGTGCACAGATGGAGCTCAGAACCCAATATGGCCATCTTTCTGAAGGGCCACAGCCCTCACTCATGTTCTCAGTGGTGGGGAAGCTTGTGCGCCAGAGGATACTGGATGTTGTTGGAGGCTTGTGTTCATTTTCCATTTTTCTCTTCATTCTTGTCTTTTGATTCAAATACTGTATTTTCTCTCTTGAGTCTTTGTTTTGCAGTAAGAATTAAAAGAATAAGGGATATTAGAGTTGTTTTATTAGTAAATACTAACATAGTCAAAGAAGTGATAAGCTGACATTAATTAATTAATTCTAAGCACTTTTAATGCTATATTAAATTTAATGCTATATAATATGTTGTGAGATCAACCCTATGAAATTAGTACTATGAATATTAGTATATTGTAAATACTATAATGCAGGCATAAAGTTTAATTTTTTTATAGATCACACAGGTAATATATTGAGGAGTCCTCGTTTGAGCTCAGGAAATTTGATGCTAAAACTCGGCATTCAGTGTTTGCTTTAGTCTCTGCTGTGCTGGAATGCATATCAGACACAGGTATAAAACCAACTATGTGTCATATATTATGAGAAATCTGACAACATATAAAAACTAAGAAGTCATGTTTTCCCAAGCTGCTTCTTCCATCAACTGCCACACCAGCATTTAGGCAGAAGAGTAAATTTTCTCACTCCAAAATCAATACAATGGGTGATTCTTCCATTAAAGTAACTCTTTTTCGATTTCAGTCACATCTAGAAACCACACTCATTCCTCTACCTCTGCCCCTAGTAGGCTTCCCCAGAATTCATGCTGTCCTTTCACACTCTCTCTATCTTGCTTTAGTTTGAGAAAAACAACATCAAGGGATGACTGGGTGGCTCAGTCAGTAAAGTGTCTGACTTCAGGTCAGATCATGATCTCAGGGTCCTAGGATCGATTCCTGTGTCGGGTTCCCTGCTCAGCCTGGAGTCTGCTTCTCCTTCTCCCTCTCCTTCTACTCATGCTCTCTCTCTGTCAAATAAGTAAATAAAATCTTTAAAATAATAACAATAATAAACAGCAAGCCAGACAAACTAAAAATGTCTTGGCACAACCAGTTGTGCATTGCTGTGATGAGGAGCTGGCCTCCCAGTTGGGTCTCGCTGTTGGGTTGAACTAAACAATTCACAGAACAGCAGCTGAATATAACCATGTGTTATTAAATCATATATTTTAAATTCCTGTACTCAGGAATCACTGAACAAGAAATGCAGCTGGAAGTGAGCCCTGAGAATGTTCAGGGAAAATAGAAGACAGGGTCTCCTTTCCATAGACATCAGGGATGCTGTTTTTGTCTCTCACCCAATAATATTACTAGCCCTAAAGCTGAATAATTGTATGTATGGAGCTTTATTATCTGCCCCCTTTTCACTCAGATATCCATGTTGGTCTAGTCAGCTATAACCAAAGGATGTTAAGTCACACAGGACAGGTGAACTTCAGGGAACATACTTGTGAGTGAGTTCCCTGCCTTACAAAGTACCTTTAAGTTTAAATAAATAAATAAATAAATAAAATCACTACTCTAAGGAAAAATTGATGTTTCTGTATACTTTTTTTTTTAAAGATTTTATTTATTTATTTGACAGAGAGAGAGATCACAAGTAGGCAGAGAGGCACGCAGAGAGAGAGGGGGAAGCAGGCTCCCTGCTGAGCAGAGAGCCCGATGTGGGGCTCGATCCCAGGACCCTGAGACCATGACCTGAGCTGAAGGCAGAGGCTTAACCCACTGAGCCACCCAGGCGCCCCAGATGTTTCTGTATACTTATCTTGATTCCATCTCATACAATGTATAAACCCTGCTAGTAGATTAAGGTATACTTGAAAATGATGTATTGGTAGAAGTCTTAAATTCAGGGTTATAAAGTGAAGTCTTAGTTACCCAAGAATACAAAAGTCAGTATTCTCACGACTGAAATTTGCTGAGAGGCACATACATTTCCCATTACAGATGACCAACACAGCTGGGCCATATTTCACTTCCAGTATTATAAAATCACATGTTAAATTTAGTAGAATACAGAAACATATACACTGAACTACCTGAGTACAGGAAATTAAAATATATATGATTTAATAACACATGGTTATATTCTTTTATGCCACCATAGATATGTACCCATATATTGCCAAAGTCAAAGAAGATTGAATACAAAACTAGTAAGTCCCATGATCTCTTCATGTAAAACAATCTGATTGATTGAGATATATAATCAGGCGAAATAACTTCATGTAAATGAGAAAAGCAGATGACATACAAAGATGAGAACAATTTCACTGCTATATTCTCTTCATTACTTGCAGTATTGTTGGGCTGTAGGACAAGTACTCAGGCCCAGTTGTTTAGACATGCATAGTCTATGTGTGTAGTATGTATACACATTATGTATTATAGTCTCTAAACACACAAGACACATACAACAATGTTCCTAACAGCACTATTCATCATAGTCCTAATTGGAAACAAACCTAAAGTTTGCAATAGTGATAAGTTCAGGAAATGCTGCACTTGACAGCCGTGAGAATGAGCTACTGATACACTGTAATATGGATGACTCTTAGATGTGTAATATTAAGCAGAAGAATGAAAATGGAAAAAGAAAATGTCCTATAGATTTCCCTTTTTGTAAAGGTCTGAAATAGGCCAGGCTGCCTGCTGGTGGTGGAGGTCATCTTCAGGCCGGCGTTCCAAGAGGGCCAGAGGCCACAGCTGTGGGTGCTGGTAATGAATGTTCCAGTTCTTGATTTTTGTTATAGTTCCCTGGATATTTCACCTTGTGAAAATGAATCATACACTTTCCTATATGTATGTTATGTTCCAAAACATTGAAGTGATTTAAATTTGTGTTTCCCTAATTGCTGATGATGTCAGGCCTCTGTTCAGTGCTTCTTTGACAACCATGTATCTTCAGTAATGAACTAGCTCTTCATTTCTTTTCTCCATGTTTAATTAGGATTGTTTACGTCTAGATCGTTTAGTTCTGAGAGTATTTATATATTCTGTATCCTGTAACTTTACCAGACATGTGGTTAAAAATACTGTATTTTATACTCAGGAGATTATATCTTTCTCATTTTAATGGTATCTTTCAGGGAGCAAAAAAAAATTAATTATTATAAAGTCCAATTTTCAATGTTTTTCTTTTATAATTATGCATTTTCTGTCAAGTCTATAGATTTTCTCCCATGTTTTTATTTTCTAAATGTTTTTTGTTTTTTTTTTTTTGTTTTAAGATTTTATTTATTTGTCAGAGAGAAAAAGAGCACACAAACAGAGGGAGTGGCAGGCAGAAGGAGAAATGAGCTCCCTGCTGAGCAAGGAGCCTAATGTGGGACTCGATCCCAGGACCGTGAGATCATGACCTGAGCCAAAGGCAGACGCTTAACCCACTGAGCCACCCAGGTGTCCCACAAAGTTTTATCATTTTTATATTTTACAGTTAAATCTGTGATCCATTTTGTACAAATTCTGAGACTTTTTTGCCTATGAACATCTAATAGTTCCAGCACCGTTTGTTGAAAAGACTATCTTTCCTTCATTAAGGTGCTTTTGCACATCTGTCAGAAATCAGTTGGGCATATTTATATGGGTCTGTTTCTGGGTTTCACTGCTCTTTGGGCTTATCTTGTGCTAAAACACATAGTCTTGATAATACAGCATTATAGTAAGTCTTGAAATTCAATAGACTAATTTTCCCTTTTTATTCTTCTTTGCAACTACCATACAACCCAGCAATTATATTCCTGGGCATTTGTCCCCAGGAAGTAAAGACTTATGTTTACACAGAAGCCTGTCTGTGAAGGTTTACAGCAGTTTTATTCATAATAGTCAAAATGTGGAATCCTCCCTATCCACTAAACAAACTGCAGTGGACAACATCTCAGCAATTCAACATGAACAAAATGAACTACTGATACACCAAAAAACTAGATGAACTTTCTGAGAATTATACTGAATGAAAAAGCCAGTCATTAGGGATCATTTGGTACATTACTCCCTTTATAAAATAATCAAGTTATGCAAGTGGAGAAGAGGTTAGTGCTTCTCAGGGTTTAAGGATCTGAGGGGGCAGACAAGGTGGTGTGGCTTTGAGAGGACAGCATGAGGAACCCTCACAGCAATGAAAATACTCTTTATCTTGACTGTGGCAATGTCAGTATCCTGCTGGTGATAGTTACTACAGTCCTGCAAGGTATTAGTGCTATGGGAGAAATGGGATAGAGCACATGAGATGTTTCTTTTCTTTTTCTAAAAGTGGCATGTGAATCTACAGTGCCTTGAAATAGAGTTTAATTAAACAAAATGTGCCCATGCAAAGCAAACAAGGGAGGGGAGGGACCTGAAATATAGAATGTGAACAGAGAACGCATAGTTACAAGATACAAGATACAAAAGGAAAAGAGTTTCAAGAAGTGAGGAATGACTGGGAGGACCAGAGTGCAAGATCAGGGAAGACAGGGGCCAGTTCTGTGGTATTTATGGTTTGATTACCAGCTGTAGCCCAATAATCAACACCAAGTGTCCACCGTAGAAAATGGCTTAAAGACTATAAATGGAAGAATGTCAAATATCTCATAGAGACAATTTGTGTTTGGACTAAGAAGTGATAGACTTTGCAAATATTTTAACAGAACTGAGAAGGACATCAGTGCCATCATGCATTTAAGAAAGGAACAATAAATGAGGAATAAGAAATTGAGAATCAAACTGAATTCAGAAAAGCCTGGCCATGAAGAGTAGAAGGGAAATAAATTTGCTGAAAGAAAACACAGTGTGGAGGAGGGGAGGAGTCAAGATGGCGGAGAAGTAGCAGGCTGAGACAACATCGGGTAGCAGGAGATCAGCTAGATAGCTTATCAAACCATTCCAAACACTTACAAATCCAACAGGAGATCAAAGAGAAGAAGAGCAGCAATTCTAGAAACAGAAAATCAATCACTTTCTGAAAGGTAGGACTGTGGAGAAGTGAATCCAAAACGATGGGAAGATAGACTGTGGGGGGAGGGACCAGCTCCCGGCAAGTGGCGGAGCAAGGGAGCACAAAATCAGGACTTTTAAAAGTCTGCTCCACTGAGAGACATCTCTCCAGAGGCTAAACCGGGGTGAAGCGCACACAGGGACAACGTGGCCTCAGGTCCCACGGGGTCACAGAAGGATCGAGGGTGTCTGAGTGTCACAGAGCTCGCAGGTATTAGAGCTGGGAAACTGACTACAGAGACAGAGCCGAGGAGTGAGCTCTCAACTCGGGGTTGCCTTGAATCGTAATCTGTGTCACAGGCCACTGCTCTGTGAGTGGGGATCCCACAAGATCCGGGGAGACCACTCTGGAATAGCTCAGGGATTTGTGGGGTTCAAAGACTCCAGGCGGAGCTGTGTGCCAGAGACAGACATGCTTGGTCACAGGATGGGTGAGCTCAGAGCGCAGTCGGAGGCCAGGAAGACGGGAGTGAGTGAGCGCTTTTCTCTGAGGGTGCACTGAGGAGTGGGGCCCCGAGCTCTTGGCTCCTCTGGCCAGAGATTGGGAGGCTGCCATTTTCATTCCCGTCCTCTGGAACTCTATGGAAAGTGTTCAGGGAACAAAAGCTCCCGAGAGTGAACCAGAGCGGATTACTTAGCCTGGCCCCTGGTAAGGGCGGTGCAATTCTCCCTGGGACAAAGACACTCGAGCACCACTACAACAGGCTCCTCCCCCAGAAGATCAACAAGAAATCCAGCCAAGACCAAGTTCACTTACCAAGGAGAACAGCGGAATTCCAGAGGAGGAGAAAGCAAAGCATGGAATTCATGGCTTTCTCCGCATGATTTTTTAGTCCTGCAAAGTTCATTAATTTTTAATTTTTTTCTGCTAATTTTTTTAAACTTTTACCCTTTCCTCTTAACTTTTTTTAACTAGTTTATCTTAACAATAACTTTCATAAAAAAAAAAAACTTTTTTGAGCCTTCATTATTATAGTCATATTTTATCCTTCATTGTATCTAACTTTATTTTTTGTATACACGTAGGGTTTTTTCTTCTAAAAATTTTGGGGTACAACTTCTTCTTATAGATCAAAATATACCCTAAGTCTAACACTGGCCTTGTTCTAGTCTCCAGCCCAAGCAAATTCTCTCCACTTTCTTTTTCTTTATTCTCCCAACCAACTTACCTTATCAACTCCTTTTTTAGAAATTAAAAAAAAATTTTTTCATGTTTATAGTCATATTCCATTCCTTCATTGTGTTTACCCTTATATATGTTTTTCATTCTTTAAAATTTTGGGTGGTAGTTTCTTCTAAGAGACAAAAATACTTCCAAAATTAAGTGGGTGACCCTACTCTAGTCACCAGTCCAATATGTGTGTGTGTGTGTACACACACACACACATATATATATATATATTCTTTTTTTATTCTTTCTTTATTTGTTTTCTTTTTTTAATTTTTTTTCTGAACTTCTCTTTACTCCCTTACTCCCCCCCATAATTTGAGGTCTCTTCTGATTTGGTTAAAACACATTTTCCTGGGGTCATTGCCACCCTTTTAGTATTTTATTCCCTCATTCATATATTCTTATCTGGACAAAATGACCAGGTAGAAAAACTCACCACACACACAAAAAGAACAAGAGGCAGTACCGAAGGCTAGGAACCTAATCAATACAGACATTGGTAATATGTCAGATCTAGAGTTCAGAATGATGATTTTCAAGGTTCTAGCAGGGCTCAAAAAAGGGCATGGAAGATATTAGAGAAATCCTGTCTGGAGAAATAAAAGCCCTTTCTGGAGAAATAAAAGAACTAATATCTAACCAAGTTGAAATAAAAAAATCTATTAATGAGGTGCAATAAAAAATGGAGGCTCTTACTGCTCGGATAAATGAGGAAGAAGAAAGAATTAGTGGTATAGAAGACCAAATGATAGAGAACAAAGAAGCTGAACTAAAGAGGGACAAACAACTACTGGACCACGAGGGGAGAATTTGAGAGATAAGTGATACCATAAGACGAAACAACATTAGAATAAATGGGATTCCAGAAGAAGAAGAAAGAGAGAGGGGAGCAGAAGTTATATTGGAGAGAATGATTGTAGAGAATTTCCCTAATATGACAAAGGGAACAAGCATCAAAATCCAGGAGGTGCAGAGAAACCCCATCAAAATCAATAAGAATAGGTCCACACCCCGTCATCTAATAGTAAAATTTACAAGTCTTAGCGACAAAGAAAAAATCCTGAAAGCAGCCTGGGACAAGAAGTCTGTAACATACAATGGTAAAAGTATTAGATTGGCAGTGGACTTATCCACAGAGACCTAGCAGGCCAGAAAGAACTGGCATGATATATTCAGAACACTAAAAGAGAAAAACATGCAGCCAAGAATACTATATCCATCTAGTCTATCATTGAAAATAGAAGGAAAGATAAAAAATCTTCCAAGACAAACAAAAACTGAATTTGCAAACACCAAACCAGCTCTACAGGAAATATTGAAAGGAGTCCTCTAAGCAAACAGAGAGCCTAAAAGTAGTAGATTAGAAAGGAACAGAGACAATATACAGGAACAGTCACCTTACTGGCAATACAATGGCACTAAATTCATATCTCTCAATAATTACCCTGAATGTAAATGGGCTAAATGCCCCAATCAAAGACACAGGGTATGAGAGTGGATGAAAAAACAAAACCCATCAATATGTTGCCTACAAGAAACTCATTTCAGACCCAAAGACACCTCCAGATTTAAAGTGAGGGGGTGAAAAACAATTTACCACGCTAATGGACATCAAAAGAAAGCTGGGGTGGTTATCCTTATAGCAGATCAATTAGATTTTAAGCCAAAGACTATAATAAGAGATGAGGAAGGACACTATAGCATTCTCAAAGTGTCTGTCCAAAAAGAAGATCTAACAATTTTAAATATCTATGCCCCTAACATGGGGGCAGCCAACTATATAAACCAATTAATAACAAAATCAAAGAAACGCATTGACAATAATACAATAATAGTAGGGGACATTAACACTCCCCTCACTGAAATGGACAGACACTCAAGCAAAAGATCAACAAGGAAGTAAAGGCCTTAAATGACACACTGGACCAGAAGGACATCACAGACATATTCAGAACATTCCATCCCAAAGCAACAGAATATACATTCTTCTCTAGTGCACATGGAATATTCTCCAGAATAGATCACATCCTGGGTCATAAATCAGGTCTCAACCAGTATCAAAAGATTGGGATCGGGGCGCCTGGGTGGCTCAGTGGGTTAAGCTGCTGCCTTCGGGTCAGGTCATGATCTCAGGGTCCTGGGATTGAGCCCCGCGTTGGGCTCTCTGCTCGGTGGGGAGCCTGCTTCCCTTCCTCTCTCTCTGCCTGCCTCTCTGCCTACTTGTGATCTCTCTCTGTCAAATAAATAAATAAAATCTAAAAAAAAAAAAAAAAGATTGGGATCATTCCCTGCATATTTTCAGACCACAATGCTCTGAAGCTAGAACTCAATCCCAAGAGGAAATTTGGAAAGAACCCAAATACATGGAGACTAAAGAGCATCCTTCTAAAGAATGAATGGGTCAACTAGGAAATTAAAGAAGAATTGAAAAAATTCATGGAAACAAATGATAATGAAAACACAACGGTTCAAAATCTGTGGGACACAGCAAAGGCAGTCCTGAGAGGAAAATATATAGCGATACAAGCCTTTCTCAAGAAACAAGAAAGGTCTCGAATACACAACCTAACCCTACACCTAAAGAAGCTGGAGAAAGAACAACAACGAGAGCCTAAACCCAGCAGGAGAAGAGAAATCATAAAGATCAGAGCAGAAATCAATGAAATAGAAACCCAAAAAACAATAGAACAAATCAATGAAACTAGGAGCTAGTTCTTTGAAAGATTTAATAAGATTGATAACCTCCCAGCCAGACTTATCAAAAAGAAAAGAGAAAGGACCCAAATAAATAAAATCATGAATGAAAGAAGAGAGATCACAACCAACACCAAAGAAATACAAACAATTATAAGAACATATTATGAGCAACTCTACGCCAACAAGTTTGACAATCTGGAAGAAATGGATGCATTCCTAGAGACATATATACTACCACAACTGAACCAGGAAGAAATAGAAAACCTGAACAGACCCATAATCAGTAAGGAGATTGAAACAGTCATTAAAAATCTCCAAACAAAAGCCCTGGGCCAGATGGCTATCCAGGGGATTTCTACCAAACATTTAAAGAAGAATTAATTCCTATTCTCCTGAAACTGTTCCAAAAAATAGAAATGGAAGGAAAACTTCCAAACTCATTCTATGAGGCCAGCATCACCTTGATTCCAAAACCAGACAAGGATCCCATCAAAAAAGAGAATTACAGACCAATATCCTTGAACACAGATGCGAAAATTCTCACCAAAATAATAGCCAATAGGATCCAACAGTACATTAAATGGATTATTCACCACGACCAAGTGGGATCTCTTCCAGGGCTGCAAGGTTGGTTCAACATCCAAAAATCAATGTGATACAATACCTTAATAAAAGAAAGAACAAGAACCATATGATACTCTCAATAGATGCTGAAAAAGCATTTGACAAAGTATAGCATCCCTTTCTGATCAAAACTCTTCAAAATGTAGGGATAGAAGGCACATACCTCAATATTATCAAAGCCATCTATGAAAAACCCACCGCAAATATCATTCTCAATGGAGAAAAACTGAGAGCTTTTTGCTAAGGTCAGGAACATGGCAGGGATGTCCACTATCACCATTGTTATTCAACATAGTACTAAAAGTCCTAGCCTCAACAATCAGACAACAAAAAGAAATTAAAGGCATCCAAATTAGCAAAGAAGAAGTCAAACTATCACTCTTTGCAGATGATATGATACTATATGTGGAAAACCCGAATCTCCTAGAACTTGTACAGGAATTCAGTAAAGTGTCAGGATATAAAATCAATGCACAGAAATCAGTTGCATTTCTTTACACCAACAACAAGACAGAAGAAGAAGAAATTAAGGAGTCAATTACATTTACAACTGTACCCAAAACCATAAGATACCTAGGAATAAACCTAACCAAAGAGGCAAAGAATCTATATTCAGAAAAATATAAAGTATTCATGAAAGAAATTGAGGAAGACACAAAGAAATGGAAAAATGTTCCATGCTCTTGGATTGGAACAACAAATATTGTGAAAATGTCTATGCTACCTAAAGCAATCTACACTTTTAATGCAATCCCTATCAAAATCCCATCCATTTTTTTTCTAAGAAATGGAACAAATAATCCTAAAATTTATATGGAACCAGAAAAGACCTTGAATAGGCAAAGGAATGCTGAAAAAGAAAGCCAAAGTTGGTGGCATCACAATTCCAGACTTCAAGCTCTATTACAAAGCTGTCATCATCAAGACAGTATGGTACTGGCACAAAAACAGACACGTAGATTAATGGAATAGAATAGAGACCCCAGAAATAGACCCTCAACTCTATGGTCAACTAATCTTTGACAAAGCGGGAAAGAATATCCAATGGAAAAAAGACAGCCTCTTCAACAAATGCTGTTGGGAATATTGGACAGCCACATGCAGAAAAATGAAATTGGACCACTTCCTTACACCACACATGAAAATAGACTCAAAATGGATGAAGGACCTCAATGTGAGAAAGGAATCCATCAAAATCCTCGAGGAGAACACAGGCAGCAACCTCTTCGACTCAGATGCAGCCACTTCTTCCTAGGAACGTCGCCAAAGGCAAGGGAAGCAAGGGCAAAAATGAATTATTGGGACTTCATCAAGATCAAAAGCTTTTTCACAGCAAAGGAAACAGTTAACAAAACCAAAAGACAACTGACAGAATGGGAGAAGATATTTGCAAATGACATATCAGATAAAGGGCTAGTATCCAAAATCTATAAAGAGCTTAGCAAACTCAACACCCAAAGAACAAAGAATCCAATCAAGAAATGGGCAGAGGACATGAACAGCCATTTCTGCAAAGAAGACATCCAGATGGCCAACAGACACATGAAAAAGTGCTCCACATCACTCGACATCAGGGAAATCCAAATCAAAACCACAATGAGATACCACCTCACTCCAGTCCAAATGGTAAAATTAACAATTCAGGAAATGACAGATGCTGGCCAGGTTTCAGAGAAACGGGAACCCTCCTGCACTGTTGGTGGGAATGCAAGCTGGTGCATCCACTCTGAAAACAGCATGGAGTTTCCTCAAAAAGTCAAAAATAGAGCTACCCTATGACCCATCAATTGTGCTACTGGGTATTTACCCTAAAGATACAAACATAGTGATCCGAAGGGGCACATGCACCCAAATGTTTATAGCAGCAATGTCCACAATAGCCAAACTATGGAAAGAACCTAGATGTCCAACATCAGATGAATGGATAAAGAAGATGTGGTGTATATATATGCAATGGAATACTATGCAGCCATCAAAAGAAATGAAATCTTGCCATTTGGGATGATGTGGATGGAACTAGAGGGTATTATGCTTAGCGAAATAAATCAATCGGAGGACAACTATCATATGATCTCCCTGATATGAAGAAGTGGAGATGCAACGTGGAGGGTGTCAAGGGTAGGAAAATAATAAATGAAACAAGATGGGATCGGGAGGGAGACAAACCATAAGAGACTCTTAATGTCACAAAACAAACTGTGGGTTGCTGGGGGGAGGGGGGAGGGAGAGGGTGGTGGGGTTATAGACATTGGGGAGGGTATGTGTTATGGTGAGTGCTGTGAAGTCTGTAAACCTGGCGATTCACAGACCTGTACTCCTGGGGCTAATAATACCTTATATGTTTATAAATTTTTTTTTTAATTATAAAGTAAAAAAAAAAGGAAACATATTGTGGAAAGTATCATTCATAAGACATTTCTTATGATTTTTTTATATTACTACATGCTTTTTATCTGCTGTTAATATGGAAATTAAGTAATTTAGACATTTTAAGGATAAATTATACAGGTAAAATAATATCACGAAGTTACCCTGTCTTTTTGACTTGGCAACCATCAGCTCACTAGTGAGGAGACATCATGCCGAGAAGTGACATCATATAGCCACAACCACCGCGCTCCTGGGTGGCAGCCCTGATACCCAGCACCCATGAAGAAATCAACACATATCTGTTAAATAATAGTAGAAAGAATGAGTGGCAGAGAAAGAAAACAAGACAGGTACTAACAAATGATCCCTCCCACCATAAAGCCTTTTTCTTTCTTCTATGTCATGCTTTGTATTTTGATTAGGTCTTCTTTTAGGGGAAATAACGTTCTCCCCCAAGTACTCAATAACATAGTTTCAAGTAAATGAAAAAAAAAAAGAAAACTAACATTTTTTTCTAAGCCATGTTGGTACCCAAGATATGTTAATGTGAGGAAGAGGCATCTTGATATCAATTTTCCTCATACACAGATTTCCTTGTAGCATCCGTTAATCTGCAGGTTAAATTTTATACTGTAAGCATCAGTCAGTACACAAAACTCTGATTGGGTGAACCCATGTTCAGCCCACAGATGACCTCCTGGAGTCTGGATTTAGAATAGGATTCACAGCTTTGTGAAAAAAGGGACATGGATTATACCAGCTCATTATGACTCAGGAAGTGTGATAATGAACATGGCAGCCATCTATGATGACTGAAGAGAACAAGATGGATACATATGGTCTTCTGTATTATTTTACTCTTTTTCAACTTGTATAATCCATAGTTATTTTATAGCAGTTTATAACTTATAGTCTTAACATTATAACTACTGCCTAATTTAATTAAAATAACTAGGTCATCTCATTTAACAATCATTGCTTTGACATTTTCTAAACTCATAGTCCTTTGAAATTGTCTCCATTTTGCAGGTCATTAGATATGTGTCCATCTTAGAAGTTTCAAAAATCATTGCTTTCAGATTCTCTCTTTAATAATAGCTCTGAAGCTCAAACCTTTTATCTTTTAAATGTTTTCTTTCTTTAAGATAGTCTAACATAAATCTATTAAGTTTGGGTCTAAGGAATATTTATTTCTATGAACCTTGAACTGAAGAAATCCAATGAGAAAAAAGAGACTCGATATATCCCCACATGCAAAGAAATGGTTAGAAATGCACTTTATAATGAAGCTTACCAGTTGATAATATCTGCACTTGCATGCCCCAGTGGTGCTCACTCCCTCCTGATTTTGTTATGCCTACTTAAAAATCAATAGACAAAATCTTCAGAAAATATTAATTTCACAGTGTGACTCTGGGAAGAAGTACAGGTCTCACTAAAAGCAGTAACCTTAACATAGTTCAGATTCCCTTTCCTTAAATTCAGCCTTGAGCTCTTTCCTTTAGTAAGCAGATAAACAATCCAGGTGTCCTTTCTCTGATGCAAAGCGATGGAGTCCCAGGCACGTTTCTTCCAGTTAAGTCTTTATGTCATTACGAGCAGCTAATAGGAAGACTTACCACAGGACCTCATGTGGATACTTACAATTTGTATACAGAAAGCTGAAGACCATGACACGTTGTAAGACGGCAGTATAGGCAAAATCTCTGCCTAGAGTGGAGCACACTTCATGCTTTTCATATGGAAACAAGTTAGAGTTCACTCATGTCTAGCATATTGCAAATCGCTTTATTCTTCAGTCTGTTGGCTATAAAGAGTCAGCAGGGGAATCCACCACTGCACCTGTATCCAAGTGAGCGAGCATCACTGCACCTTGAAGCAGCCAGGGAGGGCCAGGGGCTGTTTGCTTGGTAATATTAATCCCAGCTCCATCTGACACAGGTTACAATGTCCCTGAGTTACTGTTTACTGAAAGATATGTAGAGCCTTTCATGTTTTCTTCTTTATTTTTAATTCTTAGCATCAGTTCTGCAACTCTGCATAACCACGCAGCCACATCAGAAGGTGCTGGTGACTCCGTTGTATCCAAATATCCCCTCCTGGTCTTCTCATCCTCACAGCTGAACATGGTTGCAGAACACACACACACACAGCATGCCATGACTTGTTTCACTTTATGACCACATGAGCAGTTGTGACTATGTCCAGAAGCATAGAATGAGAACAAACACACAAATCCACGGCCTGCAGGTGCAGCGTGTGCACAGGTAAGAATGAAGCTGCCAGAGCATATCAGAAAATAACCAAAAATGAACAGCCTGTATTACCACCCCAAAGCTGTAGAAAGAGCCGGTTAGTCCCCAAAAGGGAAAAATAAAGGAACCAATAGAAATCAATAGAGAGAAATGAAAAAAAAAAAAAAAACTAACTAAAAATTGCTTCATGAAAAAGATTAATAATATTGATAAATTCTGGCAAGTCTGATCAAGAGGAATGAAAATAAGCAATACCAAGAAAGAGAAAACTTTACTTTAAATCTTATAAAGATATTATGATATGAATTGAGATTGTGGGTCATTATGAACCAATACATTTCACAACATGATGGAAATGGGTGAATTCTTTGAAATACAGAGTTTCCTGCTTTCCCTCCCTCTTTGCCTGCCTCTCTGCCTACTTGTGATTTCTCTTTGTGAAATAAATAAATAAAATCTTTAAATAAAAAATAAAATCTAAAATAAAATAAAATAAAAAAATAAAATCTAAAAAAATGAATTCATCAAATTGACACAAAACACAAAATGTCTGGAGTGACGTCTCAAAGAAACTGAATCTGTATTTACAAACTTGACACAAACTGAATGCCAGCACCAGATGGTTTCATTTGCAAGTTCTACTAAACGCTTAAAAATGTAGTAATGATTGGGGCGCCTGGGTGGCTCAGTGGGTTAGAGCCTCTGCCTTCGGCTCAGGTCATGATCCCAGGGTCCTGGGATTGAGCCCTGCATGGGGCTCTCTGCTCCGCAGGGAGCCTGTTTCCCCTTCTCTCTCTCTGCCTGCCTCTCTGCCTACTTGTGATCTCTCTCTGTCAAATAAATAAATAAAGTCTTTTTTAAAAAATGTAGTAATGACAACCTTACTCAAACTCATCTAGAAAACAGAAAAGGAGGAAACATTTCATGAGGACAATAACACTGATATCAAAACCTTCTACAATATTTCAAGGAAAGAAAATTATTCTCAGAAACTTAGTCACAGAACTCCTAAATTCAGTATTAGAAAATCAAATCCAGAATAATATAAAATAATACCTCTGCCCAAGTGGGTGTTCTCTCACTTCTAGAACTGAATAAGGGAATTTAGTGATGTCGCAGCATCTGATAAATCTATAGAAATCAACTGTATTTAACTGAATTAGGTAAAACTCTATGCCGGTGATTTGACATTCCCTAAATCCCTAACACAGAACCTCCTTCTCTCCCCTGGTGCCTTCTAATTGCCCATGCCCACTCTGTTGCACAGGGCTGCTGCTGTCCTTCATGAGGAGACATTGGTTTGCATTCATTTCAATGACTCAGAGTTCTTCAGCATGAACCACGTGTCCGCCACTGTACTCTACAGCGGGACATTTATAATATACTCTCTTCCTCCAGGGAAGAGGCTACAAGTCACACTCATTGCTATTTAATATCCAGTATGTCTTGATTTTGCTTGGCTTTAATCTCAGAGTGAAAATCTTAGAAAATATTTGCCCACCATTCTTACTTCTTTACCAGGGTCCTTCTATTTACTTATTTCATTTCCCTTAGTATAAATTTTGGACTTCCAGACCATGTATTATACAACTAGAACTGAAGAAAATTAAAAAATTAAAATTAAAAAAAAAAAAAAGATCTGAGAAGCATCCGTGACCTCTGTAGACAAGTCCTCACTTTGAAAAATAATTCTACAAAGCAAGATTGAAAAAGAAAAAAACTGGAGATATCACAATCCCAGATTTCAAGTTATATTATAAAGCAGTAGTAACTAAAACACAATGGTACTGGGATAAAGTAGACACATAGATCAATAGAATAGAACAGAGAACCCATAAATACACTGACAATTACATGGTTAATTGATCTTTTATTGAAGATTTGTTATTAATGAACTAATACTAGTTGTTTAATGGAGTCTTTATCTGGTTTTGGCATCAGAGTCATGCTGGCCTCATAACTGAATTTGGAGGTTTTCTTTCCTTTTCTATTTCTTTGGAATGTTTGAGAAGAATAGGTATTAATGCTTCTTTAAGAGTTTGGTAGAATTCAAATGAGAAACCTTTTGGACCAGGACCAGGACATTTGTTTGTTGGGAGAGTTCTGATTACTGATTCATGTTCTTTACTGGTTATGGGTCTGTTCAAGTCTTTTCTTTCTTCCTGTTTCATTACTGGTAGTTTGTATATTTCTAGGAATTTATCCATTCCATTCAGGTTGTCCAATTTGTTGGCATTTAGTTTTTCATAATATCCTTTTATAATTGTTTGTATTTCTGTGGTGTTGGTTGTGATCTCTCCTCTTCATTTGTAATTTTATTTATTTGGATCCTTTCTCTTTTCTTTTTAGGAAGTCTGCCTGGATGTTTATCAATTGTATTAATTTTTTTCACAGAACTAGCTCTTGGTTTCATTTATCTGTTCTATTATTTTTTTTAGTTTCTATATTATTTATTTCTGCTCTAATGTTTATTATTTCCTTCTTCTGACTTTAGGCTTAATTTGTTGGGTTTTTGTTTTTGTTTTTGTTTTGTAGCTCCTGAAGGTATAAGGTTAGGTTGTTCATTTCAGATTTTTCTTACTTCTTGTCTGTATTGTTATATACTTCCCTCTATGGCTGCTTTTGCTGCATCCCAAAGGTTTGGAACTATTGTGATTTCAGTTTCATTTGTTTCTGTGAATTTTTTTTTATTTTTTCTTTTCATATCCTGGTCGACCCATTCATTATTTAGTAGTTAACCTCTGTATATGTGGTCTTTACAGACGTTTTTTGTGATTGACTCATAGCACTGTGCATGGTATGACTTCAGTCTTCCCTTGTTCGTTTAAAGTCTGTTTTAAGACCTAATATGTGATCTATTCTGGAGAATATTCCATGGGGCATATTTATTCTTAACATTAATTATAGTCTTTGCATGATTAGCTTCTTTTACCAACTATGTAGTTATATTAGAATGTGTATAATTTACTCACTATAATTGTTGTAATTTAGCAAAAAGCTCTAAAAGTAACAAAAATACAGGTTTATTTCTAGAACTAAAAGGCATCAATGTAGCTCTATGCCTAGTAAGTCTCTTCCTTGTTTTCCCATATTCCTTATGCTTATTTACTTAGGAGGTTACATGATACACTATCGTGTTTTTTTCATAGTTGTTTTTATTTCTTCATTTAGACTATGATCTATTTGAGGGAAGGTTGTGCATTTTATCCATCTTTGACTGTCCAGACTGTTTGCTTCTCCTTACCCACGAGTTCAATGAATATGTGAATGAAGGGATGACCCTGCATCCTACCAAAGTCTTCATCTTCTCATTCCTTACTCCACCTCATTAATTACCTTGAATAATGTAACTTCATTTTTAGTAATCAAGGAAAGTCTGATATAGAAATTAAAACATCCTGGGACATATGTTATTATCTCTAATTATTGATATATTATAAGAGAATTTTAAGGAATTCCCTAGTATGTAATCCTAGTCTTTGTAAAAACAGAAACAAATTTGTTTAATGCATAAGTATAGACTTCAGTTTATAAGAAGTATTTTAATTATGAATTTAATGTCATCATGAAATCTTAAAAGTTGTTAACAACTCAGAAAAATTCAGAACTTTTAAATTTTTGGTTGGAATGCAATTGGGACTACTTTACACATTAATAAAATTGATTAGGTAATTGCTCAATCTACACTTGGTTTTGTAACAAATAGTTGAAGAGCAAGAGTAGAAGGAACGTAGAGTTCATTTATTTCAAGATTTGAAACAAGGTCAAAAGAGATAAAGGGGCTTTTTGAAGATCAGGGTACTCTAAGAAAAGAGACCTTGCATGGGAGCCTGGTCCTATTTCCTATTTGCCTTCTGCTACCGCCTTCTTTATTATTTTACCAGAAATTCATTCAGCCAAAAGGTTATGGTATTAAAAACCATTTTTTGATGCATAAAATATATAATCTCCATAAAATACATTAATCTTAAGTATACAACTCAAACAATTTTTATATAAGCATATATCTGTTGTAACCTCCACTTATCAAGATATTGAATGATTCTATCTCATATACTTCTTCAAATAAATACAATATAGTCTTGATGTAGTGTGATAAGTGGAATCAAGACTCCAATAGGGTCAAATGAGATGGTGTTGTTGTTTTTTTGTTGTTGTTGTTGTTGTTGTTTTGTTTTGTTTTTTGGAGTTAACAAAATGGTGGATGACCTGCAAATATAGCTAATTGGCCAAGAGTTTGGGAGTGCGGTTGCAGGATCAAACTACCCTGGGACATGTTGTGAACTGGCTCCATCCAGTGATGATCAACCACTGTCCCTTGAAAAACCATGGGTATAATTCTGGGTTGTATGACTAGTTGGGATTTCCAGGAGAGTACTTGAGATTTCTAGAGCCTTCCAGTTGGTACCCACCAGACTATTCTGGGGAGACTGAGCCAGAGGGGCAGGGGGATGTGAAGACCCATCCTCAGTGTCTGGTTTGGGGTTGCATGTCATTGCTTGCTACTTCCTTGCTCTTCCCCTCCCACATTCTCTGACCACACCTCACAGAATAAGCTCCTTTGAGGAAAAGATGGGCCGGATAGAGGATGGGGCCTCATCACTAATCACATTATAACTTACTATGCATCAAAGAGGTACTGTTATTGCACGCTTTTTATCTTCCACTTAGAATGCTCAGAAACTTGAGAGATGCTTATTTTGTCCCCAGTCATTTCTAAGGAGAATATTTGCTTTTCCTTTTTTGTCCTGAAGAAGAATTTTTTCAGACTGTAAGATTATTCCAATCTCCTACTACACATAACCACACACACACACACACTCTTCTTAATATATAAATCTATATCTCTGTATTTATCTATAAATCTATAGCTATACAGAATATCATATATATAATACTAACCACTAGAGTGATAAAGGAGTTCAGTTGAAACTGGCTGAAAATAGCAGGGACTAGAAATTAGTTAACTTCTAAGATTTTTATCAAAGCCACTGTTCTTTTTTTTTTTTTTTTTTTTAAGATTTTATTTATTTATTTGACAGAGATCACACGTAGTCAGAGAGGCATGCAGGGAGAGAGAGGAGGAAGCAGCCTCTCTGCTGAGCCCAATGTGGGGCTCGATCCCAGCACCCTGGGGTCATGACCTGAGCCGAAGGCAGAGGCTTTAACCCACTGAGCCATCCAGGCACCCCTCAAAGCCACTGTTCTTATTCTAATTTATAAATATTGGCAACTATTACTAATACAGATTGTCTTGTGATACAAGTCCATATGTAGCCCAATTAGGCTGTCTAAATTCTCATCTCTACAGTATAAGCGTTGACCCTGGTGCAGCCTTCCTTTGGTGATTAATTTGGCCTTAAAAGCATAGCTTTACACTTAGAGTAAATATACATTTTAGTAGTTTTGCAAATATAGTAAATGTGGTCACACACATGTTGACATATGTCAAGTACTGATTGGCTATCTTCTTTGGCCCAAACCTCTCACCTGCTCTAGAGAGCAGGAGGTAGATTACAGGGACATTTAGGGAGTAACTGCCACCTGGAAACTTGTGAAATCCTTACTTAATTACATGGTGAGTTGATTCCTTATCTTCAATTTTGAGATTTTTAGTGACAGAAGATACCAATAACAAATTGTTGGTTTTGTTAAGCTCATTTTTTTTGTGACCTTGGCTGATTTTGTTAAGCTCATTGTTTTTGTGACCTTGGAGTAATGGGATTGTTTTTCAAAACCTACTTATTAGGATGTGCTTTTCAAATAGACACATATTTCATGCAAAACTAATTTTATTTTACTGTATGTCTCCCAGTCTAATCGCCCACTGAAGGAGGAAGGCATTAGAATAATCCAAACACATGGAAAGTCTACAGATATGTGTACCAGGGAGCCAGGTGGATGAGGGTGATTTGCACACACTAGAGGAAGATGAAAGCCTGAAACAGAGCCTGTGGGTACCTGAGAAATGGCAGCAAGTAAGGAGAGGGAGAGAGAACCACAGAGAGAGAGGTCTTGCCACAAAGGGCAAATTTTCAGGAGTTTTAAAGAAATTCGGATTTTAAGTTCCGATATTGTAGGGATGGTATTCTGTGCTAGTGGAATTATTGTGAGTGTATCACAAATATATTCATATATTTACATCTCTTTGACTTCATGTTCTACAAAGTGTTGTTACTCTGTGTAGCTCCCTACATATCAAATTAATTTAAACACGTTTAAATAATCCCTGGAATAAAGAAAATATAAACAATTACCTTCAGTCAAGCAGGGAGTTTTAGTGGCTGGATTTTTATTTTGTTCACTTCTTTAGCATTTAAAATCATGCAAAGAATGGGAACATCTGAGTGGCTCAGTAGGTTAAGCATCTGCCTTCAACTCAGGTCATGATCTCGGGGTCTTGAGATGGAGTTCCACATCCAACTCCCTGCTTAGCAGGGAGCCTCCTTCTCCCTCTCCCTCTGCCCCTCCTGCTCCCCCTGCTTGTGCTATCTCTTTTGATATCTCTGTCTGTCAATAAGTAGATAAAATCTCAAAAAAAATGCAAAGAATGTGGCTAAACCATCAACATCCCCAATTATTCTAAATGTCAGTTGACCTCAGATTTTGAAATCTGAAGCTGGTTTTGTATTGCCCTTTTCAAGTAATTTGTGATTTCCCTCAAGAAAGCACTCATGCATACTGTGCTACTGGAAAAGTAGAGCCAAAAAGCAGTCTGTTCATTGCCACCCAGATCATGGCAGGACAGAGGGAAGCAGTGAAAGTAACCAGAATCTATTCAGAATGTCAACAAATGCCTTCCGGAGAAAAACTCTGAAATAATAACAACCTTCGATTCAGACTTTATATTTTTTATAGAATTGATTCACAGTTCTTGGCATCCTTTTTAGCCCAGATAAATTCTTGTCAAAATTCCTGTATCCATTTCATTCCTGTTTTTTTAAAAAGATAGCTAAGACTATATAATCTTTTAAACATTTATCATGACTGGAAGAGTCTGTAGTATGTTTGCTAAGTATTGGGATAAAATACTAAAGATTGAAATCCTGGACTTGTCTTTCTACCTTGACCATTTATTCACCAGTACATAAGCTTGCATTATAATGAAGTAAAGCCACAGAATAAAACAGAATAATTAAATAACAATACTTCATGTTTAAGGTTTTAAAATGCATGCATGTATATATCCTTTTGAGTTCCAAAGTAATCCTAAGAGATGGGAGAGAATGGTTTTATTATTTTTTTGTCAAAGAGTTCTCAGTTCTGCTTTCTCCAGGCAAAATAACAAGGTATACAACGCAGGAGACAGGGATTTGGATATTTGTCATTCAGAGTCTTAATTTCTTCCTGATAGCATTCAAATTACCAGCCTTTATAGTCTACCACCTTACAAATCTAATGTAAGGCTTGAGGATTCCAAGTAAAAAAACTTGATATAAAAAGTTGGAGTTTATGATTCAAACTCTAACTCAAACTTCTTCCTCTGTGAGGAAGAACTAGATACAGGAAAAATAGCCTAGAGCAGTTGGTGGAACCACAGATGAAAATAAAATGCCTTTATGTAGGCACAGAGCTATTTAGTTTGGAAATAGATTATTTGGTCTCAGGAAAAATGGAAAGGAAGAATTTTCAAAATCCTTTAACTGCCAGTTCACTGTAATCGTGATCAAGTATCTTCTAGAAGTTTCCCTAAAAATGTTTTCTACTTCCTCAGTTCTTTTTGCCTAGTATTCAACAAGCCATGTTAATGTTTTTTGAGCAAACTCAGATACAGATACAGATAAAGATCTCTACTCCATTATTTCCACAGAGTTCAACCATGCCAAGGATTTGTCACATCCCCCGCAGACATCTATAGTGGTCCCCAAATTCATCTTCTTACTCTTGTTTGCTCCTTCTTGCAATTTATTCTGCTTCTGCTGTCAGATTAATCTTCCTAATATATGGCCTTCAGAGTATGACTCTTCTTTCAAAGAAATCACTTTGATTACTTAGAAGATAAAGGAAAAGATATTTGTTCTTAAAATCTTTCACTAACTGATGGCAAATTAACTTTCCTCTTTTACTGTCAGATACTCCCAGAAAACATCTTTATTTTGGCAGGTTAGTGCACCAAATGTCCCTGTAAAGAAAACAAGTTCTATGCCAGCCTTGTACTCTCATTCAGGTAAATGAATCCATTTCCCAATGGACAATCCATTTTGTAAAGTTCAGGTGGGATCTTCCTCCTTCACCACTAGAGGTAGATGAGCTTGTAGCCCAGACTAAACCACAGTATGATATTATTCAGATCACAATAATTAGTTCAGTGATAGATTACAGAATATATCAAGTTTTCCAAATGTTTAATATAGGAATTTTGTGTATATGTATATAGCTACCTGCTTTCCTAATGTTTGGGCAGATCCTCTTTGAAAATAAAGCCAGTGAATGGAAGGAATTGGATCCCAGAGATGAAAAGAGAGAGACAGTCTTAACCATACTGTTGATGCCCCAGGATCCAGCGATGCCTTCATTAGTAGTTGTGGGACCCAGCAAATTTCTTCTTTGCTGAAGTTAAAGTTGGGTGCTGGTTACTTGTAACTAAAGTGTTTCATTTATTTTTTTAAAGATTTTATTTATTTGATAGAGAGAAAGAGATCACAAGTAGGCAGAGAGGCAGGCAGAGAGAGAGGGGGAAGAAGGCTCCCCGCCGAACAGAGAGCCCAATGCGGGGCTCAATCCCAGGACCCTGAGATCATGACCTGAGCCAAAGGCAGAGGCTTAACCCACTGAGCCACCCAGGTGCCCCAATAACTAAAGTGTTTTAGATTAATCTTTCTTCCAAACTCATTTTGAACATTCATGTACTCTTCTTTTATTCATATTCTTCCCTTCAATCGTCCTCCTTTTCCTTTACTAAAACAAACACTGAAAACCCAGATATTTCCTTTGCATTGTATCAATTTTGTTGATCATCCCCAGCCAACAGAAACATCAGCATCCTTGGATCCATCTACCAATGTAACTAATTTACTCTTGAAATAACTTATGTTAAACAGATTTACTTTACTACAATATAGCTTATATTCCCAACTATAGTTTGAACTCTTTGATGGAAACAATAGTGTCACTCTTTTTCTAATTCAACACAGTAACTAAAATGGCACCTTAAAATAATATTTATCATTCTTTAAGAGACTAATGTCTAACTATGCACTAACTGCAAAAGAAAGACAGTCGTACTTGATTTGTTATTTAGGAACATAATTATTTCTCTTTATTCAGATGTGACCACTTATTTCTATAATCTTAGGCTTTCATAGTCATAAAGCCTATCAGCTAGAGAGGAAATGGTCAACACTGACAATGTGTGACTTCTGTACAATTATTATATAGGGTGTCATCATGGTTATAACATTTTCATTATTCATCTCTCTCAAGGACATTCAAATTAATAACTAGGAAGATTTAGTTTGATATGAGCACATTAAAAACAAAAGACAGGTTGTGATCATTGTACTCTAATTACATTGAAAAATGAAATCTTATTTTAATGGTTGCACTAATCCATATACTCTCTGCTATAAAACCCTAACCGATATTTATTTTGATGCATGTATGTGACAAATAAGTCAAAGCAATGTCAACAAAGTACTAAGGTTTATTTAATATTTAAAACTGTGATTGTTAAACATCTATCACATTCAAAATGTGGTAGAAAATAATTAGGCTTAAAAATTCAAAAGAATAAAATGGCTTCTCAAAACCATGGAGTTTTGGCAAATCATTCCGGCCCTGGAAGGAACAGGTAAGCCTATGAATTAGAGTGTGCCTACCTTATTTTGAGCTGCATGAACGAGGGCAAAGATGTTTTGTGTAGACTTTTTACCACTTCCTCCTCAACTCTGTCACCCTCCTTGTTCACCATCCCACCCCAACACTGCCAGAGCCCAGGGACACCATCCCACCCCAACACTGCCAGAGCCCAGTGACACTGCAGGACCGCATGGTCCCCTGCTTCCTTGTAGAACCTTTCCAGGAGGGACTCATGGTGCTGCCACTATGAATGCTCAGAAGATATTTGAGAAATCCCATGCAAATGGGGGATAAAGGAATAAGGGAAGGAAGGATGGAAAGAAAAGGAAGACAGGAACTTATCATCAAGAAAATACAAAATTCACTGAATCAAATGTGAGAAAATACCTAACATTTTTTGAACTCTGTGTTTCATTCTGTGCAGCAGTTGTCAGACCTTGTTTCCTCTTTCTTCTGGGACTGTTGGGAGATGGCATTTCCTAGCATTTGTGGTCGCTAGCTGTCACCATGGGACTGACTTACAGACGTATAAATATGAGCAGAAGCAACCTGTGCGCCTCCCAAGCTTGGCTCAGTAACAATAATCATATTACCAATAATAGTAATAATAGCTCCTAATGACCATCCCTCACTTTCCCCTCTCATTTTATCTACATATTGCACATGAAAGCTACTTGGCAAAAGGGAATGGAAAATAAAATAATCTTTTTGATTCTATAACTGTTTTTCAGTATACCTGGTCAAATTAAAGTCTCTTTAGGTTGGTATAAAACTGATTGGGGAATAGCATCTGTTAACATATTATAAAGGGAAAATATCTCCCTTTCTCCTGAGACCATAGCAAGTAAACTAGCTATCGGTGATATTCACGATTCCTTCTACCTTCTTGCTTTCTTAAAGAACTGATCATCTAAAAATGTTCATTTGAAACTATAGGAACCTACTGCGTTAACAGGTAACTCAGAGTCAACTCAGTAGGTTAACTCTGAGTGGACCGAGTGATTCTCTGTCATCTAAAATTGGCTATAAACTTGCAAAACTAAAAAAGTTAATGCGGTGAGAAGTTCCGTGATATGTGGTTAGTTACGGTAGGCTTCCATCTTCTTTGTTTGTGGAGCTTCCGTTTTGCCTCGGAGGCCTTGTGACAGAACCACATAGAGAATGCAAAGAAATCTGCATCCTAGTTTGGAGTTCATATCTACTTTTATCACTAGAAAAATATGTGAGTTTAGTAAAGACTTTTTGGAATTTGTTTCATTTATTACTTCATTTAGCCAATATTCATTGCACATGTCCTAGATGGAAGGTTCTGTTAGCAGCACTGCGGATAAAGCAGTGAGCTAAAATTAGCCGAGAATCCTACTCTCACAGAACTTATATGCTGGTGTGAGATGTGGCTTTTGAAAATGGGCTAGGTATAAATAAACAACCATGCCTGAAAATGAAAGTGAGTTCCCAAGCAGTTTGGCACCAATTACAGATACGCTTTACTGAGCGAGTCCGCGTGTGTTTGTTCATTGATCAGTACAGTGGAAACCCTATTTCTAACACACGCTGGGCTGGAAGTGGTCTGGGTGGTGGAGCGATAGTATGTAACGACTCAAGAGCGAGCTGTTAGTTGCACACCTTCAGTTTGTGAAGGGAATTAGTATATTTTCCAAAAGGAATGATGAGTACTGGGTTATCTGATGGGTCACTTAGGTGCAAATCACGTAAGAGAGCTTGTACGGGATGATTCTCTTCCGTGCCATATTTTGAGCAGTGATGAATACAAAATAGTGTATCACAGATCACATAGTGCTTGGGATTAGAAGGTCATTGTACCAAGCCTCACCTGAGTATGAGACAGGAAAAATCTGTGTCATCTTGAGACCTCTCTGGGTATCATTTCCCACAACATCGGTATCATACTAATATTGCACAGTACTTGCAGTTTGCAAATTATGCCAACATCCGATTCCCTCCCTCAAAATGCAGGCAGGTCAGAGTGGTTGCTGATCCCATGACAACACCTGCTGAGCTGTTCACCACCGCCCCCATTAGTGGAACCATCCTAAAGGGGTAACTTAGTGTTTGAGTGTCCTTGCCCTCCTCATAAAATGGAATACAATTCTAGTAACCTTTTTTTAAAGGCTTATAAGGATTAAAGGAAATAAGCAGGAAAATAACATGTTTCAAGTGTTCAATACTATATGGTATTATGATTACTCACCTCTTTGGCTTGTGAGCTGGGAATTAATGAAAAAGTATAGAAAAAAGTATGTTAAAAACCACAGCCACTTTGTGAATGCCATGTATTCTTATGTAATTTGGTTACAGAAAACCAAACTGCAAAAGTATTGTTACTTTTGATTCTCTTAGGCACACTGACATTACTCAAAGTGATTTTAAATTAGCATTCACTACTAGCTAGAAATTGTCCTGTTATCTCATTTCTAGGTTCATAATGAATCGCTTAATGATTTATTTGCTAATTTTAATCAACATTTTTCAAGTTATTTATTATTTCTCTTTAGATTTGCAGGTAATATCAGAATAGTTTGCTGATTGAGAAAGTAATGAGTTTCAGTTTGCTGCAAATGGGTCTTGAAAGCGTCAGTAATTCAAGTGTCTAAGTATAATTGTTTTTATTTCAGAGGCTAAGGTAGAAGATTACTGAGGATTAAATTTGCTGAATCCCCCTAACAACAGCCTAATGATTTACAATGGTTTGGGGGGTAATATGTAATCTTTGAAGACTCTTTAGGTTCCATGTTTTTGGAATTGGGGAACTGTGGCTCTGGGGGGGCCTTCCAGGAGCTGTTTGGACGCCTGTCTTTTAGTGACCAGAAAGCTGAGGCCAAGAATTGTTCTGGGCTACAGAAGTATTCTAGAAAAGGCTGAGACAGGAAACAAGATGAGACATCTGCTCACTGCTTTATGCAGAAGAGACATTAGATCACAGAGAGAGACAAACATACTGGGGCAGAGATAGAATCCAACTTCAGAAAGTGGAGGTTGTGAAGGAAACCACACAGGAGAAAAAAAAAAATGTATAAATACGAGAAATCGAGTTTTTGAGTTATTTATTATAGATACCAAATTGTATTGTTTATGTATTTTATAGTTTGTTGTCTTTTCAAATGTCTTTCAACTCACTACCATGGTGCACTTAGTGAAAACCAAGTTGGAGATGGGGACATGACAGTCTTGCCAAAATAGTAAAAAGGAGATAACCAAGCCCAACTAGAAGTGGGTAAAAATACAAAAATGGGTCTACAATGGATGTCTCTTCCATGAAGAAGACACACAAACTCCTAAAGGACAACTGCTTACATACTTATAATTATTACATCAGACCTTGAAAGACGTGGGGATGGGACACTTCCTGGCTGAAGCGAAATTCCTGCTTCTCCCCAGCTCCTTCTGTCTCCGTCTTCTGTGTGAATGAAATGGGCGGGATCCACATATCAAAGAGTCTGGGTCCCTGAATGGCCAATAAGTGAGAAATAACAATATACCTTGTCAATCCACTTAGAATCAGAGGTTACCTATTAAAAACTAGCAGGAATTGGTGACACAATTTTAAATCTAATATCACATAATCTAATTATCAGGTGTTATTTTGGAGAATGACAGTCCCTACTTAGCTAGGATAGTCTATGAAGCATTTGGGCAAGATCCTGCTTGAGTCCCAGATCTAGTTCATGTTCATTTTTCCTTATTTACAATAGTTGAAAATATTTCTCCATCATATGTGCAATCACAGCCTTAGGGTTGTAGGCTTCTACATATGCAAAGAAATGGACAGGTAACAGGATAGAAAATAGGTAAGAAGACTGTTGATTCACAAATCTTGCTTTTTTAAGCCCTGCATCCTTTTAGGCACGATTTACCTTTCATTTGTTGGATCCCACAGAGGTCTGTGAGCCATGAGAGCCCATCTCTGTTTGAGACTGCCAGTGGAGAGCCTCAGGAGCCAGGGAGTTCAGGGGGGATGTCCTGGGCTGAAAGCAAGGGGATCGAAGAGAATTACACACTGCACAGTGTGATACCCTCCTGCAGTTGCCCCTGGGATTCATTGTCCTGCTCTCACATTGTCAGCCTCTGGCCATGAGCCTCAACCCAGAAGGGAGATCATCTGTCCTTGAAGAAAGTGAATGGCTCCAGAAAAGAGATTCCTAGATGTTGACTTCTTGGTGTCTGACAATTACCTACCAATTCACTCTGCAGGTTCAGACCACATAAAATAAATTCAATTCAGCATGTAGTGCCTCATTCTTAAATATGACTAAGCAGTACACTATGCTATAGGACTCCAGAAGAAGCAACAGTAATAAAGGGGAAAAACTTAAGTTCAAGATGTACCTATTATTATGGCCCTTGAAGAGCTAACAGGAGATATTGCATCTTTAGTGTAAGAAAATGATGCTATAAGAGAACTAGAAAACAAAAAGAAAATGGAAATCTTAAAAAAAAAATACACCAGTTAAACATAAAATAATAATGAAATAATAATAAAGATTTAGAAGATAAATATAGAACTCTTCCCAAAGGAGAGGAAAACGAGATAAGAGCAAGAGGTGAGTGAGAATAGAGATATCCCACATCTGATGAAGGAGAACCTTCAGGAGCAGAGAGAGAGGAGAATGTGCACAGGGTAAACTAAGCAAGGACGCATCCTAGGATAACTTCACAGGACTAAGAGATGAAGGAGGGAGTCTGACCAAGAACTGACAAGAAATTGCATTGAAGGACAGGAAGAAACAATCTGTACACATGATTGTAAGTCTGTTAATGTCTAGATTGCTTACAGTAGAGTACACTTTTCAGAAGACCTGATGGTTACCATCTTAGCAAAGTCATCAATGTCAGACTGGCTCAAGTGAGATGTCTTGGTACAGCACACTTCTGGATGAATATGAAGTCTGCATGTCACCTATTTAATACTCCTGCCAAAAATACTTAACCTGAATGTAATCATAAGAAGACATTCAGATAAATTTAAAATATGAAATATTGCATAAAAGAAGGTAAAACTTTCCTATGAAAAGAAAAAAAAAAAAAGGAAGAGAATGGTCTTAGATTTAAAAGAGAAAGAAAGAAATCAGGAAGATCTAATGGCCCGACCTCTTGCTGTAAATACCAGGTGCTGTGATTAAAAATGAAGAGTAGTAACAAAATACAAATAAATTATGTACACCTTAGGGATGATTTAGGAAAACTAAAAATGGACTCTGTTAGGTGATATCAAAATTTTTAAACGTATTTTATGTAAAAGTGGTCCTGTGTTCACGGGGGACAATCCCCTGATTCTCAGGGGACACAGTAAAAATACCTAGAATGTACTTAAAAATACCTGCAACCTACTTTCAAATGATTTAGAAAAACATTTTTAAAAGGAAGAATTATATACAAAGAAGTCTCCTTTGCACAAAGTAAAAATGGCCATTGGTTAATTACATCAATAAACATTGAAACCAAGGTCATGTTTCAATGAAGTACCCAAATATTCATTATATATTTTTAGATTTTTCTGGTCAGGCTCTCGTACTGGGAGATGAGTATGAAAAACGTTAAAAACTGCAGATTTTAAAATGATTTTGACATTTTCTATTCTCTTTTAACTCATTACTATATTTTATCTTAGCAACCCGAAGAGCTTCTAAACTCTGAGCAATGCTAATCTAGTTCCCTGAAGATAACTCTTATACGTATTTATAAAGGTTTTTCTCTGGTAAAAAAAAAAAAAAAAAGTGTTTGTAGTCCTTAAGAAGAGAGCAATGGGAGGGCAAGAGGAAGGTTAATTAAAAAGAGGCTTAATCTGTAGGCAACAAGTGTAATTATTGTTACTCATAAAATTGAAATCTCGTTTCTTTGAACTGTGCTCACAAAGGTTCACAAAGCCCTAGAGATTGAGTTTGTTGACACTGTGAGTTCCTCTTTTAATTGTACTGTTACAATTGTATAAGAATGTTCTGCAGATCAGACCAGAAAAGAGATTCTGGCCTAGCCTTTGCTTTTACTAAAGCTCAGAGCCAGCAACAGTGACTTAGCTGTCTTGAAGATCACAGTTTATTGGTCTAAACTGTAAAATCAAGCTCACAGTCCCATTACAAGTTGTTTTACAGATAATTCTGTGTCTCCGTTCACCATGCTGGCAACCATTATTAGAGTTCCAGAGTTCAGTACAAGTTCATCTGAGAATGCTAATGTTGCATAATATGCAATATTGCATTTTCCCCAAGACATTGTTCTCGTGTCCCTAAACTTAAAACTTGAGATCAACTCTCAGAAAGATTTGAATAGACTAGATTCAGACTTGAAAGGTCCTGTCCATTTCCTTATGGATCTAGCAACACATTATCAGTGCCTTTAGAAAATCAAACAAAAAAAATTTTTTTTTAAAGAAGTTGGGGCACCTGGGTGAACACCCTGCTGAGCAGGGAGTCCGCTCCTTCCTCTCCCTCCCCCACCCCACTCCTGCTCTCTCTCTCTAATAAATAAATAAAATCTTTTTTTAAAGCCTTCTAGTGAATTAAGGGTTTTGTTTATTCTGTTTATTTTATTTTTTAAACTATTTTATTTATTTATTTATTTGAGAGAGAGCATGAGCAGAAGGAGCAGCAGGCAGGGGCAGAGGGAGAAGCAGACTCCCTACTGAGCAGGGAGCCTGACTTGGGGCTCTCTCCCAGAACCCCAGGATCATGACCTGAGCTGAAGGCAGGGGCTTCACTGACTGAGTCCCCCAGATGCCCCACAAGCAGATTTAGAAGCTTCATCCCCCCACCTGCCATCCCAGAGAGTTTCTTAAAATATTTTTCATCTGAAACTATCCTCTCTCTTGAGTTGTGTCAGGCACAATAGGTGAATAGCAATAGGTGAACATTTCATTATATATCACGACACAATATGTAATACTAACATTTATAATTGTATGGATTCTTTTATCATGGGGATAATCTCTATTTGATCCCTCTTTCTTTAATTTACTAATGTCCACTGATCTGATTATCTTTCCATATCTGACATAAGTACATGTTTTTATAAATATTACATGTGAACAAATTATTAAAACTTTCTGCATTTCTTTGCTTGACGTTTCACATATCACTTTTCCCTTCTTCAGGGTCAACCAAGTAAGTTGGTATTCATGCTTGTAGGTTCAGTATATTTATTTGTGCTTATAAAATGCTACCTGCTTCTCTGCCATCCTCCACATTTCTGTGCCCCCAGGTGAGAATTTACTGTTTAACCATCACGTGGTGGGTGCCTTTTACCCAGCAAGTTAGTGCCCGGGAAGCACACTGACTTTCATCACGTGGGCATTGTTGGCATCTTGCTGCCAAAACTCGGTTCTGTGCCTCATCTCACTTCACGGTGTACTGAAAACTTGATCTTGCATGTATGAGGTGGAAAAAGGAGGAGAACTGTGTGTTGATGGGACTATACTGTGTTTGGTCTTGCAGCCTGCAAGGCATTGCTGTGCCTCCAGCTGGGCCAGGCATGGCCGGGAGCCCAGTGGAATCCAGGGCCCCACACCCTGCTTTCTGCAGCAACCCTGCCCAGAAGCCCCGCCTGAACGCCAGGGTCTTCCCTGCATGTAGTCATTCTAGAGTTTACAACATGAGGCAGCAAGTTTCATTAACAGAAAGAACGCTGGGAGGTCACTGCACATTTTTCCATGAATCACAAATGGTTAGAAAAAAGGACGTGAACAAAATTGTATCATGGGTTGGCTGACAAAAGACACTGGTCTGTTAGATACTCAAAAGGTAATAGGCAAATAATTTTTATAGACATATATTCTTTTGATTTATATGATAGAAGTATTGCTGCCTCACAGAGCGATGAGTTTTATATATATATATATTCACAGGTTGTCAGAGGAGAAAGAATGATGCCACACACTTACACAACACCTCAAAGTATTTCCACGTTTTCCCTGAGTCTGATGTTAATGATGCTGTGAAGAAGGGAACATGGGTGGTTTTTAGTCCCTTTTTTCCTGCGGAAGGAAACCAAACTTGAGGGTAGTTAAGCTACTTGCCTATCAGCTCAGTGTTGGTGGTCACACAGAATTTAAGCCCAGTTTCTGCCCGTCCTCTCTTTTTCTGCTATGATACGCTCTTTCAGAGGAGATTGTGATCATGAATGAAGTGTTCTCTCATCTCTAGCGTGGAACACACAATTCCAGTGCTAAGCGGTTTTTGTGCAAAGCACTTCCTACCACTAGCAATCCCAGAGTCATATTTTGCTGAAGATATTTTTACAAAATTCTGCTGCCCTGTTCTTTTTAGATGAAGGATTGCAAACAATATGTTCATGTGAATATTTCAGATAAATTAAAATTATTCTAAAGTTTATACCCATTATCGGATCTTAAACCAATTATTCTGTCACAGACATTTCTGTAATCCACATCTTTGGTTTTCTGTTGGGAGTTCACAATTCCATGTCAGATGTTTGTGCAGGAGATGGCTCAGTTGTCATTAAAATGGAAGATTGCTCTTTTGAGTTTATAGAGGTTATTGCCATGTGGGGAAAGTAATGCATATTTTGCTGAATTTCTGGCACATAATAGAAGAAAAAAAATGTTTAAGCTGTCAAAGTTGATTGCTCAGTTTTGGTGGAGCAATAAATATGTGTTGGTCAGATAACGTGTGAAATAAGAGAGTAATAAGCAGGCATCAAAAAAAGCAACCTTTCCAAGAAGGTAATTACTTGTAGGGTAATATGCATTATGTATGCCTATATTCCTTTGGTGTCAAGCTTCCTGGACCACTTTTCTCCTTTTATCTCTAAAGGAGATATCCAGTCAAGTGTGGTATTTGCCCGAGGACAAAGGCAGGTATTTTTCAATGTGTGGATTTTCTGTCTGAAGCAGCTGGCAGTCCATCCAGTAAATCTGCATCCATTCACAGAAGCCAGCGCTGGGGCTCGTGTGCCCTAATTGTAGGGGCCTGAAATGACCAGTGAGGAGGACGTGTCCAAAAGTCAAAGACTGAAACAAAAGGGAGATCTATTGAATTCATATTTCCACTTTGCTTTGTGAGATAAGAATGTCAAAAGAAAAATATTTACTACAATGGAGCAGTAACTTAAGGGAAAATAGTGTAAGTAGTAATAGCAAAATCTGGCGTAAGGTACTTGGAAGGATATAAAAAAATCACCCAGGTCAAGAATGATTGGATAACATCCAAGGCTGAATCCACTTTGGGTATCAGTTGTGTAACTTTGGTGAATGATTGAATTCTTATTGAGGTGTACTTAACACACAAAACTACCATATTGAGAGTGCACAATTTAATAAGTTCTGACAGATGAAACCATGCTGACAGTAAAAGTAATGAAAGTGCCACTGTTTCCTACAGACCTCCTCACGCTCCTGGAAACCCTGGCCATCCAGGCAACAATATCTGCTTTCTCTTGTTAGAGGTCGGTTTGCATTTTCTAGAATTTTATATCAATGCAGACACAAACTATGGACTTTTCTCCTGACTTCTTTCACTCAGCATAATATTTGAAATTCATCTACATTGTTGTCTATATCAATCATTTATTCCCTTTAACTGCTTACTATTATTCCATTGTATATGTATTTTTATGTGTTTCTCTTGTACAGACAATTTATCTGGCTCATGACTGACAATATATCTTCTTTTTTTTTTTCATTTTCCCCACACAAACTTTATATTCCTAAATCATTTTTCAATTAGAGTTACCCAGTAGAATGATGTTTGGAATTTTGTAATCTCCATTGTAAATAAATAAACTAAAATTTCATGTATGTAATAATTCTCTTAAGAGTTTAATTTGCCTGAATCCTTTTGACAGAATCTGATTTCTGCCCAGATTATTTATAGTAGTCAAGCTAAGAAGCATATAGATTTTCTAAAAGTCTCTACAACCTTTCAGTTGATGTGGTAATCATTTAAATTGGTTAGTATTTGTAAGTGGTTACTTGAAAACTCCACTGACTCTTGTGGCAAGAAAGGCAACATAAATGCATGAAGCAAGATGGGAAATCCACCAGTTAGTCTTATGGGTAGCTGCCACGCAAAAATATAGGCCAATGTCTTTGCAAGAGAAACTATATTTCAGGTGTTCATGTGAAAACATCAGATCATACCACATTAGCAAGAAATTCCATCACAAAGCAGTTGTGTGTATTGCAATTTTATCATTGAAGTCTGTATACACACATAAAGTATGAAGAATGTATACACATACATTCCCCACTATAGCTCTTTCTTCTGACCTGATCACTGGCTGATGAATTATATGCAGATCATGAGACATGACAATACTTGTGTGAACCATAGAGCTAACTGATATTTATTCAACTCTTTAACAAACTATAGATATAATGCATTTAAAAAATAGCCCTCGAGTAGTTTTTGTCTAATAAAAATCCCATTAATTTATAGAATTTATTTATCTTTTACTTGTTCTAAACCCAACCAAAATATGTGAGGCTTGTGTGATAGCATCAGGATATTGGAAGGTAGCAAGTTATTAACAGGGAAGGTGAACATCAGTGACTCTATCATCAGGACATTAAATCTAGAATGCCAAATTTGCATAGTATTAAAGTTATCTGTGAACTCTGTCAGCAAAAGAAATTACTCAGATGCCATAATGTTTCTGCAAGACTTGTATAATAGGATTTGAATTTAGAACTTTAGCTGAGTTATAGTAAACTAAAAGAAAAAAATCTTCATTTTCTTGTATCCTTTTTTTCCCATTAATTATTTTTATTAACATATAATGTATTATTTGCCCCAGGGGTACAGGTTTGTGAATCGTTAGGCTTACACACTTCACAGCACTCACCATATAACATACCCTCCCCAATGTCCATAACCTAACCACCCTCTCCACACCCCCCATCCCCCAGCAACCCTCAGTTTGTTTGGTAAGATTAAGGGTCACTTATGGTTTGACTCCCTCCCGATCGCATCTTGTTTCATTCTTTCCTTCCCTAATCCCCAAGCCCCCCACCCTGCCTCTCAAGTTCCTCACATCAGGGAGATCATATGATAATTGCCTTTCTCTGATTGACTTATTTTGCTCAGATGGAACCCTCTAGTTCCATCCATGTCATTGCAAATGTCAAGATTTCATTTCTTTTGATGGCTGCATAGTATTCCATTGTGTATATATGCCACATATTCTTTATCCACTCATCTGATGTTGGACATCTAGGTTCTTTCCATAGTTTGGCTATTGTGGACATTGCTGCTACAAACATTCGGGTGCATGTGCCCCTTCAGATCACTACATTTGTATCTTTAGGGTAAATACCCAGTTAGTGGGTATAGTGCATAGTGCAATTCCTGGGTCATAGGGTAGCTCTATTTTCAACTTTTTGAGGAATCTCCATACTGTTTCCCAGGTGGCTGCACCAGCTTGCATTCCCACCAACAGTGTAGGATGATTCCCCTTTCTTCACATCCTCAGCAACATCTGTAGTTTCCTGACTTGTTAATTTTAGCCATTCTGACTGGTGTGAGGTGGTATCTCATTGTGGTTTTAATCTGTATTTCCCTGATGCCAAGTGATGTGGAGCACTTTTTCATGTGTCTGTTGGCCATCTGAATGTCTTCTTTACAGAAATGTCTGTTCATGTCCTCTGCCCATTTCTTGATTGGATTATTTGTTCTTTGGGTGTTGAGTTTAATAAGTTCTTTATAGATTTTTGGATACTTGCCCTTTATCTGATATGTCATTTGCGAATATCTTCTCCCATTCTGTCAGTTGTCTTTTGGTTTTGTTGACTGTTTCCTTTGCTGTGCAAAAGCTTTTGATCTTGATGATCTTGATGAAGTCCAATAGTTCATTTTTGCCCTTGCTTTTTTTTTTTTTACCTTTGATGATGTTTCTAGGAAGAAGTTGCTGCGGCTGAGGTTGAAGAGGTTGCTGCCTGTGTTCTCCTCTAGGACTTCAATGGATTCTTGTCTCACATTGAGGTCTTTCATCCATTTGGAGTCTATTTTTCTGTGTGGTGTAAGGAAATGGTCCAGTTTCACTCTTCTGCATGTACCTGTCCAATTTTCCCAACAGCATTTGTTGAAGAGACTTTTTTCCATAGGACATTCTTTCCTGCTTTGTCAACGATCAGTTGACCAGAGAGTTGAGGGTCAATTTTTGGTCTGTTTATACTGCTCCATTGATATACATGTCTGTTTTTGTGCCAGTACCATACTGTATTGATGATGACAGCTTTGTAATAGAGCTTGAAGTCTGGAATTGTGATGCCACCAACTTTGGCTTTCTGTTTCAACATTCCGCTGGCTATTTGGGGTCTTTTCTGGTTCCATATAAATTTTAGGATTGCTTATTCCATTTCTTTGAAAAAATGGATGGTATTTTGATAGGGATTGCATTAAATGTGTAGATTGCTTTAGGTACCATAGACATTTTCACAATATTTGTTCTTTCAACCCATGAGCATGGAACGTTTTTCCATTTTTTTGTGTCTTCCTCCATTTCTTTCACGAGTACTTTATAGTTTTCTGAGTACAGATTCTTTGCCTCTTTGGTTAGCTTTATTCCTAGGTATCTTATGATTTTGAGTGTAATTGTAAATGGGATTGACTCCTTAATTTCTCTTTCTTCTGCCTTGATGTTGGTGTATAAAAGTGCAACTGATTTCTGTTCATTGGTTTTATATCCAGTGACCGCTGAATTCTTCTATGAGTTCTACCAGTTTTGGGGTGGAGTCTCTTGGGTTTTCCACATAAAGTATCATATCATCTGCAAAAAGTGAGAGTTTGACTTCTTTTTTGATGATTCAGATACCTTTTATTTCTTTCTATTTTCTGATTGCTGAGGCTAGGACTTCTAGTACTATGTTGAATAGCACTGGTGATAGTGGACATCCCTGCCATATTCCTGACCTAAGGGGAAAAGCTCTCAGGTTTTCCCCATTAAGAATGATATTCACTGTGGGATTTTCATAGATGGCTTTGATGATATTGCGGTATGTACCCTCTATTCCTACACTGTGAAGAATTTTGATTAAGAAAGGATGCTGTACTTTGTCAAATGCTTTTTCAGCATCTATTGAGAGTATCATATGGTTCTTGTTCTTTCTTTTATTAATATATTGTGTCACATTGATTGATTTGCAGATTTTGAACCAACCTTACAGCCCAGGAATAAATCCCACTTGGTCATGGTAAATAATCCTTTTAATGTACTGTTGGATCCTATTGGCTAGTATTTTGGTGAGAATTTTTGCATCTGTGTTCATCAAGGATATTGGTCTGTAATTCTCCTTTTTGGTGGGGTCTTTGTCTGGTTTTGGGATCAAGGTATTGCTGTCTTCATAAAATGAGTTTGGAAGTTTTCCTTCCATTTCTATTTTTTGGAAGAGTTTCAGGAGGATAGGAATTAGTTCTTCTTTAAATGTTTGGTAGAATTTCCCTGGGAAGCTGTCTGGCCCTGGACTTTTGTTTGTCGGGAGATTTTTGATGACTGTTTCAATCTCCTTACTGATTATGTGTCTGCTCAGGTTTTCTATTTCTTCCTGGTTCAGTTTGTTAGTGTATATGTCTCTAGAAATGCATCCATTTCTTCCATATAGTCAAATTTGCTGGTGTATAATTGCTCATAATATGTTTTTATAATTGTTTGTATTTCTTTGGTGTTCGTTGATCTCTCGTCTTTCATTCATGATTTTATTAATTTGGATCCTTTCTCTTTACTTTTTGATAATTCTGGCTGGGGGGTTATCAATTTTAATAATTCTTTCAAAGAACGAGCTCCTAGTGTCATTGATCTCTTCTATTTTTTTGTTTGTTTCTATTTCATTGATTTCTGCTCTGATCTTTATTATTTCTCTTCTCCTGCTGGGTTTAGATTTACTTTGCTGTTCTTTCTCCAGCTTCTTTAGGTGTAGGGTTAGGTTGTGTACTTGAGACCTTTCTTGTTTCTTGAGAAAGGCTCATATCACTATATACTTATTCTCAGGAATGCTTTTTCCGTGTCCCACAGATTTTTGAACAGTTGTGTTTTCATTTTCATTTGTTTCCATTAATTTTTTCAATTCTTCTTTAATTTCCTGGTTGACCCATTCATTCTTTAGTAAGATACTCTTTAGCCTCCATGTATTTGAGTTCTTTCCAACTTTCCTCTTATGATTGAGTTCTACCTTCAGAGCATTGTGGTCTAAAAATATGCAGGGAATGATCCCAATCTTTTGATACTGGTTGAGACCTGATTTGTGACCCAGGATGTGATCTATTTTGGAGAATGTTCCATGTGCACTAGAGAAGAATGTGTATTCTGTTGCTTTGGGATGGAATGTTCTGAATATATCTGTGATGTCCATCTGGTCCACTGTGTCATTTAAGGCCTTTATTTCCTTGTTGATATTTTGCTTGGATAACCTGTCCATTTAAGTGAGATGGGTGTTTAAGTCCCCTACTATTATTGTATTATTTTTGATGTGTTTCTTTAATTTTGTTATTAATTGGCTTATATAGTTGGCTGCTCCTGTGCTCGGGGCATAGATATTTAAAATTGTTAGATCTTCTTTTTGGACAGACACTTTGAGTATGCTATAGTGTCCTTCCTCATCTCTTATTATAGTCTTTGGTTTAAAATCTAATTGATCTTCTATAAGGATTGCCACCCCAGCTTTCTTTTGATGTCCATTACCGTGGTAAATTGTTTTTCACCCCCTCACTTTAAATCTGGAGGTGTCTTTGGGTCTAAAATGAGTTTCTTGTAGACAGCATATTGATGGGTTTTGTTTTTTTATCCACTCTCATACCCTGTGTCTTTGATTGGGGCATTTAACCCATTTACATTCAGGGTAACTATGGAGAGATATGAATTTAGTGCCATTGTATTGCCTGTAAGGTGACTATTACTGTATATTGTCTCTGTTCCTTTCTGATCTACTACTTTTAGGCTTTTTAGTTCTTTTCTGATCTACTACTTTTTAGGCTCTCTGTTTGCTTAGAGGACCCCTTTCAATATTTCCTGTCGGGCTGGTTTGGTCTTTACAAATTCTTTTAGTTTTTATTTGTCCTGGAAGCTTTTTATCTTTCCTTCTATTTTCAATGATAGCCTAGCTGGATATAGTATCCTTGTCTGCATATTTTTATCGTTTAGTGCTCTGAATATATCATGCCAGTTCTTTCTGGCCTGCTAGGTATCTGTGGATAAGTCTGCTGCCAATCTAATATTTCTACATTGCATGTTACAGACTTCTTGTTCTGAGCTGCTTTCAGGATTTTCTCTTTGTCACTAAGACTTGTAATTTTTACTATTAGATAACAGGGTGTGGACCTATTTTTATTGATTTTGAGGGAGGTTCTCTGTGCCTCCTGGATTTTGATGCATGTTCCTTCTGCCATATTAGGGAAATACTCAACTATAATTCACTCCAATATACCTTCTGCCCCTTTCTCTCTTTCTTCCTCTTCTGGGATCCCACTTAATCTAATATTTTTTGGTCTTATGGCATCACTTATCTTTTGAATTCTCCCTTCAAGGTCCAGTAGTTGTTTGTCTCTCTTTTGCTCAGCTTCTTTATTCCCCATCATTTGATCTTCTATATCACTTATTCTCTCTTCTGCCTCATTTATCCTAGCAGTAAAAGCCTCCATTTTTAATTGCATCTCATTAATAGCTTTTTAAAATTTCAACTTGGTTAGATTTTATTTCTTTTACTTCTCCAGAAAGGGATTTTATTTCTCCAGAAAGGGTTTCTCTAATATCTTCCATCCCTTTTTTCCAGCCCAGCTAGCACCTTGAGAATCATCATTTTGAACTCTAGTTCTGACATATTACCAATGTCCATATTGATTAGGTTCCTAGTCTTCGGTACTGCCTCTTGTTCTTTTTTTTTTGTGGTGAATTTTTCCACCTTGTTACTTTATCCAGATAAGAATATGTGAATGAGGGCGCCTGGGTGGCTCAGTAGGTTAAAGCCTCTGCCTTCAGCTCAGGTCATGATCCCAGGGTCCTGGGATTGAGCCCCACATCGGGCTCTCTGCTCGGCAGGGAGCCTGCTTCCTCCTATCTCTCTGCCTGCCTCTCTGCCTACTTGTGATCTGTCAAATAAATAAATAAATCTTAAAAAAAAAAAAAAAGGAATATGTGAATGAGAGAATAAAATACTAAAAGGGTGGCAAAGACCCAGAAAAATGTATGCTAACCAAATCAGAAGAGATCCAAAACTGGGGGGAGAAAAAAGTGGGAAAAACTAAATAAAAATTAAAAATAAAAAATACATATTAGACTTGTGAATAGAATAGTGCCACCCACTTGATTTTGTGTGTATTGGTCTCTTAGAAGAAACTATGTCCCAAAATTTTAAAGAAAGAAAACATATATATATATATATATATATATACACACACACACAAAAAAAAAAAATAAGGGTAAACACGATGAAGGGATGGAATATGACCGTAAAGATGAAAATTTTTTAAAAATCTGAAAAAGGAATTGATAAGATATGTAGGTTGGAAAAATAAATTAAAAAAAAAAAAAAAGAAGGGAATGTGCTCAGGCTGGAGACTAGAACAAAAACATTTGCTAGTTTAGGGTATATTTTGATCGATTAGAAGAAATTGTATCCCAAATTTTAGAAAAAAAAAAAACCTATATGTATACAAAAAATAAGGTTAAATACAATGAAGGGATAAAATATGACTATAACAATGAAGGTTTAAAAAGATTTTTTTAAGGAAGGTATTGTTAAGATACACTAGTTAAAAATGTTAAAAAAAGGAAAGAAGAAAAGTTAAAAAAGAATAAGAAAAAAAAATTTAATTTAACTTTGCAAGACTAAAGAATCCTGGGGAAAAAGCCACGAATTCTATGTGTTGCTTTCCCCTAGCTCTAGAGTTCCACTCTTCTCCTTGATGGATGAGCTTGGTCTTGGCTGGATGTTGTTGCTGCTCTTCAGGGGCCTGTTGCTGATTCTCAAATGTCTTTGCCTGAGGTGGAACTGCACCGCCCTTGCCAAGGCCAGGCTAAGCAATCTGCTTGGGTTCGCTCTCTGAGCTTTTGTTCCCTGAACGCTTTCCATAGAACTTTAGAGGACATGAATGAAAATGGCGGCCTCCCAATCTCTGGTCTGGAGGAGCCAGGAGCTTGGGGCCCCACTCCTCAATGTGCTCTCACAGAAAAGCAGTCAATCACTCCTCTATCCTTGGTCTTTGGCTGCGCTCTGAGCTCACCTGGCCTGTGACTGAGCATTACTATCTCTGACACACAGCTGCACTTGGAGTCTCCAAACCCAGTAGATTCCTGCCTCCTGGAGCAGAAAAGTGGGTCTCCCTGGATCTGCCACTTGTGGGGTCCAACTTTGTCTTGGATCATGGTTTAAGGTAACCTCGATCTGAAAGCTTACTTTTGAGCACTGTCTCTGTAGTTGGCTTCCCCACTCCGATACCTGGCTGCTCTCCCACACTCAGACACCCCCCATCTTTCTGTGACCCCACAGGACCTGAGACCACACCCATGGTCCCCATGAGGGCTTCACCCCAACTTAGCCTCTGGAGCAATGTCCCTCAGTGGAGCAGACTTCTAAAAGTTCTGATTTTGTGCTCCACTGGTCCACTGCTTGCTGGGAGCCGGCCCCTCCCCTCCTGGTCTATCTTTCCGTCGCTTTAGATTCACTTCTCCACAGGTCCTACCTTTCAGAAAGTGGTTGATTTTCTGTTCCTAGAATTGCTGCTCTTCTTCTCTTCTATCTCCTATTCAGTTTGGAGGTGTTCAGAATGGTTTGATACCTATCTACCTGAACTCCTGGGATCTGATGTCATTTCAGTCTGCTACTCCGCCATCTTGCCCTCACTCTCCATTTCTTGTATCCTTAAATCAATGGTCTAAAAAATCATTCTCATTAAAGAAAATTGTTAATATTCCTCACATTGGGATAAAATAATGAGTAGGTATACATTATTTATCATAAATTTACTAATGAGGCAACACTACAGAGCTAATGCACAGGTAGGTCTGATTCTACATAGAGCATAATTTGACCTAGTGAATTAATTGCTTCCTGTGTAACTCAGTTATTTTATTAAAATAGTACACTGAATATTTTCTGTATGTCCTTACAGATCCACTTTCACCTTCTCTGTCCTGCAATGGATAGCCTTGTTGGACGGTGCCCTCTCCCATTAGATTGTACCAGTGAAAATGTCCAGCATGAAATCTGGGTGAGGAAATCATCAGGAAAAAACAGAAACAAACTGCAAGTGCACAGTTTATATAATTTTGAATTGTAATTGAAGATTTTATATGTGTATATAATATGTATATAATTAACATGGACATAGGAAAGGTGATCAGCAGTGCTTATAAGAAAAAGTTATAAAGATTTGAAGTGTTGTTCAACTGATAGCTTCTATCACATTGGTAATATATAAGCATAACTCATATAATCTGAAACAGCTGGGTCATCCAAAATCCTAAAACAATGTATCAAGGTGAGAAATTTGTTTCTACCTTACATTCTTAATTTTACAATGTGTCATTTGTGATATCCAGTATATAATCATAAATGCTTAGACTATAAAAAAAATAAGAAAATGTGACCTCTAATCAAGAAAAAATAGGTCAAGAGAAAAGGATCCCATCATGCCTATGGTACTGGATTCAATAGGTAGGATGTTAATATAGCTGCTGTAATACATTCATGCTCGACTCTAACATAAATCATTTTTAATAAGTTACACAAGAACCATAAAAGAGTATCAAATAGAATTTTAACCATTTAAAAATACAATACCTGATATAAATAATTAGCTGGTCATCTGAGCAGCAAATTGGGGATGGTAGGAGAAGGTGGGGGAGTGAACTTGAAGACAGAGACATAGGAAGTTGCAATTTGAAGAATAAAGAACATGGCAATCATGTCCACAGAGAATTGGAGAACTTGGTATAGTGTCAGGTGACCAAACACACATGCCATGGAAGTTCTGGAATGAGATACATGTTAAATATAATTATCAATAGGTTGAAAGTACTAGGATGGAAAAGGATAGATTTTGTGAAATATATAATTAAGAAAGATTGTATGGTAGTATTAATATTGGAAAAAATAGGACTCCAGAAAAACACAACTTCCAGCAGTATGGGAGACATTTGTGGTAATAAAATGGTTAATTTCACAGTGAAACATAATAATGCCAGAGCTTCCATGTATATGAGGCAAAAACTGAAAGCACTAAAGGGAGAAAAATACTTTAACATCCCTGCATCGGAAATCAAAGGGAAAGGTAGAGAATGCATGTAGGAGGCAGAAAATGTATGGAACATGATCGATCCTTGGGTACAAACTGCAGCATTCCAGAAGCACAAGATCAATGCTCCCAGGTTCTCAGAGCGCATTTCCTAAAGAAGCCTTCTACTCGGCCGCCTGCCTCTAAATGTCAGAAGAGAAAAATCTTACAGAGGAGCATTTCTGAACAATGTGTATTAAAGCAGAAATCAACAATAAGATTTCTAGAAGATGTCACAATTTTATAAAAAACATACATCTATAAAACTCATGGGTTGAAAAAAATTGAAGGAAAATTAGAAAGATTTTTAATGCATAATAATGAAAGCTCAATATATCAAAAGCTATTTTGTGCAGGTCAGGCAAATGAGGGAAATTTCAATGCTTATATAAGAAAAATAAATTATAAAATCAATAGTTTCCAAAGAAAAAAGCTAGAAGAAACAGCACACTGAACTCATGGTGATTAAAAGAAGGAAGTGGTAAAGGTAAGAAAAGTGGAGGGAAATAGGGAAACAGGCACGGAAATTACTTATGCGAAAGTGGTTTCTTTGAAAAGATTAAGTTGAGAATGCGTATTTGAGACTGACCAAGGAAAGTGAGAAAAAAAGCAGTCCTCTACATCATGCATAAAGGAATGTCTACAACTTAGAGACCTCACAGAATAAAGGTGTCATGAAGGAGGCTATGAACATTTACTAATGTTCGACAACTGGATGAAACAGTCACGTTCTATGGAAAATAAAAGAAAAAATCTTCATAGTTTTTAAGGAAATTGAATTTAACAAAAAATATTACATCAAAGAACAGTACAGATTTGGAGTGTTTGCTAAGAAAGTACAACTAGATTGGTTCTTGAAATCAAGTAATTCCTGAAAAGGCATTATCATAGATATTGGATGTCCTCATATAGCACAGTTGAAATGTCTAGCACACTTACTTCAGTAAGCGAGAAACCTCTAATAGAATGATTTAGTCGAAGCAGGTAATGCTTCGACTAAATTCGACATAATATGGCATAGCTATCATAATATGATAATGCTTATTTATAACATGATTGGGTTGGTAAAAACTTAGAATTGCTTTCATTTGTTTCAAGAGCAGTAAGTGGCATCTAAGAGTGAATGAATAATTCATTAATTAATTCAACACACAATTACTAAGTGCCTGACAAATCATACACTCCTCAGATGGTAGCTAGTGCAAAGATGGATAAAACACTGCTTCTTCCACTAAATGTGATACATGGCCTCACATGGCTGTGTCTTAACAGCCAGCCTGTGTCTCCCTGTTGGGACATTTCTAAGAATTAAGGGGATGGGAGAAATATAGACTGAGATAAGATTATAAAGATTTTTTTTTAAAGATTTTATTTATTTATTTGACAGAGAGATCACAAGTAGGCAGAGAGTCAGGCAGAGAGAGGGGGGGAAGCAGGCTCCCCACTGAGCAGAGAGCCCGATGCGGGGCTCGATCCCAGGACCCTGAGATCATGACCTGAGCCGAAGGCAGCGGCCTAATCCACTGAGCCACCCAGGCGCCCCAATATAAAGATCTTTTTATACACATACAAATCATGATAAAATATCAAGTATCCATGAACTTTCCACAGAAAGGAGATGATATAATCACATTTCCGTTGTTACGTTGAGCCCATGTGAGTCCTCTGGGGTCAGTCATGGCTGTCATATTTGCTCAGGGAACAGGGTGATGCTGGGACACACATCCAGACCAGAGGCTGGTCATAAAATACTGCCAATTCTATGTTCTCAAAATTCTTATATTACATGTTCTTTTTACATCAATATGCTATTTCAAAGAATTATAGCTGCTTGTGTGTTAAATTTTTTTTTTTAATTTCTTTTCAGCATAACAGTATTCATTGTTTTTTCACCACACCCAGTGCTCCACGCAATCCGTGCCCTCCCTAATACCCACCACCTGGTTCCCCCAACCTCTCACCCCGCCCCTTCAAAACCCTCAGGTTGTTTTTCAGAGTCCATAGTCTCTCATGGTTCACCTCCCCTTCCAATTTCCCTCAACTCCCTTCTCCTCTCCATCTACTCTTGTCCTCCATATTATTTGTTATGCTCCACAAATAAGTGAAACCATATGATAATTGACTCTCTCTGCTTGACTTATTTCACTCAGCATAATCTCTTCCAGTTCCGTCCATGTTGATACAAAAGTTGGGTATTTGTCCTTTCTGATGGAGGCATAAGACTCCATAGTGTATATGGACCAAATCTTCCTTATCCATTCATCCGTTGAAGGGCATCTTGGTTCTTTCCACAGTTTGGTGATGGTGGCCATTGCTGCTATAAACATTGGGGTACAGATGGCCCTTCTTTTCACTACATCTGTATCTTTGGGGTAAATACCCAGTAGTGCAATTGCAGGGTCATAGGGAAGCTCTATTTTTAACTTCTTGAGGAATCTCCACACTGTTCTCCAAAGTGGCTGCACCAACTTGCATTCCTACCAACAGTGTAAGAGGGTTCCCCTTTCTCCACATCCTCTCCAACACACGTTGTTTCCTGTCTTGCTAATTTTGGCCATTCTAACTGGTATAAGGTGGTATCTCAATGTGGTTTTAATTTGAATCTCCCTGATGGCTAGTGATGATGAACATTTTTTCATGTGTCTGATAGCCATTTGGATGTCTTCACTGGAGAAGTGTCCATATCTTCTGCCCATTTTTTAATATGATTATCTGTTTTGTGTGTGTTGAGTTTGAGGAGTTCTTTATAGATCCTGGATATCAACCTTTTGTCTATACTGTCATTTGCAAATATCTTCTCCCATTCCGTGGGTTCCTCTTTGTTTTGTTGACTGTTTCCTCGGCTTTCTTATACACTAACAATGAAAATACAGAAAGGGACATTAGAGAATCGATTCTATTCACCATAGCACCAAGAACCATAAGATACCTTGGAATAAATCCAACCAAAGAGGTCAAGGATCTGCACTCAAGGAACCACAGAACACCCACAAAAGAAATTGAAGAAGACACAAAAAGATGGAAGACCACTCCATGCTCCCGGATCAGAACAATAAACATCGTCAAAATGTCCATACTGCCCAGAGCAATCCACACTTTTTTTTTTTTAATTTTTTATTTATTTTCAGCGTAACAGTATTCATTGTTTTTACACCACACCCAGTGCTCCATGCAATCTGTGCCCTCCCTAATACCCACCACCTGGTTCCCCCACCCTCCCACCCCCCGCCCCTTCAAAACCCTCAGGTTGTTTTTCAGAGTCCATAGTCTCTCATGGTTCACCTCCCCTTCCAATTTCCCTCAACTCCCTTCTCCTCTCCATCTACCCTTGTCCTCTATATTATTTGTTATGCTCCACCAATAAGTGAAACCATATGATACTTGACTTTCTCTGTTTGACTTATTTCACTCAACATAATCTCTTCCAGTCCTTTCCATGTTGCTACAAAAGTTGGGTATTCGTCCTTTCTGATGGAGGCATAATACTCCATAGTGTATATGGACCACATCTTCCTTATCCATTCATCCGTTGAAGGGCATCTTGGTTCTTTCCACAGTTTGGCGACCGTGGCCATTGCTGCTATAAACATTGGGGTACAGATGGCCCTTCTTTTCACTACATCTGTATCTTTGGGGTAAATACCCAGCAGTGCAATTGCAGGGTCATAGGGAAGATCTATTTTTAATTTCCTGAGGAATCTCCACACTGTTCTCCAAAGTGGCTGCACCAGTTTGCATTCCCACCAACAGTGTAAGAGGGTTCCCCTTTCTCCACATCCTCTCCAACACACGTTGTTTGCTGTCTTGCTAATTTTGGCCATTCTAACTGGTGTAAGGTGGTATCTCAATGTGGTTTTGATTTGAATCTCCCTGATGGCTAGTGATGATGAACATTTTTTCATGTGTCTGGTAGCCATTTGTATGTCTTCATTGGAGAAGTGTCTGTTCATATCTTCTGCCCATTTTTTGATATGATTATCTGTTTTGTGTGTGTTGAGTTTGAGGAGTTCTTTATAGATCCTGGATATCAACCTTTTATCTGTACTGTCATTTGCAAATATCTTCTCCCATTCCGTGGGTTGCCTCTTTGTTTTGATGACTGTTTCTTTTGCTGTGCAGAAGCTTTTTATCTTGATGAAGTCCCAGAAGTTCATCTTTGCCTTTATTTCCTTCGCCTTTGGAGACATATCTTGAAAGAAGTTGCTATGGCTGATATCAAAGAGGTTACTCCCTATGTTCTCCTCGAGGATTCTGATGGATTCCTGTCTCACGTTGAGGTCTTTTATCCATTTCGAGTTTATCTTTGTGTACGGTGTAAGAGAATGGTCAAGTTTCATTCTTCTACATATAGCTGTCCAGTTTTCCCAGCACCATTTATTGAAGAGACTGTCTTTTTTCCACTGGATATTTTTTCCTATTTTGTCAAAGATTATTTGACCATAGAGTTGAGGGTCCATATCTGGGCTCTCTACTCTGTTCCACTGGTCCATGTGTCTGTTTTTATGCCAGTACCATGCTGTCTTGGTGATCACAGCTTTGTAGTAAAGCTTGAAATCAGGTAACGTGATGCCACCAGTTTTATTTTTGTTTTTCAACATTTCCTTAGCAATTCGGGGTCTCTTCTGATTCCATACAAATTTTAGTATTATTTGCTCCAGCTCTTTGAAAAATACTGGTGGAATTTTGATTGGAATGGCATTAAAAGTATAGATTGCTCTGGGCAGTATAGACACTCCAACGATGTTTATTCTTCCCATCCAAGAGCATGGAACGGTCCTCCATCTCCCCGTGTCTTCTTCAATTTCTTCCAGGAGTGCTCTGCAGCTCCCTGAGCACAGATCCCCAACGTCCCTGGTTAGGTTTATTCCGAGGCATCCCACGGTTCCCGGTGCTATAGCAAATGGAATCGACTCTCCAATTTGCCCCTCTGTATTTTCATTGTTAGTGTACAAGAAAGCCACTGATTTCTGGACATTGACTTTGTATCCTGCTACATTACTGAATTGCTGTATGAGTTCTAGTAGTTTGGAGGTGGAGTCTTTCGGGTTTTCCATATAAAGAATCATGTCATCTGCGAAGAGAGAGAGTTTGACTTCTTCCTTGCCAATTTGGATACCTTTTATTTCTCTTTGTTGTCTGATTGCTGTTGCTAGGACTTCTAATACTATGTTGAACAAGAGTGGTGAGAGTGGGCATCCTTGTCGTGTTCCTGATCTCAATGGGAAGGCTGCAAGCTTTTTCCCATTGAGGATGATATTTGCTGTGGGTTTTTCATAGATAGATTTGATGAAGTTCAGGAATGTTCCCTCTATCCCTATACTTTGAAGCGTTTTAATCAGGAACGGATGCTGGATTTTGTCAAAAGCTTTTTCTGCATCAATGGAGAGGATCATGTGGTTCTTCTCTCTTCTCTTATTGATTGGTTCTATCACATTGATTGATTTGCGAATGTTGAACCATCCTTGTAACCCAGGGATGAATCCTACCTGGTCATGGTGGATAATCTTTTTAATGTGCTGTTGGATCCTGTTTGCTAGGATCTTGTTGAGAATCTTAGCATCCATATTCATCAGTGATATCGGTCTGAAATTCTCCTTTTTGGTAGGGTCTTTGCCTGGTTTGGGGATCAGGGTGATGCTGGCTTCATAAAAAGAGTCTGGAAGTTTTCCTTCTGCTTCAATTTTTTGAAACAGCTTCAGGAGAATAGGTATTATTTCTTCTTTGAAAGTTTGATAGAATTCCCCAGGGAATCCGTCAGGTCCTGGGCTCTTGTTTTTTGGGAGGTTTTTGATCACTGCTTCAATCTCGTTACTAGATATCGGTCTATTCAGGTTGTCAATTTCTTCCTGGTTCAATTTTGGGAGTTTATAGTTTTCCAGGAATGCATCCATTTCATCTAGGTTGCTTAGCTTATTGGCATATAACTGTTGATAATAGCTTCTGATGATTGTTTCTACTTCCTTGGTGTTAGTTGTGATCTCTCCCTTTTCATTCATAATTTTATTAATTTGGGCTTTCTCTCTTTTCTTTTGGATTAGTGTGGCCAATGGTTTATCGATCTTATTGATTCTTTCAAAAAACCAGCTTCTAGTTTCGTTGATACGTTCTACTGTATCTCTGGTTTCTACCTCGTTGATCTCTGCTCTAATCTTGATTATTTCCCTTCTTACGTGTGCAGTTGGTTTGATTTGTTGTTGATTCTCCAGTTCTTTAAGGTGTAGAGACAGCTGGTGTATTCTGGATTTTTCAATTTTTTTGAGGGAGGCTTGGATGGCTATGAATTTCCCCCTTAGGACCGCCTTTGCTGTATCCCATAGGTTTTGGAGTGAAGTGTCTTCATTCTCATGGGTTTCCATAAATTGTTTAAGTTCTTCTTTGATCTCTTGGTTGATCCAAGCATTCTTAAGCAAGGTGGTCTTTAGCTTCCAGGTATTTGAGTTCCTTCTGAACTTTTCCTTGTGATTGAGCTCCAGTTTCAAAGCATTGTGATCTGAGAATATGCAGGGAATCATCTCAGTCTTTTGGTATCGGTTGAGCCCTGATTTGTGACCCAGTATGTGGTCTATTCTGGAGAAGGTTCCATGTGCACTTGAGAAGAATGAGTATTCTGTTGTTTTAGGGTGGAATGTTCTGTATATATCTATGAGGTCCATCTGGTCCAATGTGTCATTCAATGCTCTTATTTCTTTATTGATTTTCTGCTTCGATGATCTGTCTATTTCTGAGAGAGGCGTGTTAAGATCTCCTACTATTAATGTATTCATATCAATATGACTCTTTATCTTGATTAATAGTTTTCTTATGTAATTGGCTGCTCCCATATTGGGGGCATAGATATTTACAATTGTTAGATCATCTTGGTGGATAGTCCCTTTAAGAATGATGTAGTGTCCTTCTGTATCCCTGACTACTGTCTTTAGTTTAAAATCTAATTTATCTGATATGAGAATCGCTACCCCGGCCTTCTTTTGAGGCCCATTGGCGTGAAAGATGCTTCTCCATCCCTTCACTTTCAGTCTGGGTGTATCTTTAGGTTCAAAATGGGTCTCTTGTAGACAACATATGGATGGGTCCTGTCGTTTTATCCAATCTGCAACCCTGTGTCATTTTATGGGTGCATTTAGGCCATTCACATTGAGAGTGATTATTGAGAGATACGTTTTTATTGACATTGTGTTATCTTTGAAGTCTTTCTTTCTGTCGATTGTCTCTATATTTCTGTTCAATGCTATTCTTAAGATTTTTCCTCTTTTATAGAACCCCCCTTAATATTTCCTGCAGTGTCGGCTTGGTGGTTGCATAGTCTTTCAAGCCTTGCCGGTCTTGGAAACTCTTTATCTCTCCATCCATTTTGAATGTCAGTCTTGCTGGATAAAGTATTCTTGGCTGCATGTTCTTCTCATTTAGTGCCCTGAATATATCTTGCCAGCCCTTTCTGGCTTGCCAGGTCTCTGTGGACAGGTCTGACGTTATTCTGATGGGCTTTCCTCTGTATGTAAGGAGCTTCTTTGTCCTAGCGGCTTTCAAGAGATTGTATCTACAATTATGATTCCTCAATTTTACTATGAGGTGCCTGGATTTTTTTTTGAATTTATAATCTTGGGGGGGGACCTTTCTACTTCTAGTACATGAACACTTGTTCCATTCGCAAGATTGGGAAAATTTTCATGAAAAATTTGTTCCACTATATCTTCTAGACTTCTTTCTTTCTCCTCCCCTTCAGGGATTCCAATAATTCTGACGTTGGAACGTTTCATGGCATCATTTATTTCCCTGATTCTGTTTTCGTGGCTTCTAAGCTGTTTGTTCCAGGCTTCCTCCTGATCCATTCTCTCTATTTGTTTGTCCTCCAGATCACTAATTCTATCTTCTGTCTCAGTTACCCTAGCTTTTAGTGAATTTAGATTAGATTGGAACTCATTGAGAGCGTTGTGAACCTCATCCCTGGTGGCCTTCAGCTCTGCCCTAACATTATGAACCTCCTCTCTGGTCGCTTTCAATTCTGCCCTAATCAATTCTGTTTGGTCATCCATGGCTTTCTCCAACCTAGCTATTGCCTGGATAATTGTTAGCCTGAATTCTCTTTCTGACATATTGTCTATGTTGATAGCCGTTAGCTCTGTTGCAGAAGGCCCATCCTCTGTATTTTTCTTCTGTTGGGGATTCCTCCTCCTAGTCATTTTGGTGAGAGATGACTGGACAGATGTAGCTGGATGTATTGACCGTGGTGCAGTCAAGGTGCACCCTGGAACGCTTCTGAGCACTCAGGATTCCCCACCCAAATGAGAGAAAAAAGAAAAGAAAAAGAAAAAAGAGGGAGAGAGAGAGACAGGAAAAAAAGGGAAGATAAAAGTGAAGGTTCAGCCCAAATGGGCCCCAGGGTAAGGTTTATGACGTATACAAACAAAAACAGATAAACAAAAAGACTGATAAAAGTATATGACGAGAGAAAAAATATATATATATAAGCAAAAAAAAGGAGGAGCCTCGTCAAGAAGAACCCCAAGTATAAGATTTATATACTATCCAGACAAACATAAATACACAGAGACACTGGCAGAAGAAAAAGATGGGAGCATGGTTATAGATTCTCGGTGTGGGCGAGGAAGGTTATTTTGATTCTTCCTGGATGTATCTTGATATCTTTGTTAAAGGACTCAACTTTCCTAAGAAAAAGGGGGATTAAAAATTGGTTCACCTATAGGGGTAGCATTGCTTGGAGAAAGGGGATTACCTTGAAGTTTAACTCTATATGAATATTAGAAAATAAAAATAAAAAAGGAATAAACTGGACTAAACTAAATTAAAAATTTTTTTAAAAATTAAGAAAATAGAAAAGCAAAAGAAAAACACATGTGTATGTATCAAAAAAATTCAGGTTAGAAGTTTATCATGGAATTTGATGTACTGGACATCTCACTGTGATGGTAAATAGGTTAAAAAATTATCTATATAAAAAAAGAAAAAAAAATGAACCAGAATAGTGGGAAAGAATTAAAAATAAAAGTTGTATCTATGAAGTACTGGTGGTTGTTCTCTTGTAGTCTTTTTTTTTTTTTTTTCCTGATTTGTTTTCTGGGGGAGGGGGCTGCCACGTGGGTTTTCAGTCAATGATGTTCCCTTAGTTAAGTCCTCCCGACCCCCTCAAGGGGGTGGGCTCTGAGAAAAACGTTTTTTTCAGGTTTTTGTTCTCTGGAGGTTTTTATGTTTGTTCACTTCTTTTCTCTCGCCTTGACAGCTTTTGATGGTTTTTGGAGGTTTAGAGGAAAGAAAACTGCACCCCAACCTCCCTCTCAGAGAGAAGCCTCAGTCTGCTCCCCTGCAGGTGCTGCAGCCGCTGGGCCGCTGGCAGAGCAGGTTCTGAGTCACGGTCCCTGGGGACGCAGGATCTCCTGCTTGTACGCAAAACCAAGGCAACTGTGGCTGTCTGGGCAGCTCCAGACCGCCAGAGAGGTTCCAAGCAGCAATCGCACACTGAGATTTTCCCGCTGGCTGGGGCTTTGAGCTCAGGGCTTGCGCGCACCTCTCCCAGGGGATGGTTTGGGGCGTGGCGCCTCCAGCTCTATCGGCTCTATCGCCGCGTGGGTCTATCGCCGCGTGGGTCCCAGAACACCAGGCTGGGCGTGCACCTCTCTCAGGGGAGGTTGAGGCACGCGCGCATCTCCAGTAAGATGCGCGTTCTGCCGTCTGGTGTGGCTCCCAGCCCCTCACGGGAGCCGAACTCCACCCGTTCTCGGGCGCACTGGCGGCTCCGGGACAAAGACCAGGTTTCTCCGCCGCACTCTCCGGCTCAGCGCCAGGGGATGCTGCCCTGGGTCTGGGGACTTAAGCCCCTATCCCTATCCGCCCCGATTCCCACAATTTCCCCGCGCGAGTCTTTGCTCTTTTGAGTGCTTTCAACAAGACTCCAAGTTAATGCTGGTCCCCAGATGCCGGGCACTCTCGTATTGGGGTATTATTTTCCAGTCGGTCGCCTCTGGTGGCTCCCTCCCCCTTTTGTTTATCTTCCGATATCAGTCCGACGTTCCCACTCCACTTTACCTGCCCACTGGCGTCTTCTGGCCCCCGTAGAGATCCAGACGTGTATAATTCTGATCTCAGGCTGATTTCATGGGTGATCGGAGTTCTTTGGTAGGTAATCAGCTCACTTTAGGGTGCAGGTTGAAAAGGCGCCTCCTCCTACTTCCCCGCCATCTTGTCTCCCCTAATATTAAAATACTTTAAGTCATTTACTGCAATAAAAATGATGCAGCACTTATGAAACTTTTTAAAAAATAGAGCATTAAGATTTAGTAGGTAACTCTCAAATAGATGTCAGCAAATAGGGAAACTGAATATTTGAAAAATTAAGCTTAGAAAGAAATTTTTTAAAACATGGTATTGTCAAAAGGCTCTATTACGTCACAACCTAGAACATATGCATACATTAAAGACTTGAATCTGAAAAATAAAATATTAGAAGAAAAATTAGGAGGATATTTTTATAATACAGTACAGATGTCCCAAGATAAGAAAATAAACTCAGAAAACAACACAAAATACCAAGTATTTGACTATAGAAAAATCTTTGGCAAAATAGATCATAAGTAAAGTTTAAAGACAAACTGTTGCCTGGATAAGAACTTACAAAAGAAATAAAGGAGAGGAATCAGTATCTTCAACATGAAGGGGAATGAAAACCAAAATAAAGTGGGCCAAACTCAACAGCAGAAGTTGTGGGAAGGACATCACGTGAGCTGTGTTCTGCATGTGTCCCTCTGGACAACTCCTGAATTACTCTTCCTACGCTCAGCGATCTAGGTGTGGATGAGTGCAGCCCTGTCAGTGTGTGGGTTTCCTCTGAGCAGGTGTCCAATCATTCAACTGCAATAGGTAGGGGTCTGCTTTTATCTCACCTCTGTCTATGTTCTGTAATTATTTGCTTTTTTAAAAAAATTGATAACTGATAATTTTAGCAACTTCCAATGATTCTGATAAACCAATGAATATTATAAATTCTTCTAGGTCTGTCTTAAAAAATTGATTTTATCAGAGTTAACTTTTTTTTTTTTTAAGATTTTATTTATTTATTTGACAGACAGAGATCACGAGTCGGCAGAGAGGCAGGCAGAGAGAGAGTTAAGGAAGCAGGCTCCCTGCCAAGCAGAGAGCCCGATGCGGGACTCTATCCCAGGACCCTGGGATCATGACCTGAGCCGAAGGCAGAGGCTTTAACCCACTGAGCCACCCAGGCACCCAGAGTTAACTATTAATGTTAACTGTTAAGAGTTAATATTTCCTGTTTATTTTGTGGAATGTCTTTCATGGAACTAGGTGTCATATCGTGGTTTAGGATTTGGCTCTGTCCACTCCGTTTTTGTGTGTTTGCTTTTGTTTCCTTCCTCCCTCAGGACTTTGCTTTCTCTATAGAGGGTTTCTGAATTGTTACTATCATTTTCCACCTTCCCAGACCAGACAAGCTCCTCTGAAAGCAGTGAGGTCACCATAAGTCCTGCTACCAACCAGTGGTATGGATGGTTCACACCCAGCTCCAGAAGTTGAGTCTGTGTCTTCCCAGCCACCGTCAGGGGCACACAGAGTCTCAGGTACTTCCTGGGAGCAACTCTAAGTCTCTGCTCCTGCGCAGCTCCCATGTCCTATCACTTGATCCCAATTCTAGTTCCTTATTCTAAGTGAAAGTTTGGTTTCCTAGGTAATATCACACCATACCAAGTACCATAGCAGCTCCATTTCTGACTCACCCTGTATATAATGTGAGTACATCCAAGGAGAAAAGTTTAAATAAGAAGTCTGAGTGTTAACAGGAATGATTACCTGGACGGTTCTGCTTGGATGCACTCATTTTATATACAGGGGTGATCTGGCTACTCATAAAAAATGGCTATTATCTTGTACAATATGTCACATGTTTTGATTGGTTATATTATTATTTCTAAAGCTTTTATGAATTAGTATTGTTATTAATCAGTGTTTTAGATTTGGGCTGGATTGCATACTTGGAATACAGTGCTTTTCAGAATATCCAGTTAGCATTCTGAGCTACGTGAGTGGCTACTGTGACGTCTCCATTTCTAATACTTTTCGTGTCATTATCTTTATAGAATAACACCAACTAGGGTTGGCCACATTTTCTGGTCACTTTACCTCTTCCTGTTTCCAAAGTAGGAGAATATTTTTATGTGCAGATCTCAGGATTATGGAAATGATTACAGTAACTCTAGATCTCAGGGAGAACTTAGGCCATCTTCCCAGTTCTGGCTAGAAAAGCATAGAGCCTCTCCTTCAGCCAAGCAAACTTCCTCCTGCATCCAAGGGCAACACTGACTCAGTTGGAAGGCTCATCTATGCAACACGGATGTGAAAAGTAGATGCACAATTTCCACCACTGAGTTTCTGCATTTAACTGCTCAGTTTCAGGATTTTTTTTTAATTTTTATTTATTCATTTGACAGACCAAGATCACAAGTAGGCAGAGAGGCAGACAGAGAGAGAGGAAGGGAAGCAGGCTTCCCGCTGAGCAGAGAGCCGGATGCGGGGCTTGATCCCAGGACCCTGGGATCATGTCCTGAGCTGAAGGCAGAGGCTTTAACCCACTGAGCCACCCAAGTGCCCCGCAGGATTTTTTTTTTTTTTTAACAAATCAGCTTAATAGTGTGTTTGTTGAGTTTATTAATATGATTCTTTATACTTGCAGATTGTTTACTATTTAAAACTATTCTGGGACACCTGAGTAGCTCAGTTGGTTAAGCTGCTGCCTTTGGCTCAGGTTATGATCCCAGGGTCCTGGGGTCAAGTTCCACACTGGGCTCCTTGCTCTGCCGGGAGCCTGCTTCTCCCTCTGCCTCTGCCTGCCACTCCCTCTCCTTGTGCTCCCTCTCTCTGTCTGACAAATAAATAAATAAATAAAATCTTAAAAAATATAAAACAAAAAATAAAACTATTCTATCATTTGCTTGATGTCAAGGTTATTGTGAATGTCATTAATAAGTATCCAATTCCACTATGACTTAATGAACAATTACTTTTCATTTCCAAAAAATTTTCAAGACCCACCTTTCAGTGTTCTTCATCTTCAGTAAGGGTATTAAATTTGTGTCCCAGAAAAATGTAAATAATTATACTTATTTCAAGATTAAAATAACTAAAATTTTCAGGAATATGTTTATTTTTTTCAACCATTTTTATATTTGCTTAATAAACATTTCAAACCCCTTTGCTCATAACCAGATAGCTACAGTGTGTTGAACACAGCAGCTTTCTTTTCAGAGACACGTATTTTGTACCTGTACATTTTGTACACACATTATATGTAAGTATCCTTTAGTTCTAACTCAGGAAGGAAACAGTATTTTGAGGAATCATGTAAGCCCCCCAGACTGTCATTTCCTTCTACAGTCCTGCTCTCCATCTCAGCTCTTACTTGTTGCCACTTTCAAACCCAGGCTTAAGGAAGAGATTGGCTGTCTTTACATTCTGCTTATACTGACTGACGCTGTGGAGTCAGCCAATGTAGATGCCGGAATCTATTTCGCGATGATTTTTAGCTCTAGCCACAATAATGGGATTTTTCTGATTTAGGAATTAAATCAGATAAACTATATTTCTTCCTTACCTCCACACTCTCTTTTAATTTATAATTACTTCAAAGTTGGCTTCACTTATTCATAATGTAACCGATTAATTATAGTATTAGTGATATTCTATGACATTTGCATCTATTAGTGTTTATGTATACAGAGGGAAAAACCAGGACTTGGAACTGGAAAAATAACCCATTTATCTTTCTCACAGTATTAACACAGCTCTTCATCTCCTTTGGTCTTGGCTTTGTCTTAATTCACTTTATCCCTCTCCAGGTCTGGTCAATCCCTATGTTTCCCGCCGTTTCTTCAGGCAGCATATAGAGAGTAGTCACGGGCATGTTTTCATATGTGGAGGCTTATCTTGAATTATTTGTCTTTATGAATACCATGCCTGGATCAACCTGAACTTTTAAGACGGTGGTATTTCTTCCCAGCTGGTGAAATCTTGCTTTAACTATAATAACTGACCCGAGGAAACCCTATTTCAAATGCGTGGCAAGTGCAGTAATTTGTTTGACCCTTTTTTCACACATTTGTGTTCATTAGGTAATTTGTGAGCTTTCTTTGCCTGCTGCATTGTCAGGTGTGGGATCGGGCCCTTAGCCGTCTCGGCAGCTGAGTTTTCTCTAATAACAGGGGGACAGCGAGGAGGGCAGGAGACCAAGCCTGTCGTGGCTGAATTAACATTGGGGGTTCTTCCCTCTGCCCAGGGAAGCCTCTCATTTATCAAGTGCAAATATGTGAGAGCACCTCAGCCTCTTCCTTTCTGGGCACAGCAGTCTGACCCAGGCACTCTACCTTTTCACTCTGTGAAGAGTGGGAGGGTTCCCCTCAAACCTGTCCTATCTGAAGCCTTGCCTGGGCAACAGCAGAGCTAAGTCCAGTTCCCCAAAAGGCAAATGCCCTCTCCAAATCCAGGTTCTTAGGCCTTTTCCAGGCAGAAATGCTCTGAATCTACACCTCACGTTCTAAATGCACCCCAATTCTTCTCCACAAATGGGGACAAGCAGGTGAGTATTGTTGCTGAGCAGAAACTTGAAAGAAATAAGGATCCTTCACTCAAGCTATTATTTTCTCAAAATTCGTACTATTTCAGAGCTGAAGTAAAATTTATAAGTAATCACCGCTCATGTGCATCAAGGCCTTCATTTTATACAGATGTGGGGGATGCTTTGAATCTCTTTTATTCAATAAGTGTCTCCCTACCCCTGCCCTTTTTTTTTTCTTTTGGAGTGGCAATGATTTGTTTGATAAATTGAATCACTTAGAAAATCCCACACTCTGTATTTGGGTAATGAGCAATGTCATTAATCGAGTTCTTATATAGAGATATATAATTTTTGGAAACTTGTAGTTAGAACTAAGGACATGACTAGAGGCAGGCTCCATGTCAGGCAGTGTACTGACGGCATCCAAGCCTGAGGGACACAGTAGCTGCTGGTCCCACTCTCAGTCCTGAGCTCACATGGCTTCCACGAGCTGTGACACTGATCCTTCTGTCATAACGCACCCTGTCAACTTTGCCCCATCCATCAGGTTGTAGCATTAGCTGATGTTCAGGACCCAGATATGTGATTTCCTTAGGAGGTGCAAAATAGACCCAAGTTTTTTTCCCAGTTGGTAAAATCTTGCTTTACCTGTATTTTCTAATTTTATTATACCTTTGGCATTTATTAACAGGAATACTTTTATTTTTTACATTTTTAAAAATTTTAATTCCAGTGTAGTTAACGTACTGTGTAATATCAGTGTCAGGCGTACAGTATAGTGATTCAGCATTTTCTTGCATTACCCCGTGCTCATCAGGACTGTGCCTTCCTTCATCCCCATCACCTAGTTCACCCAACCCCACCCACCTCCTCTCTGGTGACCATTAGTGTGTTCTCTAGAGTTAAGAGTCTGTTTCTTGGTTTGCCTCTCTCTCTCTTTTCCCCCTTTGCTCATTTGTTTGTTTCTTAAATTCCACATAGGAGTGGAATCATATGGTATTTATCCTCTGACTGACTGACTTCACTTACCGTTACACTCTCCAGCTTCATCCATGTTGTTGCAAATGGCAAGATTTCATTCTTTTTTGTGGCTGAGTAACATTCCATTTCATTCCATATATATACACACCACATCTTCATCTGTTCATCAGTCAATGAACACTTGGGCTTTTCCCATAATTTGGCTATTGTTGATAAAGCTGCTGTAAACATAAGGGTGCACATATTGCTTTGAATTAATGTTTTTATATTTGGGGGGTAAATACACAGTAGTGTAATTACTGGATTATAGAGTGGTTCAATTTTTAACTTTTTGAGGAAACTCCATACTGTTTTCCAGAGTGGCTGCACCAACTTGCATTTCCACCAACAGAGTAAGAGCTTCCCCTTCCAGGGCCCTGGGTTGCTCAGTTGGTTAAGCATCAGATTCTTAATTTCAGCTCAGGTCATGATCTCAGGATTGTGAAATTGAGTCCTACATCAGGCTCTGTGCTGGGCATGGAGTCTGGTTAAGATTCTTGCTCTTCCTCTTCTTTTGCCCCTCCCCCTCCCCTTCCTTCCTCTCTCTCTCTCTTTCCCTCTCTAAAAAGAAAAAAAAGAAAGAAAGAAAAAGAGGGTTCCCCTTTCTCCACATCCTTGCCAATACCTGACATTGCTTATGTTCCTGATTTTAGCTATTCTGACAGGTGGGAAGTGATATCTTATTGTAGCTTTGATTTGTATTTCCCTGATGATAAGTGAGTTGAACATCTTTTCATGTGTTGTTGGCCATCTGGATATCTTCTTTGGAAAAATGTATATTCATGTCTTCTGCCCATTTTTGAATTGGATTATTTATTATTTCAGTATTGAGTTGTGTAAGTTCATTATGTATTTTGAATACTAACCCTTTTTCAGATATGTCATTTGCAAATATCTTCCACCATTTTGTAGGTTGCCTTTTATTTTTATTTTGATGTTGTTAATTGTTTCCTTCATTGTACAGAAACTTTTTATTTTGATGTAGTCCCAATAGTTTAGTTTTGTTTTTGTTTCTCTTGCTTCAGGAAACAAATCTAGAAAAATGTTTCTGTGGTTGATGTCAGTGACCTTACTACCTATGCTCTCTTCTAGGATGTTTATGGTTTCAGGTCTCACATTTAGGTCATTAATCCATTTTGAGTTTATTTTTGTGTATGCCGTGAGAAAGCGGTCCAGTTTCATTTTTTTTCATGTAGCTGTCCAGTTTTCCCAGCACCATTTGTTGAAGAATACCCAGTGGATATTCTTTTTTGCTTTTTCAAAGATTATTATGCCATATAATTGTGGGTTTATTTCTGAGTTTTCTACTCTGTTCTATTGATCTGTGTGTCTGGTTTTGTGCTTGTAGCATACTGTCTTGATGATCACAGCTTTGTAATATAACTTGAAGTCTGGAATTGTGATGCCACCAACTTTGCTTTTCTTTTTCAAGATTGCTTTGTGGTTCCATACAAATTTTCAGGTTGTTTGTCCTAGTTCTGTGAAAAATGCTGTTGACAATTGATAGGGATTGCATTAAGTATGTAGATTCCTTTGGGTAATACAGACATTTTAACAATATTTATTCTTCCAATCCACAAGATTGGAATATTTTTCCATTTCTTTGTGTCATCTACAGTTTCTTTCATCAATGTTTTATAGTTTTCAAAGTACAGGTCTTTCACGTCTTTAGTTAGGCTTATTCCTAGGTTATCTTATGGTTTCAGGGAGCAATTGTAAATAGAAATACTTTCTTAATTTCTCTTTCTGCTGCTTCATTATTAATTTATAGATATGCAACAGATTTATGTATGTTGATTTTGTATCCTGAGACTTCAGTGAATTCATTCATCAGTTCTAGCAGTTTTTTGGTGGAGTCTTCAGGGTTTTCTGTAAAGTATCATGTCATCTGCAAATAGTGAAAATTCTACTTCTTCCTTACTATTTGGATACTTTTTATTTTTTTTTTTTCTTGTCTGATTGCTGTGGCTAGGACTTCCAGTACTATATTGAATAATGGTGGTGAGAATGGACATCTTTGTTTTGTTTCTAACCTTACAGGGAAAACTGTCAGTTTTCCCCTCATTGAGTACAATGTTAGCTATGGATTTTCCATATACAGCCTTCATAATGTTGAGGGCAAATGTGCCCTCTATACCTACTTTGTTGATGGATTTTATCATGAATGGATGTTGTGATTTGGGGAATACTTTTATAAAGAATAAATTTCTCCACCAACTATTTGCTTGTCCTGAAATACAGTTTGTATAGAGAATACAGAATTACATGTGATCCTTTACCTGCATTGCTGTAAAACAAATTCCAAAATAACTTACAGTTGTAAAAAAAAATAAATAAATAACCTTTTTCAGAGTATCATTATAAACACTTGGTTTTTGTTCATGTGATGTGTTTTCTTTAGTTGCATTCATTATTATTTTCGACTTTTAAATACTCTAATCTTAAATTACATTTTCTTGTGTTTACTATTACTGTGACCCCAGTAATGTTTCCTCAGTCTATTATTATGTATTCCTCACCCCAGCCCTAGCATTTACCATTTCTTCAAAAAATGCTGGAGCCTCATAGTGCAAAAGCTCCTACAGGACTAAGTAGGAAAAGCAAAACCAATATAAATCTTGATTTTGTTGATCAGATCATTTTCCAACTTTCTTGAATGCAAATTATCTGGGACCAAGGGAAATACATATAAGCCTTTCCATATTCCTCTGTTCTTTTTAAATTCAAGGATCCCACACAAAATAATCCATTAAATTAAACATGGAACAAGTTGTTCTATGTTGGTAACTCTGAATTCCATCAAAATAAACAAACTAAAAGAAATAAAACAAAAACAAAAAAAGCCAAATGAAAACTTTGGAATCAATTGAAAGTAAAAGGTGTAAAAAAAAACAATTGAAACTAAATATTGATTTAGAATAGGAGAGCATAAAAATATTCTCCAAAGCAAATCTTTAAGTGGATTCCTATTTTACCAAATCTCTCCTTGAAAATATATTGGTATATTCAATGAAAAATATTCAAAACTGCTTAAATTTGTCTATGTTATAAAACTGTGAGTATAGTTAACAGTAATTGGTTTAACTAATCCAAATAAAATTGATTTATTTTCTCCTTCTCTTTCCTCTACTGTCTCTCAATAAGTGTGTCTGTATGTGCACAAAAATGCAGATTAACACATGCACATATGTGTACACACAAAAGTGTAGTAACACTGTACTGGAGAGATGGAGATATCAGTCCAAGGGTTAACTCAGTTTTCCAGAATGTAAAGAATTGAACATGTCTTTTGTACTCTAAACCATTTCATGGTTTCCCACTATTCTAGCTTTGAAAACTTGCTCACTAGTAATACTGGGAGCCAAGACTCCCTAAATAATTATTTTGAAGGATACGTTAATTTAAAAAATAGTGTTTGTATGTTTTCCATATATGTACTCCTTTATGCCATTTCTAACATTTAATCAGAGCTAAAGTATGTTAGAACCAAGTATGTTCCCTTGACCAAGGAATTTCTGTATTTTTTTCTGGAAAATAAAAGCAGACAAATGAACAGTTCATCTGATCTTTGATAAAAACCCTACACCTTTTGAAAAGTTAATTCTGGATGTTCTAGTGGAAAGAACTGGCAAACTGTTTGGCAAGACAAGGGGAAAGAAGAAGGGAGTCTTCTCCTGAGGTGGATATTGGAGAAAGGACTCTGGTTTCTAAGGGCAGCAGGAGCACACACCATGCTCCCCTCAAAGTCCTGGCAAGCTGATAAGATCAAAGAGGTATGGTTGCAGGGCTTGATGTAGGAGGCAGGCTCCTGATGTTAATCCTGGTAAGAGAGTGCCTAAAGTTCTAGGTTAATACAAGTAAAGTTCTAGGTTAATACAAAAGAGTTAATAAAGTTCTAGGTTAATGCCAGAGAGTAAAGTTCTAGATTATGTATGGGGTGCCTGGGCGGCTCAGTCAGTTAAGCACCCAACTTTTGACTTTGGCTCAGGTCATGATCTCAGGGTCATGAGACCGAGATGCTGGTTGGGTGCCACACTCAGTGTGGAGTCTCCTTGAGATTCTCTCCCTCTGCTTCTCCCCTCACACCTTCTCTCTATCTCTCTTTCTCTCAAATAAATAAATAAAATCTTTAAAAAAAAATACTTGATTATACACTATCTCTAATTTGCATGGTTTTTAACTCACAAAGATCTCTGGTCATTTACAGACTCATGCCTTGGAATAAAGTTATGCAGAATATTCCATATATTTGTACAGAGTCAGAAAATCATCAAGGTAATTTTCATAGGTTGGATTTACAAAATTCATTGGTTGTTACCAAAAAAGGATGTTGCATAAATCTACATTTAATGCATCTTATGAATAAGCTTAGGTAAAATTTCTCTTTCGATGATTAATGTCTTTAAAAGTTCTTGTGTTTTGAAATGATTAAAAAATTCTTATTATTTGAAATGAAACCTAAAAACTGTAACAGAAGCAGATCTGTTTCCTTTCCAGTGTTGAATTCTTATCTTCTTTTTCAAATCCTAATTAAAGGATAAATGCAAAGAGAATTGCAACAAATCATATGTGGGCTGTTTGCTATATTTCCACAAATTTAAGGAGATATGTTAACCTGCACACAAATCAGGAGAAAGAATAACAGCAGAACACTAGGTGCCTTCTCAGATCCCTTCCATTCACTGCTGCCCAAAGATAACTACTTTCCTGACTTTTTATACCATAAATAGGGATTGTTTTTGAAGGTTACATTATATAAGATCAAAGAGAAACTGCTAATTATATCTGATGTATTTTGGTCAACATTTTGTGAGCTGTGTAATCTGTAGCTTCTTATTCACTTTCACTATGATATAGTAATACATGCCATGAGCATCTCACAGTGTCTTAATCTGTTCTCCTCTTTATCCACATTTGGAGTTCTTCCTGTTTGGGGTCACTTTGAAGAGTATTGCTATAAATGTTTTAGGGTATGTATTTTAGGGAATATATATGCATTTTGGTGTATGTACCTACAAATGGAATTGTTGGATCATTATACTATAATTTTCCAAACTGGTCTTATCAATTTAGACTGAGCAATGTATGGGAGTTCAGTTAATTTATAGGTTTTCCAACACTTGCCATTTCCCTTCTTTCTCATTCTATCTATTTTTAAAGGGGGTGTAGGGGTATTGTATTGTGATTTTAATTTTTATTTCCCTAATTCTCTATTTTATAGAAATAATCCAACCCCTGCATTTAATCAATCAATACTCCACTTTAAAAACTCCCAAGAGAGAGGAGATGTATACATGTTTATTGAAATGGACAACAAATTATTGTTCACCTAAAATAGAGTTACTTTACACAATACTTCTGAAGACTGTTAAAAAGTATTTCTTCTAATTTTTTGGTCATGAACTAAACCAAAATTGAAAGGTCATCAGTGTTGGGGATTTCAGAAAGAATCCTTTTGAATTGACTGGCAGGCATTTTTGAAAGACTTTTGGAGATATATAGCACTGCGTAATGATCTTTAGATATTTTATCCAGTGATATCTGACCTCAACATTTTTCATTACAAATTTCACTGTGGTTGAATCAGTATTAAGGATCAAGTTCCTGGTCTTTCGAAGTTTAAAAGCAGGAATTCTTTCTTGAGTTCACATTTTATCATGACTAGAAATCTAATCTTGAAAGACCCACTGACCTTTAAAAGACATTAGCTGACTCTTCTGAGTTTTCCATCCCATGATCTCTTGCAACACTGATGTTTTGCAGAGGATTAATAAAAAGGCCTCTAAACTTTGCCTTGAAGTCGGGCAAAAAGAAAAAAATCCTGAAATTATAGCTTTTATAATTTTTGTTATTCTATGATGTTTTTTCTTCGTTTTGAGAGCACTGAAATATTTGCAAATAGATAATTTATTTTTAATTATTCATATTAAGCACAGTTAGCTACATAGTACATATTTGTGAATTGATACTTGGCTATCGAGTTCATAGTTTATTAGGATTAGCAAATGTCTTAGAAGGCTCACTTAGACTTTCAAATTCATGAATCAACTCCTCCCCTTAGTGAATTACTTATTTCTGAATCCCTCATGAAACAAGTACTCTTATTTGAAAGAACATAGATTAGTATTCTACAAACATTAGTTAAATAAAAAAATAAATGAACAGGTGAAGGGAGCTCAGTATTCTGGATTTTGAATTGCTTATCTTCAGACTGGTACCATTGAGCTAAAAAAGACACAGATGCAAATGCATGTGGTTTGAAGTAACTTGGTAAATTTTTTCTGGGAGTTATTGTAATTGGGCTATGAACAAAAGGAAATATTTGAAACTGAAAGAATTTAGACCTTATTCCAATAGCTATAAAATGCACAATGGATGACTCCTCAGATGGAACAAGAGTAAGAGAGGAAAGCAACTGTTACCCACTTTGCTTCCCGCCTGACCACACAGGAGTCTTCTGTCCTTGTGTCTGCCATTATTCTTGCTCCTTTCTGGACTCCACTGATGCCTATAAAAGTCAAATTAATACTAACTTAAAATAACTCCCTTTCTTGAATACTTACTAAATGACTAAAATATAGAGAGAATTCTGACAAAGTTCTACAATGGCAAACTGAGCTAATTTTGGAATCTTAAATAAGCTCTAAGGAGAGTTAAATTCTAATTTATTAATTTATTGGCTGTGCTGATCCATTAGGAGAATTAGAGTCACTTTTTTAAAAAAGTTCAATTTATAAAATATTACCAAAATAAGTGACTTGTCATATTGAAAATACCAAAAACATATGTAAATGTTAAAACAAATACTGATATAGCTCTAATACAGTTAATTGCAATTATGCCATTATATAATATATCTTATTTGATTAAAAAGAATGAATATAAGAATTTTTAAAGAATAAAAACTATATTATTTAGAGATTCCTTAAATCTCTAACTTATTCCAAAGTTGGTCCAATTGTTTAGTCATTAATTGTTGAAGGAGTAAGAAAGTCTTGAGTACTTTCTTCATTAATCCATGTCACTATTTTTTTGTGTTTTATATATCAAATATTTTTTGTTCTAAAACTTTTATAGTTTAGGACAAACTCTTCTTTCTTTTTCTTTTTCATTTTCTTTCTACAATGAAATAAGAACAGACCTCATTACTATTTCTAAGGATTAATTCATATAAATTCAAGATATGAACAGGAGTTCCCCCTTTTTGTGTAAGAGACAAAGAAAGGTGTTTTGCGGGATGAATTTTGGGAAAAGTAATAGAGCAATAACAAGGGAACAGTTCTTTCAAACTTGTAAGTTTTATCCTGTGTATTTGTGAAAGTTATAGAAACCATGTTCTTATTTTTCTCCAAAGCAAGACTTTCAGAAATATTCTTGTCATTTAGTAAAGGATCTTCTCATGCTCCTTTCCCCTTTTTCCATTCATAAACCATGTAAGAAGTAGGCTAGACAGTATCATCCATACATCTTTTCTGTTTTAAGAAGAAAATAAAGGATTGAATATAAAATGAACAGTATCAGCAGATGGTTTTCTTGGCCTACATGGGAGTAAGGGCTAGGAGAGGATAGCAGTTCTCTTGGTCATCTCCTTGAGGGTTAAAGGGTCTACAATGAATAAAACATTTGATTCCTTCAACTCGGATCTGGCCATAGACTGCAGGGTACTGTCTGTGTTTTGAAAACAAACCATTCTGTCACTTACGTCTTCTTTCTCAAGGTTACAAGAAAGAGAGAGAAAATTATCCCCTTACTTTTGTATGATCTGATATTTATTTCTCTCCGTATGTAAAACCAAAATAGAAATATTTCACAATAAATACAGGATAGCAGTTGCTTTTTTTTGGTTTATTTATGAATAAGGTAAAAAGCAAAACTGATAGAAAACAACAGAAGGGACATGGTCAGATTCCTTAACACACCGCAGCTGAGGTTTTAATTTGTTTGTACCCATAATGGGGCAGTTGGGGCCCATGGAAGGACCCAGAGGGGTCCCAGAACTAGCCAAGGACTAGGACAGGATAGAAATCAAGAGCCAGCAAGAGTAAGTGAGAGCAGAGTTTATTGCAGATGCAGACAGAGTGTCTGGGAGACTTGGGCAGGGAAGGAAGGTCTGTGGTTTTTAGTTAGGACAGTGGTGTGGTGTCTATGTCCTCTTGGGCATCTAGGAACTGGTCAAAACAAGGATACTCAGGGGGCCCAGGGGTGGCTCACAGGGTTAAAGCCTCTGCCTTCAGCTCAGGTCATGACCCCAGGGTCCTGGGATCGAGTCCCGCATCGGGCTCTCTCCTTGGCAGGGAGCCTGCTTCCTCCTCTCTCTCTCTGTCTGCCTCTCTGCCCGCTTGTGATCTCTCTCTGTTGAAAAAATAAATAAAATCTTTAAAAACAAAAACAAACAAACAAACAAAAAAACCCAAGGATACTCAGGTGCCCTCCATAAGGCATTTAAGTGCAGAAGCCAGGGATCAGGGTGTCCAGAGTCCTTGGTCCTGGAGAATGTCCATGAGGACCTCCTGCAGTCGCTCCTGAGATGTTACCCACTATGCTGGAAGACTCCAGAGGAATGGTTCACTCCTCCACCCTTACGAGGGGGACGTGCACTGAGGCATGTGTAATGCAGAGGCATAGGTTCTGGTGAGGATACAGGCAGCAAGAAGGCCGTCGGTCCCAGGTCCCTTCAGGTTTCAGCAGGGTGGCGTGTATCTACCAGAAAGAACAGAACACAGTCGCTGTTGCCCAGCTGCACGCCCAGAAGCAAGGATTGCAGCCCCTTGACGGCAATTGCCTCTCTAAAGTTTGATTAGGGTTCCTAGATTAGTTTTATCTGTTGCTGTATAAATTAGCACTACGACTTAACTGCCAGAAAAAAACAACGCTTTATTATGTCAGAGTTTCTGCATGTCAAGATCCCAGGCGCCACTCAGGTGAGTGTCTCTGGCTCTGGCTCTTTCACAAGGTTGCTGTCCAGGTGGGCCCAGATCTGCCCTCTCTCAAGACCCCACTTTGGGAAGGAGCTCCTTCCGGGCCTGCTTACAGGACCCACGACAAGCACTGGATTTTCCCTAGCTCTAGGCCCCAGATGTCCGTCCGTTCCTTGTCAGAGCCTTTCCATAAGGTACCTCCCAGCATGGCATCTGGCTTTCCTCAGAGGAGCCCCAAGAAGGAAGACACAGACAACCTACTGTGTTTCAATCGGAAGTGAAATTCCATCCCTTCTGCTGTATTTACTAATTAGGAGGAAATCAGTAAGCCAAACCCACACTCAGGAGACGAGATGCCAGAGGTGTGTGAGTGCCAGGAGACAGGGCTCACTAGGGTCAGTGGAGAGATGGCTTACATACTCACCCAGCTCAGGACCGAGGATAGAAAAATAGTAGTAAGAAATTCTGGGGGCACCTGGCCGACTCAGTGGGTTAAGAATCTGCCTTCAGCTCAGGTCATGATCTCTGGGTCCTGGGATCGAGTCCTGCGTCGGCCTCACTGCTCAGTGGGGAGTCTGCTTCTCTTTCTCCCTCTGTCCCTCCCCCCGCCATCATTCTTTCTGTCAAATAAATAAATAAAATCTTAAAATAAAAAAGAAATTCTAGACTAGATTTGTAAAATAATCCACAGTAAAGAAAATTCTGTTTTTCTTCAATTCTGTCTAGACTTTGGTAAAACTGCAAAAAGTATAAATTACTAGAAGAAAAAAGATTTAGAAAATGCAAGCCTGTTTTAAATATAAACAAATATTAACTGCATTTTAATTAACATAAGCAAAACAATTATTATTAGAAAAAAAGAAAATAATCCAAATATATATACACTATTCATTAAAAGTATACCAATAATTGATATAGGAAATTACTATTAAACTCATAACCCATTTTTTCATTCTGCAATTATAATTTAACAAAAAGTTATAGGTGAAATAAGGATGCCCCATATTAATATATATATATACACCTATATGTATAATATCTAAATCAAAGGTATATATATTTTAAGTGAACATTGAATGTGTCAGTATATAAGCTTTTAATGCAACAAGTGAGTTTGCTTCTTCCTTGTCAACTTATTTGGTGTATATACTAGATTGATAATAATGTTAGTACAGGGGATAAGGCATATCCGAATTTTATAGGATTTGCTTTATGAATACTCGCAGTAGAGAAAACAGTTTCTCAGAGGTATCTCAATAGGAATGTTAACAAAGATATTAAACAAAGATATTGATGAAGATATTAAAGTCAACCTTGGCTTTAATTTTAAAATTTTAATTTTAAAATTTTATTCAAAATGAAGCAAATAATGCTGTATTTTCAAATTTCATCTACAGTCTCTTCTCAGTAAGCAGTTCTAATAACAACACTGACATGTCATTGCCATCCAAAGTCCAGAGTGTACATTGCTGTTCACTCTTGATGTACTTCTGTGGGTTTAGAAAGGAATCATGCAGAAGAGCTTCACTGCCCTGAAAAAAAAAAAAAACAAAAAAACTGCTCTCTCCCTCTCCCCAGCCCCTGGCAACCACTGTCTTTATAGTTTTGTATCTTTCAAAATGTCATATAGTTGGAATCATTATATAGATAGATAGATAGATAGGTAGGTAGATAGATATAGATATAGATATAGATATAGATATAGATAAATAAAGGATATCTATATATATCCTTTACAGATTGGCTTCTTTCACTTTGTACTATGTATTTAAGTTTTCTCCATGTGTTTTCATGGCTTGATAGCTCATTTCCTTTTAGAGCTGAGTAATACTCCCCTATTTGGATGGACCACATTTTATTTATCCACTCTCCTCCTGAAGGTTGTCTTGGTTGTCTCCAAGAGTGGCAACTATGAATCAAGTTTCTATAAATATTCATATGCAGGTTGTTGTGTGAACATAAGTTGTCAGGTCCTTTGGGCAAATAGCACAGAGTCCAATAACTAATCCTAGGGTAAGTGTGTGGTTAGCTCTCCAAGAAACCTCCCCCTGTTTCCCAAACCGGCTCTGCTGCTCTCCTTTCTCCTCAGTGAGAGCTCCTGCTGCTTCACATCCTCGCCAGCATTTTCTGCTGTAAGTGTTTTGGATTTGGGCCACTCTAATGGGTGTGTATTCACTTTCTTTTACTAACTGGATCTTTTCCACAAAGGACAATGTTCTTACCAGAATTCTGAAGATAGAAAAAATTCTGCAAGAGTTTTAGAGCTAGGGGCAGCTTAACTGTAGTGCATGTTTATTACTGTCTGGAAGGCTCACGTCAGCTAACCACTACAAACTTGAGGGACAGCATTTTAGCGGAGTTTTTTTTTTTTTTTTAAAGAACAGCTGTCAGGCACAGCAATGTAAGAGTTCAATAATAACTTAGACGTTCTCAGTTCCACAAAAAATACAACACAAAGGATCTGCTAGACAAAACTGTGAATACTGTATATTTAGCATAGAAAAAGGTATTTTTTAAAAAAGATTTCACTGAAAGTTGAAAAAAATGGAGGAAGGCTATGTGTGAAAAAGCATGTCACAGGAAATGCAAATGCAAATTCACTTTCCAAAATGGAAAACATGTTCTAGCACTTTCCCACCGGGCCCTAACAGAATTCAGAAACAGATGCACAGCTGACAGATTTTGCTTGTATGTTCCTTAGCAACACAGAAGATCAGGGTATGATGATGTCACGGGCATTCATTTGTTATAGTAGGAGAATTTTAGACAATTGATTTGTTTGCTCTTTTTGTCCTTAATAATGTTGAAGAGCCAGAATAAATATATCTATAGTTGAAATGCTATGTAAAAGCCTTATTTTGGGTCCTATATTATATTTCTCTACACTTTCAATAGAAGGTTGAATTTTTATAATTTTATTCAGTTAAACTAATTAGTAGTTTATTTGAAAACTATGAAGATTGGAGGAATTTAGGAATTAAGCATGGGAAATGGTGCCACGTGGATTAACCATCTGTCTAACATAAGCAAAACAAAACCATTATTCCATATTTAAAGATTAAGTTAGCTTTCTTCAGCCAGTTTACCAATAAATATCTCGAACATAAGCCATAGCCAGACTAGTGAGTTATCGATATCCCAAAACCATAAGTTGATCTTTTTAAAATTGCCTTTGACTATGTATGAAGCTAGTAAAAATCTGTTTTAGAAATAAATTATGTTTAGGTTCATAATTTAGTATAAAGTTTAGACTAGCATATATACCAGAAATACTATTTGGTGAAATGATTTAGAATTGTTGCATCCCAAAGCAAAATTTTCCTTTTATTTTAAAAAATATGTATATATGTCATTGAACTGAAGAAGAGATGGAAGGATAGAGAGGAGAAGGGGGGGTGAGGAGGAGGAAGAGGTACAAGAGGAGGGAGAAGAGGAGTGGGGAGGAGAGGGAAGGGAAAGAGCAAGGAAAGGAGAGAGAAAGGAAGAGGAAGAGAAATGAGAATAATTATGCCATGATAATAAAATGCTGGGATTATGAATTATTATTGCCAAGGGAAACTATTTTACAGGAGAAAATATTTCATTTGTAGCAAAAATGAAATTTATATTTACTGTTTTGTAAAAGGTGTTAACTGTACAATTTATGTTTCTATAGCTTCAGCTTCTATAACGCGGAGCACAAATTCTGTTCTTATATCTTGATAAGTAGCTTTTTTTAAAAGATTTTATTTATTTATTTGAGGGAGAGAGAAAGGGAGAGAGAGAGCTGCAAGCAAGGGGAGGGCAGAGGGAGAAGGAGAAGCGGACTTTTCCAAGTGCAGAGCCCGATGCGGGGCTTGATCCCAGGACCCTGAGACCATGACCTGAGCTGAAATCTAAGTCAGATGCTAAACTGACTGAGCCACCCAGGTGCCCCAGTAACTTTTTAAAATGTTTTATTTTATTTCCATATGTCCATTTGGCTCTCCATATTATAGAAAAATCTATTGCTGAATAGTGTTTTTCAGAATTTGAATAAGCAATAAAGAATAATTTGAATGCTGTGAATGTTGTAAAAATACCATGCCTTTATGGTAATTAATGCTTATATCGGGTTTAGAGCATTTCTAAAAAAAACTTTCTATCTTCTTCTTATTCAGGATTTCATATCATAGATACCAAAGAAATTTATTATTATTTAATTTTATGTGGATTGCCATTTTCCTAGATATGTTCTTTGGTTGAAAATATTAGGTTCTCAATTATTCTGTGATTTTTCTACCACTAACTCTTTTAAGAACTAGAAATTAATAATTGAAGATATTCAGGGACGCTGGGTGGCTCAGTTGGTTAAGCGGCTGCCTTCGGCTCAGGTCATGATCCCAGCGTCCTGGGATCGAGTCCCGCATTGGGCTCCTTGCTCTGCAGGGAGCCTGCTTCTCCCTCTGCCACTGTGTCTGCCTGTGCTCGCTCTCTCTCTCTTTCTCTCTCTCTGACAAATAAATAAAATCTTTTAAAAAAAAATTGAAGATATTCAAAACAAAAGATACTTGATTTTAATCAAATTTGCAAGTAAGTACATTGTCATGGGGATAGCATGAAATAAATTTCATGAAATATATTTTATCTAATGTAAATTAAGTTAAAAAATCAAATATTTTTATCCCTAGAAGAAAAAAGACAAGTCAAGTTTCATACATATAAGTATACATATATATATATAAAGTATATAAGTATATATATATAAAGTGAATATATATTACTATATTTAGATGTAAGTTTACTTCAGTTCTAATTAAACAGTAACAATTAGAAATAATTTAAAAATGTTTAAAAATATTTGGAGATGTTTCTAGGATTAAGATGTATTTACATTTGGTTCAAAAAAAAACATTTAAAATTATGCCTTAATTTGAGGTGCCAACAATATGAAACCTAATTGATAGGTTTAACTTAAATAGGGGGTTCTAAGGTATGACTTTATATTAATTCCCCCCACCAATATATTGAAATTCTCAAGCTCTTTATTCTACAAATCCCTTCTCATCACACTTTTAAAAGTGAAGAAAATGTTTTACCACACATTTTCCACCATTGTATTACCTGCAGTTTTACTTAGTTTTGTTGATATTGAATAGATGGTGATCATTTATTGAATTGTTCCCACCTTTGCTGCACATGTAGCATCCACTCCATCTATCCATTTCTGAGTGTTTCAGATTTCTGGAATCTGTGAATTCAGTGTTTGTTGTAACAATGCTTTCTGTGTTTGTCATAACAATGTTTTCATGACATTCCAAACATACATATCACCTTCCATTATTTGCCCTGGATATTTTTTTCAGCATTCGATTTCTTCATTTTGGAGTTTGAGAGGAAGCGCATTCTGATTTGATGGAGAGGTTTAGGTAGCTCTTTTCTCCCCTGGGTAGTGATTATGCAGTTTGAAGGGAAACAATAAATATCAACAGATCATAACGTTGGTGGTAATTGTAGCTTGATTGAATAGTGCATCAAGTGGGACAGTGGGTGAGTGCCCAGGATGGGAATCTGGCTTTGATGGAGTGCAAGTTATGGAGGGAATGTGTGGATGAGAAGAGAGGAATGCATACTGGACCCCTGATACAGAGAATCTTCAATTCACGACTAAGGAGCATGTGTTTTATTGTGTATGACTCAGCCCCATCTGGCCCGCTGCCTGTTATCCTGTGGCCTATAAGCCAATACACTTTTACTTTTTTAAATAGTAAAAAAAAAATTTTAAATGATATCTTGTGACATGAAATTGATACTAAGTTGAAAGTGCAGTGTCCATCCATAGAGGTTTATTGGCGCAGAGCCAGGCCCTGTTCTTTCTGAGTTGTATCTATGTTCGTGCTTCAACAGCTGGAGACCATGGCTGACCCTTACAGACGAAAACCTTGACTATGTGGACCTTTGCAAAAAGAGTTAGTGTCCCTGTGCAAGACCACATAACCATTAGGGATCATCACCTTGGTTGGAGTTCTGTGTTTCTCTGTGCTCTGGACAAAATCCTCTTGGTCTGCAACTTTCCTTTCTCAATGGGGCATCATTTCCTGAATTTTACTCTTAAATTGCCATGTTAACTATTCACGTTTGTTCCAGGGAAGACCCAAAATGCCCAAATCCCAAGGCTAAGAATTTATGTCTTTACTTCTCAGAAAATTGCCTCTGGGTGGATCTTCAGAGATAGATTTATGACACACCTGATGCATCTAGCTGCCACTGTTGCATTTCTATCTTTATTTAACATTATATTTGTGTTTAGAAGGATCAGCATTTCCCTAATTTGGCCATGTTGTCAAGAAGCTGGTTTGATTTTAGAGTTTCATAGCCTTCCAGAAAGAAAAACACCAAACTCATTTTGGGGGACGGGGGGTGCCTGCCTAGTACTATCATGCATTATATTTGTTTATTTCCATTCTTGATGAAGACTCCTTATTATCCCCAAATTCCCATTCTTCCTTCTTTCACAGCACAATAACCCCCAATTTTAACGGGGCAGAGTGAAGACCACACGTGTATTTGGCAGCTAAATGTGGCTATACCCGTGGCTGTCAATGGGACCACCTGGAAGTTGTGTTTATAACTCCTGGGACCTATCCCTGTAGGCGAGGGGCTTCTTTGACAGATGTATACTTCCTGCTACCTGAGAGCATGATGAGTGTGAGCCCCAGCCACTGTCCTACACCCTGTCACACATCCCACATTGGAGCAGCCAGAGATGTGAGCTGTCTTACCCGTGGGGAACTGACTGCCTCTAAGATTTGACTGAGAAAGAAACTCTTATGTGGTTTAAAGTCCTCTTATTTTGGGTTATTCTATTGCAAGCCCCCGTCCCCACTCAGAGGTCCTTGCTACCTTCCTCCCTGGCAGAGAAACTCCCAGTGTGCAGATTCAGCCCTCCGTTGCTACTTTCTACCATAATCCTAACAAATGCATCCTGAGTTGTTTTTTTTTTTAATTGCTCAGCATACATTTCCTGTTCTTCAGAAAATGGTACCCTAAGTATACTATTTTTAATTTAATTGTTTTTATAAGGCTGATTCTAGTCTTGAAATTCTAGGACGAGCACATGACCCTCGCCTGATTAGTCAGAACATTCTATCTCTTGCGCTAGAATGATTGTTTCACCAATGGTTACACACTCTAAACAAGAATGATTAAGATTCTCAGGTTTTTTACAGTACATTTTGGGAAAGAAAGGCTCTTTTTCCTTTCTAACTGCTCAGCTTTGAGAATGTGGATGTGGACCTAACACTCCATGGCACAGCAAAGGGGAATCACAATGATAATGAAGTTGACACAGAAGAAACCCAGCAAAACTGGGGATAGCATAGAGAGAAACAGATTATACTATCACAGAAACCTTTAGCTCTGGATATACTCAGGCCGGAAATAAAATATCCCTTGACTTTAATTCCTTGAAGATTGTGTATTTTCCTCTTCCACCCTTTTCCCTACTTTTAAGCTTTTCATTTAATTTAAGCTTTTCTTTCCCCACTTTTTCACTTGCCATTTGCAAAGGAAAAGTTCTCAAGTAATATTTTCCTTATTTATTACACATTCACAAAAGCTATAAAACATATTACTTTATTTTAATTTTATAACAACCCCATGACTTTGTAAGTGCGTCAGTCATTAAGTTTTACACTCCCTACAGCACCCAGCATAGTATTCTGATGAGAGCCGCTGCTTGACAAGTGTTTATAGATTTAAGCTGAGATAAAATTCCAGAAATGACTATTATCTGACATCTCAGTAATTTAATTCAAACAAGACAAAACTTACACAGCAAAATGCCTGCTGTCATCGAAATCTTTCAATGAATCAGGCTTCCATTGCTCAGTACCTTTTGAGAGCTGCTGGTTTGGAATTGTCTTCAGGGTCAGTGTCATTTTGGTATCATATGTTTAACTGATAAATTTTGTTTTATGAAACACGATGTAATTTCTGGAAACAGCCGAAATGCACTTGGAGTTAGGTCTGTTACTGGATGAAAGAGGCTGAAGGATGTGGGGTGGTAGTTGTGGAAGTTAGGGAGCAGCTTCTTCCCATTGGGAGTGCCTGCCACGTGCTAGGTCTTCTGCCAAACACCGTGTGGACAGACGGCGGTTGGGGTGAGTGCAGTGTGGGTTCTGGCCCAATGATGCTAAGCACTGGACATCGGTTTCCTATTTAAATCTTCTATGATCTTGCATGAAATATATTACTATTCCAATTTATAGCTGAGAAATTAATAAATTGCACGAGGCACGTCAAATCAATAACGGTCAACTCAAATGGCCAAGCATATATCAAGGTTTGTTAGAGAAGACTTCTAAGCAGAGTCTTCAGAAGGCACACATTCTTTGAACCCTCTGCTAAATTCAACTCACTGATGCACACACTCTCACTTCCTGTCAAAAAACAATTATTATTTCTGTCCCTGGATACCCAGTGCTCCCAGGGCTCTTACTGTCCCATGAAGATAGGAACTTAGGCATAGCTGGATGGACCATGGAAAGTTCTCTGTGAGGCGCTCCTCACCCTGGTGCAACTTGGTACATTCATTGAAATCATGGAAGGAAAATATCTGGCTAACCCTGTGGCGATAGAAGCTTTCTGTGTAGAAGAAACAACTTTTCAGGGAAAATGGGAGTAGTCAAAACCCAGAGGTCAATAAGGTCAGAGTCTTTGTGACTGGTGACTCTGCAGCCGGTCAGCTCATCCAGCTCCGATGGCTGAGCTACCGAGTGCCCCACATGCAGTGTGAGAGAGGGAGACATGCCAGCGTCATCCAGCTCATCAGCGATGTGACTTTGTCAGGATGAAGATAGCACTTGAGGTGATGACATTATTTGAATAATTTGTGTTTTGTTTTGTTTTTCGTTTTTGAGTCATGACTTCGTAGTCTTAATTTTTCTATTTTTACTTGACTAAGTATAGAATGTTCTCAGGTGTGTCCACAAACAGTAACAGATTCAGCTTTGCTTTGAAAATGCCCTGCACAAGAAAATCCCAGAATATATCCCATTCAGGACTCTCAATTTCTTGTCTCTTTCAAAGAAAGTGTCCCATGAATTTCAACTGAGAGAATGAGCAAGTATCTTGGGGTTATCTTGTGGATCAGTGGTGATAATCATTGGCCAAAACATCCCAGGGTAACAAAAAGACACAGGGTTCTCTGATAGTAACATATTTTCTTTATTTGCTTTTCTGAAACTAATCCAGAGACTGGAATAGAGGCAGTAAGTCAGGAGGCTTGATGGATACACATGCTGTTTGTCTGCAAACAGAGGTGGATGCTGCTGTTTAAAAGGCTCTCTAGCACATTCAGCAGGAAGCTTTCATTTTACCTACTGCTTCTGTACCACTCAATGAAATCACATTCCCAGTGGTGATTTGAGAGCACAGCTCTGTCACTCTCTGTAAATCCATGTGTCTGCCTGGTCAAGACGTGGCCGGAAATTTCCTGTGATTGCAACACGTAAAGAGAGCTCTGCTGTGCTGTCACTCAGAAAAGGATGGGACAGGCTGCTTCTCCTTCCAGTGTGGACTGCGAGGGGGGTCTGGAGGCCCAAGGGAGGTCAGATGAGATGTGCTAACAGGAACAGATGCTCCTTACCTTTGGCAAGGTATTTGATCTCTTCACGCCTCAGTCTATTTATAAACTGAGGTTATAGTAACCCTAATATAGAATTGCCAGACAAGTTAAATGGCCTGAGACAGTATTTCCACAGTGTCTATCTGTGCACTTGCCATATCAGCAATCTCATGTTCGCTGGGATGATAGGGAGGTGGTGGAGAAGCTCTTATTGGCTACGACATGGGGGGTGAGTGGCTATTTTGAAGGCCATTTGCTTAACAGAAATTTATAATATTCCTCCTTTAAAACCTAGTAACTATAGCAATACTATTTATTCACTTTTTGCTCCATGAAGCAGTCAGTCATGCATTATCCCATTTACAGTTGAGGGATATTGGACACATAAAGGAAAATGTGGATTCCACTGCTCAGAAAGCTGGTTAGTGGTGGAGTTAGAATGTTATCTCACAGAAAGTGACTGTGAGCATGATTTACAAAGGATTCAGGATGACCTGAGAGGAGGGCTTGCTTCTTGCATTTTAGGGGTAGGCTTGGAAATGCAGGGTTTGCTGGGAAAGGAAAGCAAGGATGAGGCCCCAAGTTGGGGACCCTTGGAGTCTGGGAAACACAGTCTGGACACTGGGGATGGGAATGGGCAGGAGGTGAGAGGACTGTCCCATGCCCAGTCCTGCACATCCTGACTACAGACATGTGTCACTTCCGAGAAGCCTCTCTGATCCTTCAGACCTGCAGGCTCCTTGCAACATTTCTATATGTATTTTGGGTCTCCCCGATCAATTCTCAATGCTGAGAAAGCCAGTGTTTTCCTAACTGTCCTCCAGGTTGGGCACCGTGCCTGGCCCACAGCAAGGGCTCGTGCATGAGGTTGCTGACTGAACGAGAGGGAGACAGGGGTTGCCAGAATCTCTCTGGGGTCCAAGATTTCTGTGGTCTTTGTGGGACCTCCTACTCCATCACCTTGATCACAGGGCAAGAGGTTCTACTGGGGAAAAAGCTGGAATCACCATGGGTAAGCCAGAGGGGAAGTGGCAGATTTCTTTCACTACCTAGAAAATATCATCAGGGGCTGCAGATTTCAGGCTAGAAGATGGGTAATAATGGTTAGAAGTCTAGAGATTCAGCTTCACCCCAACTGCCCCCCAGCTGAGATGCAGGAATGTTGAGAAGTGCTCCGCCTACACCTGCAGAGCAGAGCAGGAAGGTCTTGCAGGGAAAGGTTTCCTGGCCAGACAGGTGGACAAGCATCACACGCCAGGCGAGCGCTTCTGCAGGTGGGACCTGCCCTTCCCTGTGATGAAGCTGGTGCTTTTATGTCTCCACAGTTCCAGTTCTGGGTCCACACAGACCTGCTCAGTAGCCGGCCCTGCTGTTCCCCCAGGCACTGAGGCAAGTTTCGTGCTTTGTTTTATATTTCACCCCACGGCAAAGACCAGATTTGGAGAACTCGCATTCTCTGTGAAGCTTTCCCAGAACAACACTGTTCACAACTCTCCCCACTGTTCTCCTTTAGTAGATCTTGCCCTCCCTCCTTCCATAATATACTCCATTTTCCTCTCCCGACATCCTTTTTATAGCCATCAATTCGATTGATACAGTTCTTTTTGATCTTTGTTTGTACTGTTGTGTAACTTGTCCTTACGTTCTTTGAACTGTTCCTTTTGTTATTTTCATTACTTGATGTTATATTTCAAGTTCCTTAGGGGCATTTCAGTTCTGCCTGTCCTTTCCCACTTCTTCAAATACACTTTAGATCTGAGTGCAATACTGTGCATAGGAAACATTCTAGAAATATGTATTAAATAAGGAATTCAGTGCTTTCCATCATCTGTGTCAGTGATCTCCATCTCTTTCTCAGAAGAGCCCACAGGGCAACTGAGGTAGATGTTAATGGAAGAGGCTCCTTGCTGTCTGGGGCCCTGGGTCCAGTGGCTCTGTCCAGCTGCCCCGATTGTGAGGGCATCCAGATCTCATGATGGCCCCCGCTCATGCACAGCACCCTGCACACATCTGCAGGGGTTTGAGAAGCTCTGACTGACATGAACTCTCAAATGAAAATGATGCTGAACAGAGTCGATCAGGCAAGGAAGATTTCTTTCAGGACTGCTGCAGAGGGGAGAGAGATTGAACTCAGCTTCACTGAGACCAAAAGTACGAGAGATTTTAAGCACTGGGGTGAGCCAGTGGGCAGTTCCAGGGGACGTCAGGGGAGACTGGTCAGAGCAATTAGGCTGTTGGTGTTGCTTGGACCTGCACAAGCCCATCTCTCCCCTTCCATCCTCACGTGGCCTCTCTTCTCCCTGCTTATGGATGTTTGTCATCAGGTTTAGGGTGTACCTGGAAAATCCAGGATAATCTCATCTCTAGATCCTTAAATTAATGACATTTACAAAGACCTTCCAAATAAAGTCTCAGTCACAGGTGCTAGGGGTTAAGACTTCATCCTCTCTCGGGACACAGTTTAATCTGTAATATCCCTTGATGTAGATAGATTGATCGATCCATCAATCTCTCCTACTGGCTCTCTTTCTCTGCTGAACCCTGACTGATACACCCTCCCTGGATCTTTATCTGTATAAGGATGGAATGGATAGACAGAAAGGTGAGCTTCAAGGTCCATCTTAAATAATTAATTTTTAAAATGCCTTGTAATTAAAGAGAACACAGTTTTCCCAATTTTTTAATTATTGCTTCGGAAGAATCCTACAGAAGCGCCTGGGTGGCTCAGTGTGTTAAATGTCTGCCTTCAGCTCAGATCATGGTCTCAGGGTCCTGGGACTGAGTTCTGCATCAGGCTCCCTGCTCAGCTGGGAGTCTGCTTCTCCCTCTGCCCCTGCCATTGCCCCTGCTTGTGCTTGTTCTCTCTCTCTGTCAAGCAAACAAATAAAATCTTAAAAAAAAAAAAAAGAAAGAAAGAAAGAATCCTACAATAAGCATCACATGGAAGACCATTAGCAATAGAAAGGATGCTGCTTATATTTCCTTGAATAATAAGCAAGGTAGAGGTCTCTCTGCACACAACACTACAGGATTGGTTACAACAGAGTTTCTAGAGTTTCCCCTTTACTTTGCTTTTTTATGAAAATCATGCAGAGAAAGTATAAATAGAAGAATATTTTCCTTGTCTCTTCAGTTAAATATTGGCTTTCTCTCTAGGGAGAAAGATTTAACAAAGATCAGAACTCATTTCAAAAATACCCCTTCTCAACACTTTCCTAAGAAAATAACAAGTTAGTCAAATTTCTCTCCCTCCTGATGTGACTAAATATTCCTGAAGGATTCCAATCCATTTTTTATTAAAAGGATATTGAAGAGGTAAGCATATTTCCTGCTGTCTCATAAAGGCATCTACCAATAAATTATTTGTGCTAAAATGGAAAACACTCAGAAGAATCAATTTTTGATATAAGAAAAGAGTAATTTTGCAACTTGATGAAAGAATATGACTTTCAAGTGTTTGAAATTATAGTGGAAAATTGACCCTAAGGGGCCAAACTATAGATTTCTGTTACTAACGTACATTGTAGAGTCCCATCCGTATGATCAAATCAATACCCTTGCAGGGGACAATGCATTTTCTTTTCCAGTTAATATGTTTCCTTCCCCTCACCTATATGTAAAATTAATTATTTCCACGTGCTGATTAAATCATTCCTTGGTTGAAATAGGCCTTGCCAAGAATGTAAATATTTTTAATGGGAGGTATATGGAAAATGGCAGAATTGTATCTTTTGACAGGATACATAAACATGTGTTTTTTGTGGATTACCTTTTAGAGTAACAGTTATTTTAAAACATTAGCTGAGGGTGATGAATAACTAATATCAGTCAAAAGAAATGTGGAAAAAAACCCCGTTACCCTACATCTCATTAATATAAAGACTTTTCTACAGCATCAGCTGTTAATGTCATAGGAAATCCAAAACCATTGTCATGTCCCTATTTAGAATAGCTGAAGCAATGCAAATTAGAAGGAAATTACAGGAAGATAATATTTGGAGAAAAGGTGGGTTTTATAAATTTCTTTCATGTGCCTACTTATATTCAAAGTTTCCAATAAGGCCTATTTTAATGAATACATAGAAACAGTCAGTAACCTGTAACAGGTCTAAGAATATTACTATCACAAAGCTTGTGAGTATATAGACATTTTAAGGAGTGGAAGTAGACAGATTTTGGACTAGTGTAGGACTGTGTGCAGATTGTCCCAGGTCATGTCCATGCAGGTCAGCTCATTATACTGTGTGTCCAGGTTATATATCCTTTTGGAAGAGCCTGTGTTTGGTGGGGACAGGGATGGACAGAAACATCCACTGGGGCTGTAGAAGCTGTTTTCATCATGTGTCTGAACTGTCCTCCTCTACCAGTGAAAATGGAACATGTCATGGGACAATAATATTTGTTTCTTAAATGAAGATCAGTTTTTTCCCATTTTATTTGATTTTATTTCTTTTCAGTGTTCCAGAATTCATTGTTTATGCACCATACCCAGTGCTCCATGCAATACATGCCCTCCTTAATACCCACCACCAGGCTCAACCAACCTCCCACCCCCACCCCTCCAAAATCCTCAGTTCGTTTCTCAGAGTCCACAGTCTCTCATGGTTTGTCTCCCCCTCCGATTTCCCCCAACTCACTTATCCTCTCCATCTCCCATGTCCTCTGTGTTATTCCTTAGGCTCCACAAGTAAGGGAAACCATATGATAATTGACTTTCTCTAATTCACTTATTTCACTCAACATAATCTCTTCCAGTCCCACCCATGTTGATACAAAAGTTGGGTATTCATCCTTTCTGATGGAGGCATAATACTCCATTGTATATATGGACCATATCTTCTTTATCCATTCGTCCATTGAAGGGCATCTTGGTTCTTTCCACAGTTTGGTAACTGTGGCCATTGCTACTATGAACATTGGGGTACAGATGGCCCTTCTTTCACTACATCTGTATCTTTGGGGTAAATACCCAGTAGTGCAATTGCAGGGTCATAGGGTAGCTCTATTTTTAATTTCTTCAGGAATCTCCACACTGTTTTCCAAAGTGGCTGCACCAACTTGCATTCCCACCAACAGTGTAAGAGGGTTTCCCTTTCTCCACATCCTCTCCAACACTAGTTTCTTGTCTTGTCCATTTTGGCCATTCTAACTGGTGTAAGGTGATATCTCAATGTGGTTTGATTTGAATTTTCCTGATGGCTAATGATTATAAACATTTTTTCATGTGCCTGTTAGCCATTTGTATATCTTCTATGGAGAAGTCTCTGTTCATGTCTTCCGCCCATTTTTTGACATGATTATCTGTTTCATATGTGTTGAGTTTGAGGAGTTCTTTATAGATCTTGGATATCAGCCCTTTGTCTGTAGTGTCATTTTTGAATATCTTCTCCCATTCCGTGGGTTGCCTCTTTGTTTTGTTGACTGTTTCCTTTGCTGTGCAGAAGCTTTTGATCTTGATGAATTCCCAAAAGTTCGTTTTTGCTTTTGTCTCCTTTGTTTTTGGAGACATATCTTGAAAGAAGTTGCTGTGGCCGATGTTGAAGAGGTTACTGCCTATGTTCTCCTCTAGGATTTTGATAGATTCCTGCCTCATGTTGAGGTCTTTTATCCATTTCGAGTTTTGAAGATCAATTTTTACCAAAAGATTTTAAATGCTCAAACACAATTTTTTTCTTTAAAAAAAAATTTCCCTTACATATGCTTGACAACGTTCTTCATTCCCTGAATAAATTTTTGTTTTCTATAAAAAAGAAAAAAGCAAACCAACTATTATGTGTGTCATCCTTAGTTTCAATTAGGCAGAATCAAACTTGATGATCGTTGATTTTCTGTAGCTAATTGTTGGAGAGATAACTTCTCTAAGACACAGGAAGTTTCTTAGTTGGTTCTATGGTTTGGTATTGTTGTTTCTCTGTGTGAAATTCTTCTTTTTCTTCTCTCACTGCCACGCAGGAATATGCTCTGAAATTCTTCAAGGGGTGGGAGGTATTAAAAGACAGGCTGATCCATTTTGGAAGATGCACTTGCTTCTCCATTACAACTTCACCTGGTTCTATTAAAAAAAAAAAAGTGATCCTGCTTGAACAGAAAAACACCTGAGAAGTTTCAAAAGTAACAAAACATTCCATTTCTACCTGCAGTGTAAATGAGCTTTGCATAAAGCAAACTGATGCACAGAGAAGTCTGAATGTTCTCTAGCATTCATTTCAGAATAGCTGGCATTGATTTTTTGTGCAATAATCCTGCACAAATTCCACACTGTGGGAAAAATCCCATGTATAGAGCATGTTTCTCTGCAGGATAAATGTAGCTAGCCATAGTTATTTTTACAAAGTTAGGATATAGAATATAGTGTGCTCTGTGTGTGTGTGCATGTGTGAACACGTGTGTATATAAGCAGGTGTGTGTGTGTATGAACGTGTGTGTGCAAGTGTGTGAACATGTGCATGTGTGCATATGTGAGTGTGTGCGTGAATGTGTGAACGTGTGTGAGCATGTGCATGTGTGCATGAACATGTGCGAAGGTGTGCATGCATGTGTGTGCATGTGTGAATGTGTGTGTGGACATGTGCATGCATGTGTGAGCATGTGTGTGCATGTGTGAACGTGTACATGTATGCATACTGAGGAAAAGCCCCATGAGGACACAGCAAGAAGGTAGCCATCTGCTACCAGGAAGAGAGGTTTCTCACCAGGAACCTAATCTGCTAACACCGTGATCTTGTATTTTCTATCCTCCCGAAGTATAAGAACTAGGTTTTTGTGGTTGAATCCAGTCTGTGGTCTTTGCTGTTCGTGCCAGCTGGTAGCACAATGTACTTGTGAGCCAGGTCAGGCTGTGAGTGTGCTTTAGGGTCGGAACCGGATCTGTATTTCCAGGTAAGGTTTCTATGGTTGTGTATCTGGTTCCAGCATTGCCACTTCCTGGCTGTGTGACATTGAACAAGTAATTTCAGGTCTCTGACCTTCATTTTCTTACCTAGAAAATGAGACATTGGATGGAGTTTTCTTCCAAGAGAGATAAATGTATGGAATCAAAGCTCACAAAGGGAATCTTTGTCTTGACAAAATGGTTACAACATGTTCTGATTTGACATCTAAACATTTATTGGGTATGGGTTCAACCCTAAGTCTCAATAAAAATATGTAAGAATTCATTGGCATTCATGTATTTAACAGTTACTAGTTGATACCATCAATTTAAGAGTATTTAAATCAGGAATCATTGGGAACACTTCAAAAACGTGATCTTAAAATTGTCTTACTTAATTTTAGTGAGTCAGAGTTGCCAAAATAAACAGAAAAACTTCCATATGTTCCCTTATTGATGTATCTTATTTATTAAATCACTCAGAAATATCAGGACCACACATGTCTTTACTGGTCTCTTGGATGCTCCCGGCATTGCTGAATGGACTAAACTTCATTCTGCCTGAGCGAGTGGCTGCTTCTTTGTCAAGGTCGACAGACTGTTGTGTTGGCTTTGAAAGAGGATGACAGCAGTCTTGTCAACACTGGGTGAGTGGCCAGAGAGAGACTTGAGCCTGACAGAAATTATGTGTTCTTTCAGTTAAATAATCATCCATATGTAAAGAGTGGACAGTGTCTTGTCATCCAAGAGATATCAGCCGCCATCCACAGGGAGCTTTCTGTTGCATTATCGATGGCTTGGCCCTGTCACCTCCTTTCAGTGGTGGACTAGAACCTCTGTAGGGTTTCAACCACAAGGCCACCAAAAGTGAGTGCTCAGCAAAAGATGGAATCTGCATTTAGAGACCTGATAGTGTTTTTGGCGCTGAAACTCACTGTAAGTTTCATGCCCCAAAATGAGTGACACAGAATGGTGTATGTTTCTCTCAATTTCACTGCCTAGCATAAAAAATTTTTATACCAATTTTATTGAAGTAAAATTAGCATGCCATAGGGGCATCTGGGTGGCTCAGTTGGCTGAATGTCAGACTCTTGGTTTAGACTCAGATCATGATCTCAGGGTCGTGGGATTGAGCCCTGCGTCAGGCTCCGTGCTCAGTGGGGAGTCTGCTTGAAGATTCTCTCCCTCTGCCCCTCCTTCTGACTCTCTTTCTCACACTCTCGCTCTCAAATAAATAAATAAATCTTTAAAAAATTAACATAACAAACTTCACCAATTTTATGCATATCAGTCAATGATCTTTCCTATATTTACAGATATGCACAAGCATCATCACTGTCAGTTTAGGATATTTTCATTCTACAGAAACTTTGTACCATAGAGCTACCCTGCCACCACCCTCCTCTTCATTCCCTGTGCCCCCTGGGCCCAGCCATCACTCACCTGCTGTCTGTCTCTGTCAACATGTCCATTGGAGACACTTCACAGAAACGGAATCATTCCACATGTGGTCTTTTGTGACTGGCTTCCTTCATTAGCTAATGTTTTTGAGGTTTTGGGTGATCATTTAACCGCCAGAATGCAGTCACACCATGCTCCAGGGTAGCCATGCCTCGAACTGTCTATGTGGCTTTCATGGAGTAAAGCTGCATGGATCCAGCCTGGATCTGGAGTGAGAATCACCAGACATGGGGATGAGGTGTGGGTCTCTCGAGTCTGGATAGCTGCAGCATCCATTCTTAGAGTGACATGGGCAATGTCTTATGCATAAAGTAAGCAGGGTCTTTAGGACCAGTCTCACAGGTGCTAGCTCTGACAACTTGCCATTTCAGAGCCTTCATGGGACCTGAGGTCTCCATATCCCCCTGCCTCAGCCAACTTAACTGGCATTCTAGGAGCGTCCTCACTGGCTACCATGCTGTGCCAGGGTCCACTGTTTGCATTGCTCATAGGAAATGTAATGTACTGAGAGACTTCAGTTTCATAATCCTTGAGTAGTTCATGACATCATGAAGAGCCATCAGTAATGTGCCACAATGGAGGCACTGAGCATAAATTGGAAAGAAGGGAGCTTTGGGGAAGGACAGGCTCCCTATCGGTGTGGTCCAGAAATTCAGATTATCCAGCAAATGCTGAGAGACTGTGAGGATGGTGGGAACATTCTCCAGATGCAGAGTGCCTCTGATTAGAAGATTTGGGGCATCCCTGTAGTAGACTTTCTTTTATTGCTGTGCCTTGGGCTGGCAAGCTCGCTTCTGAGTAGGAAGGAGGCAAATGTAATAAATTACTCCTCAGAGGCAAAAACAGAGAAGCTGAAATTCAGTGACTGAGGGTGAGGGCAGGTGTTCCCCATTTTGGGGTTGGACCAAACTGCTGCTGAGTTGGGGCCGTTTATCTCTAACAGTGGGCTGAAAGGTGGGAAGTTCTATCAGTCAGCTGAATTTGTGTGAATCCAATATGCTTGATGTTATTTGATTCCTTGGGGCTGATTTGCTGTAGTGGTCCCCCTGTTCCAGTGTTTTGTTCAATGGTTTTGGTTATGCATGGTTAACTGCAGTCCAGAAGCAGATGCTCATCCTATTAGCACATGATCCAGAGGTCAAGATAGCCTCACTCTATCTCAGCACTTCTGTCATCCCCTCACCTCACAGCTTCTCAGGAAGGCTGAGTGTGGTACTGTAAGGTGTTGTGAGAGACTTTATTATAGGTGTGCATGTCTTTATAGGATGCAGTGTCAGGGATCCACCGGGTGAGGGGATGCCCTACAGATAATGGAGAAATACTGTATTTTCGTGTTATATAGGCATAGGTTGAATTCCCAGTCAATTTAAGACAGTTGAGCCCAACAACTAGACAGTTCAATGAAAACAATCAATTGTACTCGTTATATGGAGATGGGGAGTACAAAGGCCATCCAGTTAATGTGACTTTAAGAACATGTGTTGTTCTCTCATAGCCAGCCAGACCTTACCGGTCAAGTATGGAAAAATACTCAAGGGGCGCCTGGGGGTTCAGTCAGTTCAGTGATTCTTGGCTTCAGCTGAGGTCATGACCTCAGGATCATGGGATCGAGCCCCATGTGGGGCTCCGTGCTCAGCAGGGAGTCTGCTTGAGATTCTCTCTCTCCCTCTTTCTCAATAAATAAATAAAATCTTAAAAAAAAAAATACTCAGAGCCAGTTTTTCCACTTGGGGGAAAAACTAATTTATTAGCTCTGAATGAACTAACCTACACCTAACTTTTTCAAGAAATTCCACTATATCTCCATGCAAGTGACTAGTAGAGCATCCTTTACTGTAACCCAGGGAAGTACCGACCAAAATAGCTCTGTGTTAGTGACATTTGGTGCTCTCTGGCTGTCCATCCGGCTCATGTCAAAACATAGCCTTGTTTGACTTTTGATGTCTAGTTCCTAATGAATAATTCTATTTCGGCATGATAAAGGTTAAGAATACAGTGTGTGGGCGAGGTCTTCATCCAAGGCAGACCGTATGTGTTGAGGTCATCCGGATGCATTAAGCATCACATGATTGGTTGCTCAGGGTGCCTGACTGGAGAGAGTAATGCTCATGGCTCTTCTGTTACTGCCTGGTGTCCTGTCATTGTAAAGTTATGGAAAATTTAAAAAAAAAAAAGGTAAATAAAAACCAACTTACATTTTTCAAACTCGACTTTTCAATACAGGAATTCATGGAGAATGTAATTGTTTCTCAGGGCAAAATGTCATGAATATTCCACTGGGGGGAAAATATTCTCCAGAAGCAGAACTCAGAGAGAGTTTCGGTAACACGTACTTTTGTTTTCCATTTTCCGTTGAATGCTTTCAGTTCTTACACTTGCAAGAAAAGAGATTTAGATTTCTGCTGTTCTTCTGGAAAGAGAACATCACTCAAACACACATCGGATGCCATCAGACCCTAATGTGCTGGTCTGAAAGCCTGGCTCCTTCTAATGGGATTCGGCTCAGCCCTGAGCTTGTCAGTAGAGCATAGTGACGAGAAGTCAGCTCTAGCAGCCTTGGGTGACTGAGTAGCCTGCATGGAATGAGACAGACACTTAATTTAAAATCAAACTTATACATTATTCAAGAAAGAAAAGCTCCAGATTTCCCGTTTTTAATTTTCAGTGACTACTCAGTTCTAAGTAAATAAGGTCATGTAGGGATTACATGATAATTGAATTGATAGAATTTTGCTTTGCTTTGGCCCTTCAGTCAGACTCCTCTGCTAACCAAAAGGTTTTTCAAAGATTAACTCCTTGAAATGCTACATTTGACCAAAATAAATAAATAAATAAATAAATAAATAAATAAAGTAAGTCTTGGGTCCTTGCATGTTGCCTGCGTGGTTTCGGTGACAAGTATAAACAGTCTTTTACCTGGCTTACCAAGGCATTAATTAACCAACTCTGAAATAAAAATGGTAGTGGGTGTCCTGAATCCTATAGGAATGCCCTGCTTGTTATGAACCATTGCCCTCACTGCATCCCTCTATCTTTCTGAGCTGTCCTCATCAGGCCAGCCAGCACTTTGGAGAAGATTACTAATTTTTGACTGGGAACTAGGAAAGTTGGTGATATATAATGAATAGGTCTCTTTTTCTTTAGTCGCCATTAAATCACAGAACAAATGTGTTCTGAGAATTAATCTATAACTTGTTTTTGAAGTGAAATCAGGGTATTTTTTTCTCATCCTCTTAATTATCTGTGAGTGACAGTAAGTGTTTTTAAGTTGGTGGCTCTGGTGCCCAAACTGTCCTACAGATGTAATCTGCTCCAATGGGTTAGCCCTCTAAATACAGAAAAAAATGTGTTTTTTCATTTACTACTTAGTCCCAATCCTTAAAAACTTAGGCATTTCTTATAAAATTTCATGCTTCTAGCTTTTCTTGGGACATGGGGAGATTTGGGAAACTGGCCCTCCTTGTCTGCTTGGGATCACCTGGACGAAGCCGAGGAGCAGCTGCCAGATTTCCATGGGGGATGATTGCCACAGCATCGGTGTTCAACAGTCTCTCCCACCCGCTCCCTCGCCCTTTGAATGGAGATTGTTATTTCTATGTATTTTCCTGCAGCTGAAGAGAAACAGAAGAAGAGTTGCTTATAGTTATTATGACATTTAAGTGCATTTATGACATTTAAGATGCAATGGGGTCATCCACAGTGAGCACTCCTTGTGGCTGGATGAGGAAAGGGGAGGTGGGGCGGGGGAACTCAGAGGTGGTGCCGCTCTGTCCCCCTCTCAAGCCTGGAAGGGGCAGGCCTTCGTGAATGCCTCAGCAGTTGTCCTGGAGTCTTTTTGAGGTTAAACCCAAGGCCACATTACACAGAAAAGCAGAAGTTAATTCACTTTTTGTTTTTACCTGAATTTTGTTCAACTGTGTTTTATTTTGAAGAACACTTTGAGAGAATAGGCCCTGGGGTCAGAATGCCTGGATTCAGTAGTCTAGATTTACCAGTATTTGCCTCTGTTGACTCTGAGAATGATGCTCACTCTTTCTGGATCCCAGCTTCCTTCTCTGTAAAATACAAGTGTCCGCAGTAGGTCATAGAAAGGAATGCAACATGTAGTCTGAATGAGTGCTCAGTGCTGAATGAGGTACAGGGTTTGAGCTTAGGCCTGAAATTTCCTCGCTTTCCCAGTCCCACCTCCAAACCAACTTGCCTAATTATGATGTGACTTGCCACCAGAAAATAGTAAAGTCTAAATATCAATCACAACCAAAATGATAGATATTAATCCGTTTGCGATCACTTCCTATGTGCCAGCCACTTTCTATGCATTGTTTTGTGAAATCCTCACAGTGACATGATGTAGTAAGGTTTTCCAGAGGGAGGGAGAGAGCGCAGTCTTCAAACTGCTTTTGAAAAATCCTGCCTGTTTACCATGCAGCATCTGTGGTTATCCTAAAAATTGGTCATTGCTCCTCCAATGAGTAACAGTGATGAGAAGCACAGCTAAGTAGGGCTGTGTCTGGCGGTAGAGTTTAGGACGTAGGAAGTAAGGCAAACATTTCAGGTATCAAACAGAGGCTTGGAAATGAAGATGTCATTTATTAACGTGTTAATTGATATAAACAGTTTTATTATTCTATAAGCCTCTGGACAAAACCAGCAATTTCACTTACAGTAAGATGCTGCTTTATCAGTTGTTAAATACAAAAGATCAGTTGCAGGCAGAATTGTGCTTGAGGCTGAGGTTTTGTCAGTTTATTGGGATGAGGATTTAATGCCATTATACATCCTTGTGAACAACATTTATTAATGCTACTTAAGATTTACAAAGTAGGTGTGGACCAACTCAAGACTTTAAAAAAAGATGGTACCAAAAATGATTAGGAATTATTAATACATTTGTAAATATCTTTTTTGAAAGTTTCATTTATTCCATTTCACAGGGCTCATTTTCTTGAGACTCCTAATAAAATAGATTTTCCTTTTTTTGTTTTTCTGTGTTTTTTTTGGGGGGGGGGGAGGGTAGTCTTTATCCTGACAAAGAGACAGCAGAGAACTGTTCCTGTCTGAATGTTAATATTCAGGTTCATTCAGAATAATCATTTGTTTGGGTGAAACTCCTTGGGAGAACCTCAAAAGGGAAAACAGGTTTAGTATTCACTAAGCAATCCATGTCTGCAATAATTCCCTACCTCTGCACATCGGTTGGACATGGAAAGGCATCTGTGGGACAGAGGCAGCTGGAAATTAGTTGATAAATTTCCACAAACACTTCTTTGGTAGAAAACAGAGTGAGCAGGACAGTAAGCTTGACTTTTGGGGCTTTTGGTTGGAAATGGATTAACAGACGACATTTTTTTAAAACTATGATTGGAAAAATAATGAGCTTTATTCTAACTATTCCTACAAAAGTTTTCAGCTTAAATTTTCTTTACTCAGAAAATCCTTCCTTCACTCTTCCATCAAAACCATGGCCCCCACATTTTTCACAGCACTTATCACATATTCTAATTATTTATGCATTCCTGGTGAATGTGCTGCTGCCTCCCCACAATCAGAGTATAAAATCCCCGCCATCAGGGACTTTCTGACAGGTCATTAGGGCCCATGAGGCATGTCGCCCAGGGAAGGGCTCAGTGAACAGGAGTTCATGAGTGAGCAGCTTGGAAAGCATTGTGGCAGCTGCCAAGTGGGACCCTGCCTGTGCTGGGGCATATGGTCTGGTCCACCCTGGAGAGCCAGAGCCGTGCCTGCTCTTGGAGTTGTCCAGCTGCTGTGTGCTGACAGCATCCCAGCTCTCTATGGCAAACACACCAGGGGAAGCTGACGTCACAAAAATCGTCTTGAAAAGATCTTAGCATTTGACTTACTTCTCTAATGTCTGTGGATTTCATAATGAATAACTTTTCTGCTGGCAGGAACTAGTGATTGTAACGAACCTGTGAGGAAGACGTTAGTGTTCTGCCTCCCTGGTGCTCCATGTTCTTATACACAAAATGAGGTGGTGGCTAACAGGATTCCTAGGGTTCCACCTAGCTGTAATTTTCCGTGAATCTATCCTTGGAATTTGATAACTTGTTTTATCTCCTGTATGATGTGATGGGGTGTTCAGGGTTTGAAAGCAAATAGTCAAGAAAGAATTCTTGAGATGCCTTTCTCATTGCATTCTTGAGATGCAAAAGGTGGTTTTATTAAAGCACATGGACAGGACCTGTGGGCAGAAAGAGCTGCCCTGGGCTCATGAGGATTGGCTGATTATATGCTTTCAAGTTGGGAGAGGGTTAGGGATAGTGTAAGTTTCTAAGGAATTTGGAAGTGAAGTTTTCAGGACCCTGAGGGAGCCAGGTGTTGTTAGGAAAAGATCATTTACTAATGTCTAGTAAAACCCTAGTCATGAGACCCTTTAGATGTGTATCAGTGGGCCATATGCTTGGAGGATGATTGCCAACATATATCTTGGGTGGGGGGGTAAGAGATAAAGGAAGATTCCAAAGGAATGTCTGTATGTTTAACGTAGACTCAGAGGATCCTGGAGGGTTTTGCCCTTAGCAAAGTATTAACATCGAGGAGGTTAAGTTCCTAGAGGAAGGTCACTTTGCCTGTCCCAAGTACTTGTCCATGGCCTGCAAAGGAAATTTAATCTTCTTTTCTGTTTCTTTTGCTTTTGTTCTCCACATTACTATATACTTCAACATGTTGCAAAGGACTAGGTAAATAAAAAGAGATGAAAACATCATCAGTATAAGTTAAGGACATCCAAGCTCCTGAAGGGTGTGGAGAAAAACACAAGTGAATAGGTATGAACACAAGAGAGAACAGATCATCTTCTTGATTGCTTGTTGAAGTAGTTTTATCACAAAAACTCTCAGGGGAGAAAATGAATGAGTGAAAATAAAAGCCTACATTGCTGAAGACTATTCTAGCCATTAACTAGATGATCATTCCCCAGATGGAGATTTATTGTCTAGCAGACTGTTAGATTGCTTTGAAAAGTAAACAAAGAAACAACAGTAACAAAACTTGGAAACTCCCTTTCAAGTAAGTATTTTTAACTTAAAAATATAACTTTTTTATTTTTAGGGTCAAATAGCTTTAATTCAAGTCAGATTTTCTTTGGTACTTGGAATAGTATCTGATAAACCAGTGACTGGGCAGAAATATTTCTTCTGTTTGATCAAAAATTAACTTACATTTTATTAAAAATAAAGATTTTCTATAGTGATATGTATTTTCTGTGAACATTCAGAATATAGAGATCATCAGTAAAAATATAATAAAATAAAATATTATCTAGATATAAGTAAAAAATCAATGTAGAACTCTCTGGGATGCACACACACACACACACACACGTGTAAATGTATATATACTCTTCTTACAAAACATCAAAAGTAATGTGAAGTTCAGTGAAATTTCCCATTGTCGTCTCTAACTTATTTAAATGTAAAATTTTGACTTTGCCTGTGAGATCTGGAAATGAGAGCAGAATGGAGACTTGGAACCCACAAGGCTGAGCTGAGGGAGAACACTGACATATAGGTTCACCAGGGTGATGGGAGGATGGCTTCCCTTTTCCCTCACATTTCAGAGTGAGACCAACCATTTGAATGGCTCCTCCTCCTTTAGGGCTGTGAATGAACACTCTGAATGTGGTTTTTGGCTTTCAGTTGAGATCTTGTGCATTATTTAGAGCATTATCTATCTCCAGTTAAATAAGGTACAAATCATAGTTTTGTTAACCTGAGTGACAAATTAAGTTTCCACTAGAAGAACAGAAGAAATGTGGTATACCTAAAAAAATACTTCTTTTCCAGGCCACTTTAATACCCTTGATCATCCTATGGCAAAACTATTAGGAATAATAAGATTCAATGTCTTATTGACCTTTTCTGACCTTTAGCTAGCCAGGAAGGGATTACAAATTTAGATTATTAGTGAAACTTGAAATATTTTCTGTTAGGTGTTTGTATGTGCATTTTTAGGTCATGTAATTTCTAAGGTGTTTTCTACTGCCTTAAAAACAACACTTTAATTGTCTATTATTTCTGATAACATAATTGCATGTTTCCCAGTACATAGATTATCTCCTTTAGTTCTCCCTGTAACTTTGTGACTTCAGTTACACTATTATGGTTGGGTTATCCACGAGGACAGTGAGACCCAGCAGGTTAAACAGTATTTCCAATGTCTATCTGTCAATGAGGTCTTCACCAAGTCTGACCCCAGAACCCACACTTACTTCCCAAGCAACAGCCTGACCTGGGTGGGATTTGTGCCTGTGGAGGAAGGAGACAGGAACCGCACTCCAAAGGGAAGGAAGGGCTGATGTCAGGGCAGAGCATATTGGAAACAAGGACACACTATTCCAGAATCTCAGCATGTTGGATGCACGTGGGCATCAGGTAGAGGCGGAAGGTGGAGTCAGGTGGGCATAGCGTCAGGAGTTAGGGTAGAGGGTCACTGTAGGTCCTGGTAAATTACCAAGTCCATGGTGGAGAGTCTCTTCACCTAATTCTGTATCCACAAGAGCTGAGTGTGACTAATTTCAATATTCTATAGCAGTGTGGTTTCCCTCGGATGGCCTAAATCTTATGCTTTTATTGGTGCTATATTTTTGGTGAATTATGAGTTATGAATTTTTTCCCTTAATCATAATTAAGTGCCCTTTTTATCTGCTTTGTTACTTTCTCCCTTGATTTTTGCCTTGTCTGATATGAACAAAACCGCTCCAGCTTATTTCAGTTAACATCTACCCAAGAAGCCACTTGATTTCCCTCCCACCTTATCCAAACATTTCTGTGTTTCCTCAGAGCATCAGGGTGGGAGTGTGAGCATGAGTCAGTGCTCTCAGGACAGTCACAATGAGGGCCTGCCTCTGCTCCCCTGTGTGATACATTACAACACCTGTAACTGTAAGCTGTATCCTATCCTGCAGACATCAACAGGGGCTTTGAATCACTTTCTGTCTGTTGTGCAGTATAACTAGAAATTCATAATAGAAACAAGTTTAAAAATCCAAATAATTAATCTCTCTTTCTCTGTCTCTCCCCCTCATTGGAAGTAAAACAAAAGATGGAATATAAAAAAATAAAAATCATGAGAAACCATGAAAGTATCTTACAATATAAATCCAAGACCCATGTGAAAAGTTACATATGGAGGAAATCTAACAGTTTTAAACATTATTTAAGAAAAAAGCAAAAGGAAGAATTAAACATTCAGTTAGAAAAGATGAGAAAAGAACAAAAGATTGTAGTGTGATTATGAACTGATGGTAAAAGACTGTACACATAATCATTTATTTTTACAAATTGCTGATATATTTTGTTAAAGATAAGTTACTTTAAAAGTTTGAAGTGGTTACACAGAATACAGACAGAATCATGTTGGTACATTTTCTTTCTTTGTCTCCACTTTGTCTCTGAGACATGAGGATGTTGGGGGTTCCTGGGTGGCTCAGTCATTAAGCGTCTGCCTTCAGCTCAGGTCATGATCCCAGGGTCCTAGGATCCAGCCCTGCATCAGGCTCCCTGCTCAGTGGGGAGTCTACTTCTCCCTCTGCTGCTCCCCCTGCTTGTGTTCCCTCTCTCACTGTTCTCTCTCTGTCAAATAAATAAATAAAATCTTTATTAAAAAGAAGACATGAGGATGTTGAAAACACTATCTACACCTCTAGGATTCTAAAACAGTTAAGAAAAAACTATGAAATTCTGTTCTTTTATATACAGGCTCTATACTAGAATATTCATCTTTTAAAAAATAAATATTCTATTTATTTATTTATAAATATAAATATATTTATTATAAATATATAGAAAAAGAGAGAGAGAGAGCACGCACATGCACATGTCAGCCCACAAGCCAGGGGGAGGAGCAGAAGCAGAGGGAGAGAGAATCTCAAGTCGACTCTACTGAGCATGGAGCCTGACTCGGGGCTCAATCTCATGAACTTGAGATCATGACCCTATCCAAAATATTTTTAATGACCATATGGAGACCACAATGAATAAGGTATATGTAGGTAGATTTCATACAAATTACGGCTGACACTTGTTAGACTATTGACAGGTTATTTTGTATATCAAGCCAGTGTGTGTCCCAAGAAAAATATACCTTTAGGGTTTTACTTGCCTTCCTTATCTTTAAGCCAGCTTTATGCACGGCTTAAAATGCAACTGAACTCAGTTGCTTTTATTCTCATTAAAACTGAATCCCTACAATACTTCTTGCTTTGTTCCCAACCCTATTCACATCCCGTCTTTACCCTCTGTCTGGCTCCTGGTCCTTCCATTTACCGAATTGGCAGCAGGTTGATCTGAGTTCCCTTGGCTGGCCCTGCAGCACTGTTCCCCTTCCAGGTGGGAAGGTAGAGTAACTTGTAACAGTTCAGTCTGGCAACACAAATTCTAAACTAATTAGTTGACACGAGTCTTGACCTTTTCAAGGTGTTTGGATATTAGCTATCTTGTGTTAACATTCTAGTTTCTTTCTAAGAAGAGTTCTTAGGAGCTCTTTACTGGCAGAAGTTTCTTATAACTTTCTTGATGATGTCTAAAAGGTAGGCACTATGGTTCTCAGATTTATTTTCTGGCATATTTGAATGAAAACCAAATCAACATTTAGATAGGCAGGAAGCAAATGGGACTATTAAGGTGAAAAATCTAGGTCAGGAAACCCATCTGGTTAGAAGGTCATCTTAAGTAGAAGGATAACTTTTCAGGCTAATGACATCACTGACTTGCACATTTAAATTCCTCCTGCTTGTATTTTCTCTACATTCTATCTTGGCTGACTTTGACACCCATATGAGACTCTTGTTTGAAATGCAGAGAAATCACTCACTTCAAGAATGCCTGCAAGCTTCCTGACAAATTCACCATTGGTCTTTCCATCCAAGGAGGGTCTGAAAATAAATCTGAGTCTTTCAACAGCAACATCACAGTGCCAGTGCTCTTCCTCTCCTGCCCCAAATCCTAGCCCAACACAGGATATCAGGTCACATCCTGACCCCGGCGCACTGAGCACAGTAGCCGGAGTGAATCACTTTATCAGGTGTGGAGTCAGAGTTAGGAGCAGAATTCCTAAAGGAAATTGTAGTCTTCACCATCCTTCACAAAATGATTTAAAATGGATTCAAAGGGCAAAGTTTTGGTTCTGATGTGAGCAATGGAGATGAGTCTAAGAGTTTTTCTCCCCCTTGCAGGTAGGTCACAGGGAACTTCGCTGGATGTGATCTGGTGTGTTGTGATCTGTTGTGTGGTGTCTAGAGCATTTTATTACAAATGAGAGTTAAAATAGTAAAATTTGGGAATTGTATATTTTAAAATAGCGTGAATTAAAGGCTACACCACATAATGGATCACAGCACACCAGATCACATCCAGTTATAGCCTTTCTATATCTTGAGAACTTGGACAGCCTCCACTTAAGGGGATATTAAAAACAAATCAATGTCAACAAAATGTTTTGAGCCCTGTGAAAATTTTAAAATACATGTAAATAGATAAAGAAAATTAATGTAAAATCAAATCCTATGCTTTCTCTTGGGTAGGTGGGTGGGAAGATCTTTTCATATAAAGATAAGTAAGAGTAAATGAATAAGAAAGGAAACCATATGAAAAATTGAGAATCCCCTGTCTTGTTTTGGCCCCTTGTCTGATGTTTTCTTATTAGCTATTTGGTCTTGATTGGCTAAAATCTCTCATTTATAAAATAAATTAGTTGAATTAAATCTTTTCTAAAATGTCATTGCTTCTCGTGACCCACGGAGGGACCCATGCTCCCCACATCTATAGCTCTGGACTGTTTCTTTCTGGAAGCCCCAGTCTGAGGGGTCAGGGGGCATTTCCTTCTTTCTAGTAGTAAATAAACAAACAAACAAACAAAAACTATGGCACAATATAAGGGACAGATGAAATGTATAAGGTTCTGCCTTCAAATAATTGGGAATAGATGATATATATTGTAGATATTATCTATCAAAATTATACACATGTGGCAGATGTGACATTTTAGACTAGTCATCCAGGCCTTTGCAAAATTTTCTCTCTGAAATTAACACTGGAATTAGATCCAGCCTTACAACTTTGTAGTAATTCTTTTTTCCTATCTTGCTATGGCCGCCTGTGTGTGGTTTCCTTAGCGCCAAATTGTATGGCCTGAGAACGTGTGTGCCTGTGCCCTGTGCACTGCTTTTGTAACCCTAGCTTTAGCCGCGCTGTGCCTAAGGAATAGGAGGTAGGAACGCCTGTCTTCCCGATTTGTTGTCCTCTCCCTGCACCTGCTCCCCTGGAGCACTTCACTCCCAAACACAGAAAATTTCCCCCTGTGGCCACTGTTTCTAAAATGAGCCAAGCACAGACCCAACCAAGTGAGCCCATAGGGGATGAATAAGAAATCACAGGGATTGTAAAGGGGACTGCCTCAGGAAGCCAGAGGCGTCGCCCTCGCCAAGGTCACTGCGCGTGTTGTCACCAGTGGCCACTGAGCCGGTGCTCCCACCCGGGGCTGGACGCCCAGCCTGACTGCGCGCTGCTAGGGGGGAACTGGCCTGGTCGCAAGGCAGAGGGGGTTATGGAGGCGCCAGGCGCGCGGAGGGGGGACCCGCGCCGGGAGTGCGGAGCAGAGGGAGAGCCGGGTGCGCGGGGGAGCGCAGGGGAGTCAGGGAGGAGCCGGGCGCACTTTCGGACCTCGGCCACTCGAATCCTGTGGCTCACGCTGGACGTCCTTGTGTGCCCTGTGGCAAGGACTGCCTGCAGATCTTCCGCTGGGCTCCGGAGGGGAAGGGTATGAAGCCCTGGGAGCCGCACAGGGCGATGGCTATTTATGTCTCCGGAACAGGCTGGTCCTCTCAGCAGGGCGCCTCGTCTGTAGCTGATAATCACTATGGGTTTAACTGTAACTTCTGACACCAGGTAGGACAGGTGATTAGGGGACCTGTTCTCACAGTCTTCTTTTTGAACAGGGTTATTTCTGATTAAACTTTTCAGACTTTATCAGAGCTTCCGTAAACTGAACATCTACTTAAAAAAAAAAAAAAAAAAAGTAAAACAACACAGTCTCAGAACTGGCATCATCTCCCGTGTCCAGTGATGTGTGTCCATGTGTAGTTAGGGAGACTGACTAATCACTTCTGTGGTTTGTATACAGACTAAAGTGAGGAAGACAAAAGTTTTTCAAAGTGATGCATTTTTTAAAAACAACTTTTGTTTTTATTATGGAACTTACATGTGATCATCAGGGAAGATTTCAAAATGCAGACAGGTATTAAGAACAAACATGCCAATGGTAATCCCAACATCTAGAGACTTCAGCGCTCTGAACACACCCTGCACAGAGTGGGCTTGTACTTTGGGTCAATTAAGTCAGCAGTTCTCAAACTGGCGTGACTCTTGGCTTGACCTTGGAACTGGAACACAAATAACAGCCAGCAAACATACAAGCCTCCTGAGATGCTCCACGTTACTGTCCTTTCGGTCTCTGCTCGCATGATTCTGGTGCATGGTCATGGTTGAAAATCACTAGCTTGCATACGAAAAATGATAAAAACAATGATAAATAAAATGAAAAGATATTGAATCAAAAGAAATGGGCGTGCATAAACTTGATATGTGATTTCTTTTTCTCAAAGGCAGAATGTGCCTTCATGCCTTAAAGCCTTAAGCCAGGGGCTGAGAACTCCCCTATACACATCAGGGCTTTGTGGTAGAAGAGCTCCAGAGCATCTTCTATACCTCCACCAAGCTCCTGCCAAGAGCAGTAGATGTCTGTCTTCCCATTAAGTGATGTGCTGGTTGATGGGTATATTCGTTTTCCTACTTTCCAAACTCTATTACAAGTCCTGAACTCAGTATCTCTTTTATTTTTTTTTTTTTTCCTTTGGAATCACTTATAATTCACTGCCCTCTTGGCTAAGCCAAGGTGAACGGACTTGCCCAAGAGGTGGCTTAGAACTCAGATTCTAAGCCATAAAGAATGAGTCAATAGAAGTGCTCTACTGGGGAGGGTGTCCTTCATTCTTCATCAAGACTCTGTATAGATCCATACGCGCTGACATGGACCCTCATCCACTCATTAAACGAATAGTGATCAAACACTTAGTAAGTCCCAGCTACCACTTGGGGCCTGGGTACCTACTAGCCAGTCAACCATGCCTGTCCTTGCACACGTGAAGCCTACAGTCTAGGGGGTCATACAGAAAAGAAACCAACTGATGGGTAACGTGTCAGGTGATGGTTATGTGCTCACGTGGCCATTTTATGTAGGATTTTTATGAAAAAGCCTTTCTGAGAAATTTGGGGCCGTTGTGAATATTTTGTGTAGCTATATATGGATGAGGAGGAGATGTGTGTGCGGCTGGGGCACCGTGGCTGCCAGAGGCTGGGAGCAGAGGCCAGGGAGATACTGGGGGTGTGATTCCCTCAGCGCATCTGGGTGACAGGTGGGACTCCGGAATGCAGTGTCGGCATCTGGGAAGTCGCTGGATGGTTTAGAGCACAGAGCAGTGTTATAAGTCCATGTTTTCTAAAGGAGGATGATGGTTGCCAAGAGCAGAAGAGTTTTTGGAGGTGACAGGGCTGCTGGGACATTCGAGCGGCAGTTAGTGGGTGCTGGTCTGGCAGTGAGTAGAGTGGGGCTGGTGATAAAATGACTGGCTTTGAAGGTAGAACTGTCCACATTTGTGGATGGACTGGAGAAAGGCGTGAGAGAGGAGATTCCAAAGAACCACAAGGTATCCCCTGTTTTCCTTTGTTACAAATAATGCTGCAGTGGTTATTTCTTGTACATGTCTCTTTGTGCAAATGGGGAGTGTCTATAGTCTCTATGTCTATATGTCTACAGTGTGTAGATCTAGGAGCATAATCTTTATAAAAGTGTTTGCATTGTTTTGAGTCTTAAATATTTCAGTATTGCATTCTGAAGTGGTCATAACAATTGTTGTCCAACTGTTTATGGGTGTCTTAGTCTGTTCAGGCTGCTGTAATGCTCTGCCATCGACCGAGTGGTGTGTAAACAGCAGACATGTATTTCTCAGATCTCTGGAGGCACAAACAGACCTGCTGTCTGGTGAGGGCCTCCTTCTTCTGCGGTCATCGATGGCTGAATTCTGTCCTCATCTGGCTGAAGGAGCAGAGGGAACACTCTAGTCTCTTCTCTAAGGACACAGATCCCGTGAGGCTCCTCCCTCACGATCCTATCACCTCCCAAAGCCCTCACCTCCCCACCTCCAAATACATCACGCTGGGAATTACATTTCCACATACAAATATTTTTGCAAGGGGAGGGAGAACTACAAACATTCGGTCAATAGCAAAGAATGTCCCTCCTTCTTCCAGACTTTCAAAGTGTCAGACATCTTAATTTTTGCCGATCTGTTGAATGGAACAGTATTTCATTACTGACTGAATTTGCATTTCCCCATTAATGAGTATGTTTTTTTATTGATGTATTTTATTTTCTCTATCTTCCGTGTTCATATCCTAGATCAAATGTTTTTACTGGACTCTTTTTTTCTTATGAATTAATTAATGGGAAAATATGTGTGTGTGTGTGTGTGTGTGTGTGGGTGGGTGTGTTTACTTAATTTATGGTATGTTTTGTTGTAGAGATGTAGTGATACTGTGATTTATAGGAAGTGAATTTTTTCCCTGAGTTCTGTGAGCTGCTCTAGCAAGTTAATCAAATGCAGGGAGGAGGTCATGGGAACCTCTGATCTACAGCCAGTTGGTCAGACGCACATGTATGTGCGGCAGGCATCTGAAGTGAAGGGGAGAGAGGCCCTCCACTGTGGAATCCAAGGCTGCCTCCGGTGGGGACCCGTGACAGATTTGACTTGAATTTGCGGACGCCCTGCTGCTTTCCTGAGAACTGATTGTAGCAGATAGCAGATAGCAGACGGGAAGGCACCGAGCACACACACACACATTGGATTTGGGTCCAGACCCAAACCAGAAGTGCTTAATATCGATGTTTCCGAATTTATACGTTCCTTCTGCTTTTTTTTTTTTTTCCTCTTTTGGTATGTCTCATTTGACAAATCTTTCTATGCTGAGTTCATGAAGGCATTCTGGTTTATCTTTTTTAATTTGAAATGTTGCCTTTCTATATTTAGAACTTGAATCCACTTAAAACTATTTTTTATATACTGATATATATAGTGATATAGGCTCAGGGTTTTTGTAATGTGAATTACTGTATCTCTCAGGACCAGCTAGTTGTGCATTGGTAACAGATGGTCTCCCCAACAGCAATGACAAGGCACGTTTACTTCTCGATCACAGTTAAGTATCCAGCGTCATGGGTGGGCCCCGGTGCATGAGTCCCTGGGAGCCCAAGCGGAGTAGCTCTGCGGTCCAGGGCATGCAGCCTCCTCCATCCCTGCTGCAGGGAAGCTCCTCTCAGCAGCCGTCGCAACACTCAGTGGCCTGGTTGGATGGCAGGGCCACTGGGAAGCAGTCTTAAGTCTCCCCAGACAGAGAAGACACCGCGATATTTGAAAACCAGCACATTTTCCACACAAACAGTTTCCAAGGCACTTCTATCAGCCTCTTCCCCACCGATATGCAGGGTCACAAATACACCAAGCTGTAAAACATGCACACGTGTGTTTACCCCTCCTGTGTTTTATGCTCTCGTTCTATTTGGCAAATTTCATACTGTTACCATTATCATTACTTCTCAGTAAGTCCTCCTGTGGGAGGCAGGAAATCCAGCCTCTTCTTCCGCGTTGCCTTCGTGTCTGTCATTGGCTCTTAGACTTGTTATCTAGTTCCATAAAAGGTCGTGTTGAGACCACAGCGGGAACTGGGAATTGCACTGACCTTGTAGGCTCATTTGGGGCTGAGTCACGTCTCTGAGCTAGTGAGTCTCACCAGGCATGAGCACATACATCTCTCTCCATTGGTGGAGGTTTTCTTTTATGACTCTCGGTGATGGTTTACACTTTTCTCCATAAGTGGTTGGCAAATCTTTCACTAAATTTGTTTCTAGGTACCGTGCCCTTTCCCCTCATCCCTTCCCTTTTTTCACCTTTTCTATTTTTAACGATGTATTTAGTCTGTTTATACAAATGCTGTTGACTTGGGGCCCAGAAAACTTGCAGACCTCTCTTTTCATTCCTAATTGTTTGCACAATCTCTTGGCTTTTCTGCATAGGTAATGATGTCGATGCATAGCTCTCTCCCCCATTCTTTAAAACTTATCTTTCACTCTTTGTCTTGTCTTGACTCACTAGCTAAGATCTCCATCCTCAAGCTGAGTGGACCCATTGACAATATCATCCTATGGACTGGAAGGAAGGCCTTCGATATTTCACTATTCAGTGTGTTGTTTGAGGTTGGTTTTCTGATACACCATGTATTGGGTTAAAAATTTCTTCTTTGCTTCCTTTTTGTTTCCTCTTTATTCTTCTTTGAGTTATATTATCAATAATTAATGTTGAATTTATTACACCAGAATTTTATTTGAATAAAATATCCTATATCTCTGCCTTTTTTTCCCAAAGATTAATTAAAATGTGTTTTTTTAACATATCAATTATTTTTATATCTGGCCTTTGCATTAGCTTGTGATTCATTTCTGTGAAATATTTCCAGTTACACATGGCACTTTAATGTTTTTTGCTTTCAATGAATTTATGACCACAGATCAGTTCTTCTTTAAAGCTGATACATTTTTGTGTTTTATTATTGTAAATTTACACGTGTGCTTACAACACATGTATACCCTGCAAATTTTGGCTGATTATATTGCTTGCTAGAGAGATAAATTCAAAAGTCAGAATTTTCAGTTAGGTTAGTAATGCTCTATTATTTTCAAATGCATGATAATTTGATAAATTCGAGCTGAGCTCTTATACTATTTGGAAGACCATTTTTGCTAAGATGACATGAAGCAGAGGAGAGTGAGCTAGGGTAGGGGAAGTGGCCAATTCCTCCTTTTTCCTTTCGCTGGAGCTGCAGATGCCTCTCAGCTGCTTTGCGGCTGCACGTGGATATCCCCTCCGGACCGTGCTTGCTGGGAGCAGAATTAGCGCTGGCCTCTCTGTGGCTCCCCACTCAATAGAAACCACATCTCCATCTCCAAGTTTCTTAATTAGCCAAGTGACACGTGGGGCTCCTTAGAAAAACAATAAAAAAAGCAGAAAACAAACAAAAAGCTGAGCGGGGATTTTTTCCCCCATCAGAAAAAAAAGAATACGTGAGGGAGAAACCATTACGTTTAAATCAAATAACTAGTCTCAATCTTGGGTATTCCTCCTCAGAGCTCAGGTCCAGATATGTCGGGGTGAAGGACAGAACATTCTCAGAGTCCAATTTCCTGGTTTGCTGGGCCCGCGGGAGCACGGGTCTGTGATCTACCACTGTGGTTTTTACTGAGGACACACTATCTGTATGTATGAACCAGTGACTGTGGGCATGAAACCCAAGGGCTCAGGTAGTAGAAAATACCTAAAATACAGTCCGATCTCCATTGGCCACCACCTAAGTTTCACGTAAAATTGATGAAAACGCTGGAACAGATGAAAGCTGATATTTCAGCAAAACATTGGTCCTCCTTGAAATTCTTTAGGAAAAGGGGAAATAGTCACTTATTGACCACTTTTTCTTTTTATGGGAGCTTCAAAATGACCATTGAGGAACATGGACTAGGCCAGACTCCGTTAGGAGTTAGGGAAGATGTCCCGCAGGGCTCCCTCCTCTACCGGATCAGGAACTGTGTTATCAGTGGAGACTGAGGCCTATTTAACTCACCAGTTACCGGTTTGTCTTTCTAAGGGACACAAAGAGCCGCAGCCACAACAGCCCCATGGGCCTAGAGTCAACCAGGTGTTTAGCAGGGGCCAGTCAAATGGCATCTCTTCGTGCTGCAAATTTGACCAATACAGTAGGACCAGTGAAGCTCAGAGCCTTCTCCTCCCAGGCTTGGAAGCTACTCCTAAATGTCACCATCTGAGTCCCCGATTATGAGATCTGTGACAGCACCAACAATGTGTGTTCTCACCTCCACACTCCGTAGGAAGGAAAGGGAAAGCACATCAGCTCCATCAAGGAATTCATGTTTTCTTAAAGAAAGTACAGGCTGTCAGGTTGAATGCCACACAGAGCCATTTCCCAAAAGGGTGACAGAATGAAAACTCGCCCTCATAGAGGATCTGTGTGCATGATGTGCATCACAGAACATGAAGCTCGAAGCCTCTGAGGGAAGTTCACCCGTGTGTTCCAGGATAAGACTGCAGAAGCTGATCTAACCGTAATTCCGCCCATGGACGCTTGTATCCTGCCCTCTTCTGTCCTGTGCCCAGTTTATGAGTTCTGATCATTCTCTGGCATCATCATCCTATGGAAAACTGACCCCAAAGTCAGTTGGCACTCACTCGCCCTCCCACGTTCAACATTCTGCAGAGATCCCCATGGCGTGTGGTCCTTCTTGATGCATCAATTATTAAACCTAACTTTGTTGCCTACGTTTGCATTCCTGGTGGTCTTTGGATGATGGTCCACAAAATAAAGCAGCATTTTATCTGTGACGGTTTGTGGTTTGGGCTTCTTAAAGCTTAGCCCAATGGGTCTACAGCTTATATCATAGGGTCAGAATAGCCTTGGGGTTTATAACCTTTACTTTCCCATAGATGAGATTCGTGATAATATTAGCACTATTCTAAACAATTACTTCCCAATCTGTGTTCTTGAAAAGATAATAGCTACTTACCAGTAAATTGGATCTGAGAAATTCTAGTCATAAAGTATGCTAACATACAAAAAGTCCTGAGAATTCTTGCATACATTTAAGCTTGATTTTTACCTTGACCCCACATTTTTTCACCAATATAGCTCTTTTTTGAGAACATCTACAGACTTCTCTTTTCCATGCAAATCAGTATCTACCAATTTCTGTTCCATGCAAATCACTGTAATATTTCGCTGCCATTCATTCACACCCCCAACTATGCCCTGTCTAGTTTTTCCTGGGAGGTCTATTGAGGTAAGTGATTGAGCACATAGTCAAAGACACTTTGGAGGATTATATGTGCTATAACGGCAAGTGTGTAATGAATCACATGTTTATGGAACATAATTCATGCAAGTAGAGTTGAAAAATTACAGACCAAAAATAGTGATGTAAATATATATCACTACACACTGTAGAATTAATCAATACACCTGCTAGAAACTATATTGACAATGATAGTGCTAAACTAATAGTCATCAACAATTAAAAATAAAAACAACAGCAGTTGAAATCATGAAAGCCTTAACAAAGTACTCAACATGTATTGATGAGAAGTCTTCCTAAAATTTTTAGGAATTCCCCAGATCATGTGCTAGGAGGAACTTCACTATGTTGTTAAAGTTGCCAAGGTTTTTTTTTTTTTTTTTTAAGATTTTATTTATTTATTTGACAGAGAGAGATGCAGCAAGAGAAGGAACACAAGCAGGGGGAGTGGGAGAAGGAGAAGCAGGCTTCCCGCTGAGAAGGGAGCATGATGGGGGGCTCGATCCCAGGACTCTGGGATCATGACCTGAGCCGAAGGCAAATGCTTAATGACCGAGCCACCCAGGCACCCCAGGTTGCCAAGATCTGATGACAGAGTAATGAGCTAAGTTCTTCAGTAAATTCTCACAATGTGCAGCTTTCTGTGCAGTGAGTGAACTCACAGATCACCTGACTCTCTTCACCAGAATGAATCGACAGCTCCCTTGATTTGAAAATAAAATAAGTAAAACTGAATCCTGAAGGCTTCATGGGGGCTTATGGCCACTACAGGCACCATGTCACAACCAATGGAGGACAGACTCACCATGTCAATGCTTCACCAGCCCCTGCCACTGGGCACAGAGTGCTGAGTTGTTGTAGGACAGTTCCACACAAAGATGACACTGCTTGGCCTCCGAGTTGACTTGTGTGAACAATGAGAGTTGTCAAAGGGCAACTAAAAAAAAAGGGGGGGGGGAAATGGTGATTTTTTTATAAAGTGGGTTTTGGTGGAACATGTTGACAAGGCCAGGTCAGGCCACACCCCCTCCAGACCCTACTCTTACCAAAATGGGAGAGCCGTGTGTCCAAGACCATTCGGAAGTTTTGTAGGCTACTAAAATGGTTTTGCCCCTGGGCCAGGCATCCAAGGGCCTACGACTTAGTACATCCAAGGCAAGCGGAGATCTGCAGGCTATGAGCGTGTGGCCATTTCCTGGAGTTCTCAGCCACAGTTCTTCCTTTGAGTTAGACCCACACCCACTTATCAGTAGCTCCAGCTTCGCTTCACCCTCAGAAATTCCGTAATCCATGTGGTAGGTGCAAGGTAGACAGATCTTTAAATCTCAGGATTTTGGAAAAATTAGAAGAAGACTCACTGATTGTTTATTTGCTACTAGATGCTGACATTTAATCTGGATATTGGGAAGTATTTCCTCATTCGAAAGTGAACGAATCATTTAAAAAGAGAGATTTTTATTATTTAATTTTTCTTCTTCTTTTGGGAAAAAAAAATGGCTTCACCCCATGGTCTATTTAATGCCATGGATATCAGTGGGTTGCTAAGATGTGGCCAGTCATTGGACCATCGAGACAGAGGTAGCATATGTCCAACCAGACTGAAGGGATTTCTCTTTCTTTCTTTCTAAAGACTTTATTTATTTATTTGACAGAAAGAAAGAGGGAGAGAGCACAAGCAGGGGAGCAGCAGGCTGAGGGATGAGGGAGAAACAGACTCCCCACTGAGCAGGGAGCCCAATGTAGGACTTGGTCCCAGGACCCTGGATCATGACCTGAGCCAAAGGCAGATGCTTCACCAACAGAGCCACCCAGGTATCCCCAGAAGGGATTTCTTCAAGAAGCATTTCTGCCCCATACTGTAGCTGACAGAACCAACTGTGATCATATGGAGACTTGCTTTCTGATTGTATTTTCTCAAGTGGCATATTTATAAGTATGTGCATATATGCAGCCACATTATCTGGGCTCATTGCTTAGTTCTGCTCTTACTAAGTGGAGAAACTTGGAGGCAAGTAAGCAAACCTCCCTGTGCTTCCTCAATAATTTGGGGGTAAAACATACTGCTCTTATACCACAGGAGACTAATGATACTAGCATTGCAGAACGAATCATGTTCATATAGATAGATATAGATATAGATATAAGATAGCTTAAAGCAGTGCCAGGCATACAGTAGGTGCCTAACAAATTGAAACTCATCATGATCCCCGCTTTGAACAAACGTGGGATACTGGAGCACACGTTCTGATTGAAATTCTCCTGGGAGCCAGAGCGGCACCAGCACTATCTTCCTGACCAGGCTGATAAATTCTTGGTGTTCAGGATTAAAATGTGTCATGGTCTGTCCTGGCCTTGGATACCAGGGTCTGATTTGAAGATACAACGTACTTTGCAGTTTGAGCAATGGAAACCACCACTGGATAGCCCACTCTAGAATCACAGAAGTCCCTGCTACAGAGGACTTTACATAGAGGGTTATTTAGAGGCATCACATGACCGATAATTTCCACTGTAGAGATTTTGGCAAGGATAGTTCACATATTTTAGAAGGACAGATTGCCCAACCAGGTGAATCATTTCCTTTCTAGTAAGTCAATAGTGTCCTATTGGAAAATGTCAACGTGCCATCCATCCCTTTTAAATGATCGTGTTTTGAGAGCTCCAGAGGCTGGCACTGTGTTTAAGTCATCACTTTATCCCCATTGCCAAGTGAATTTCCTGGCACCAAGGAAATGTATTTTGAGTAAATGAATGTGTTCATGCTTTGTTTGCCTGTGAAGGGGGCTTTGGATACTAGCCCCTTTGGATGTGTGTCTAGGAAGATTGCTGCAAATTCCCTGGCACTGGAGACTTCCATGATGTAGAAAGAGCACTTCTGGCCTGTTAACAAAGCCCAGGGATCTACAGAACTAGATATAATTGCTTCCAAAGCGTGCGGATGATGTAACAAGTGTTGTACCCAGATACTTGTGCCGTGGGACAAACTTCTGAGCAAAAGGGGCCATCGTGCATTGTGTTTACGTTGATTTGTGGTGTCTGTGAAATGCTTTGTTTTGACCTCCCAGTAATTGATCTCCACAGAAAAACTAAGATCATTAGAAGAACTTGCTAGATCTCGGTTTTGTTTGTTTGTTTGTTTCTTGAGTAAAGACTTGGGAATTTAGAAATGTGGAAGGGAGGGGACAAATTTTCTCTGTTGGGACAATTTCAAAGGAGAAAAAGAAATCAATGAACAGGCCAAAATAATGACACAGGGGAATCTGTTTTTGGCCCCTGTCCTGGATCTCCTCCCTGTTTCCTACCAGACCCAGTGACACTCTTTCAGTCCCCTTGGTACCCAAGGGGACTCAGTCACTTCCCTCTATTTCTCTGTTAAAACTCATCCAGAGGAAATGATCTCCTTCCTCCCCCAAGGAATGGGAGAGAAACTTAAGAGGTGTGAAGGAAACTGTTGCCCCATGTGGTGTCCAAGATAACAGGGACATGGATGGGAGGGACTAAAGGATCTGGGAAGAGACCAGGTCCCAGACAACTTAGTAAGTTTAATAGTATGAAGCTGAAGAAAATGATTCCCTGATGAGCTCAACAGGCTCCTCTGTCTTCCTCTCTGGCCAGTGGCAACTGGGGGTGTCACCCTGCATGAAGGACTTGATGCTTACATTGTGCTCATTTCTCTTGTGAATTAATCCATTGCACTTTTGCGGTTTTTGAGGACAGGGGTTATATCATTGCCCCCTGTGTGTCCCCAGGGATGAAACAGACTGGCAGATAGGTTGCTTAATAAATATTTGAACAAGCGAATGGGTCAGCCCCTCCCATGAGCAAGGTGCTAACTTGGCAAATAGATGATAAAAATAGCTGATACTCCTTCTGAGTACATATAACGGCATCTTTGCAGAAGCATGACACATCAAGAGATAGACTTACAAAGCAATTTATTTTTATCTCCTAGACTTTTAAAATTCTCTCTGTTGGGCTATTTCTTCCTCTGGTCCATTAAATTCTGGTCACTTGAAAATAAGATTTTCCAGTCAGTCAATAAAATGTTCATGCTTTTGTCATAGTCAAACTTTGAACTTTTTTCCCTTTAATATGGGGGCTTCTTGTCTGGCCTGCTAGAGGTGGGGGAGTCAGGGTGCATGAGGAACTGTGGTGTCCCAGGAGGCTGGTACGTGCAGTGAGGGGTGTCTCAGTAAAGGTTTGGCATTTTAGAGACAATGGTAGGGTCTCAAAAATTAATCCCAATTCAGTTCATTTGTAAAATACCTTGTATTTTCTTCTCAGGCTAAGAAAAGGACTCATTCACTGTTAATTTAGATGCTGGATGGCTGATTAACAGTAAGCAGTCAGCTTGCCCTCTTTAGACTGCTGTGTGGCTTTTCATAATCATCATTGTTATGCTTTCTGTTGTTATTTGAAGTTGGTTTCCTCCCTGACTTCAGAGTGGCAGGGATTGATGGTGACAGGGGGGTGAGTCTCATTGGGAAGAGCTGAGCCTCTGTAGAGTTAACACTGAGGGATCAGTAGGTTCTTAGAGGGCTGCTTGCCTCCCTCCTTCCCTCTCTTCCTCCTTCCTCCCCTCCTTCTTGCCTTTCCTTCTTCCTTCTTTCTTTTTCTTTCTGAATTTAAAGTGTGAAATCAAGAACTTTGAGAGTATAAGAAGGTGAATGAGATTGGAGACACTTTTATGAAGATCCCTCTGGCCATCGCAGAAATAATTGGTTGGGACAGAGTGAAAGACCTAAGAAGGTAGGAGGACTAGAAGGTCCTTGCAGGTGTCAGGGATGGCATGGTGAGCAGCTCTGGTCCTTTCCGTTATATAGTTGAGGAGTAAGAAACAGTGAGCTTCCGGGTCTTAGTGTCCAAAGATCACCCTCTACTGGAGGATCCAAGTCTCCTTGGAGAACTGACTGCAGGGATGAACGTGGACAGTGCAAGGTGAACCTGGAACATCCTGCTCAAAAAACGATGGGAACAGAGCAGAAAGGCTGAGAGAAGCCCTTCTGAAATGGCTCCCATTGGCCCAATAGAGAACAATTTGAACAATAAAACCAATGGTGATGATGTCACAGGGCAACACGCTGAAGAGGGTAGCCTGCAAGTCCATGTGCTCGTCGTCAAAGAATTAATACACAAGTAGTGGAAAAGGAAATCTCTTTAGAGTAGAATGCCAGCCAATAAACGACGCATTCCTTGTGTTCACTGACAGCAAACCTGTCCTTTGTTATCAGTGGGGACTCAGTGGAACAGGACTCTGCCAGAACTAATCCCTCACTGTTAAGGAATGTTAATAGGAAAATTGCAGAACAATAAATTTATAGCCTTTCTTTCTCTCTCTATTTCCTCTTGACAGAGAGAGCGAAACAGAGAGAGAGAAGCGGGGAGAGAGAGCGTGCAACAGAGTGAGAGAGAGAGAAGGAGGGAGAGAAGGAGGGACAGAGACAAAAAGACAGAGAGAGAGAGGCAAAGAGATCTGTTCTGTGTGAAGTAATCTCCCCACACCTCAGTCAACAAAGTTTCCTAATAAATGGCAATAAATCACAATAATTATGTCATCTATTTGGGCCAGTCCCTTTATAGCCTTGTTTCCCTTTCCAAATGAGTTAATTATAAAAATAAAATAGCTTCTAACTGAGCAGGAATCGGGCTTCTAACATTGAATTTATTGGCAAAAATCAGTAACGATAATCTAATTTTGCTTGATATACTTTTGTGCTTTTAATGACAACCAGAAATAATGTGTTAAGTCAGAGCTCAAGTTGATGAGGCAAATATCTTGTGATAAGTTTTTATTATTACAAATAATTTTCTTATAGTATCATTTGCTTATTTTGTTACACGTTGGTATATATATAAAATTAATTTTCTTCTAGCAATTTTTCAAAAAAATGGCCATGATGTCCTGTAAACTTCCTAATGACTCGTTGACTGCAATTGCTCTAGTGATTAACTTACAAAATGTTTATTTTCTAAGACTTCCCCGCTTACCAAATAATAGCATATATACCGAGCAGACGGAGATGGTAATCATGATAAATGGACAACCAAAGCCCTCCCTTTATAATTTAGGGTTTCCCCTTACTGAGTGCATTAGGTGCATCAGAAAGAGTCGTTCGCTGGAAGCACATTAGTAAATGTGTCCTGGACAGCTGCACTCGGATTTTAGTTGAATTTGCGGGATTCCAGAAGTGAAGTCGCTGCCGAACCACAGTGCTCACCCTGACTCTTCCTGTCTCCACTAACAAACCTTTCCCATATTTTCGCATTGAGGGAACATGATTTGCAGAGTTATTCCAAACTCATTAGAGTCCTTGTTACACTGCTGAATCCTTTTCTAGTTGCAGAAGCTGTTCTAGCGCCACCTTCTGAGGAAGGTATTTGAGGGAGGCTGTAGGTCTTTTTTTTTTTTTTAATCTAAAGATTTTTTTTTTTAATTTATTTATTTGACAGACAGAGATCACAAGTAGGCAGAGAGGCAGGCAGGCAGAGAGAGAGGAGGAAGCAGGCTCCCCGCCGAGCAGAGAGCGCTCAATCCTAGTACCCCGAGATCATGACCCCACCCGAAGGCAGAGGCCTTAACCCACTGAGCCACCCCGGCACGGCACCCTGTAGGTCTTAATGTCTGTACACATGGATTGCCCTCCTTCCCTCTTGTCTGTGTTCCCCAGTCAGTACGGCTAACGAAATAAACAAGCTGAGGGACCACAAAGTGGGGACAAAGATTTATGGGAATAACTTCCTTATTAATAATTTAGCTCAGATACCTAGCCACTTGTTATTGTATTAAAATGCATTTTCTACCTCAGGGGCAAATCTTTATTGCAAGGAAGATGGAGTATTTTTGAAAATTCAGAAAAATAGTCCTCTAATAGCAGCTTTCAAAAATATTAGAGTAGATTATTTACATAAAAAATTGTTAAAATGCAGATTTAAGAGGCAGAGATTCAATAGATGTGGAACCTGAATTCTGTGAGTTTGTATAAAATAAATGGGTCACACTAAATGTTCTCCAGGTCTCTGTAAACTCAAACATTCTATGAATGTTGACACTTCTAGTTTTTATGTTTCTTGTAAATTTTCTAATAATTTTGCTTATGACCAGGAACAATAATTTATTTAATGATTGTAATTTGATAAAATAAATTCAAAATAGCAAAACATTATGGCAAACCTATTATGAGCAAGGAATAATAAAAAAAAATATCCTTATGGATGAGGTCAATGATATTATTAGGCCCTGCACACACACATTAGGCCTTAGGCACAGAGGGAAACTCCTGCTGATTCTGTGGGCCTCACCTGTGTTCTCTGAGGGCGTGGGCCACATGGCTGACTCGGCCTCTTCCGTCTGTGAGCCACGGACCACTCCTCTCATATTTATGACTGAAACATGAGTCAATCCCCCAAGCACTAAGCATATACCTAAAAAACATTCACTCGATTAAAAGCAAAAAGAAATCTGTCATCAAAAAGGGCTTGTTCACTTGGTGTGGTTTCTGTTGACTCTCTCAGATGTGCTCTGATCAGGTGATTTTAGATGTGCTTCATCCACTTTACGGGGTAGGGAGGGCATTCGGATATTTGCCTCCATCATCCAGTCCTATGCTTTTCAACAGTGAACCAGAAAATTCAGGGTAAGAGTCAGGCTGGTGATGGCCCCGTGCCCAAATAGAGCCCGGAAACACCACACCGTCTGCCTCGCCTGGGTCTCAGTTCTCAATGAAGTGCATCTGGAGGTGTGATGGGAGGAAGAAAGGAGGCTGCAGAGTCCACCCTCCAGGTCTGGCCCCTCAGGCAGGGACCTCTCAGCCCTCCTTTCCCTCCCCACCCTTCTTTCTGCAAGACCCCACCCCGCACTTCACCGGGAAGCCGGCTCGGCTCGGTCTGTGGTATAAAACATCAGAGCATCTGCAGGCAGGTTTTCTTTTCACGTGTTAACTGATCTTTGAGTATTTAAAAACCCACAGATGCAAGATGCACAGAGTATAGGAGACCAATCATGAATGTGAAAGACATAGAAAGATGTTTCTTCCCTCATTTTTAAAAAGATTTTATTTATTTATTTGACACAGAGAGAGAGATCACAAGCAGGCCCCCCGTTAAGCAGAGAGCCCGATGGAGGGCTCGATCCCAGGACCCTGAGATCATGACCTGAGCCAAAGGCAGAGACTTAACCCACTGAGCCACCCAGGCACCCCTTCTTCCCTCATTTTTATCTTTTTGTACATACATGATACAAAGTGGGGTGGGGAATTGTGACAATTTACTCTGTCCCAAGAGGTAAAGAACGGGAAGGGAGAAAAGAAACACTGATCAGGAGCAGGAATTTGCGCAGAAATCATATTTAATTCGTGATAATGTGGGAAGAGGCCCCAACTCTAGCTTCTCCTTGTTTCATACCCTTGGGAGCACCTGACTCTGGCATTCGGCCGCAGCCTATGAACAGGTCTGCACCTCACAGAGCACCTCTGCTGGGATGCCCCGTGTGTGGAGTTGGAGTCACAGCAGAAGCTAGGAGGGCAGCAATTGCCGATCTTGCCATACTCATGAAAAAACTGAAGGGATGTTCCAGTTCCAGTAAGAATCTTGTGAAAAGGCCAAGTCCACTTGTGGTCAATAATTTACCTCCAGGAAATAACTAGCAGGTGTCCCGATACTTAAATGATGGCTTATAAAATGCTTAGGAGAATGAAACACACATGCGCGCGCACGCGCGCATGCACACACACACACACACACACACCATTAAAGGAAAATACACTTTTCTTCAAGGGCATATTTCTGTTCTTGTTATGAAAGCCTAAATTTAATATTTAACACCCTATCATTGGAGTTGATGTGTATTGAAAAAGGAAATGTAGAAAGCTCTATTTCTCTAAAAAAGAATTGCCCACAACTACTGCTATCCACACGCACTTGGGACGACATATATTTTGTCTTGTCATTCAAGCAGATTTAAGGACATCCTCTTCTTTATTCACACAGAGGCTGGTTAAGGGCACAGGTTTGAAGTCAGATAAACCCTAGTCATATCTTCGGCTGGCTACTTCTGTGAATTCAGGCTTGTCACTGAGCTCCTTGGGGCTGCATTTGCAAATTTGGATTTTATTCCTGCTTATTGATGAGAATGAGGGTACCCATCTCAGATGTTTAAGAATTAAATGGTGTACCAGATGCCTGGGTGGCTCGGTTGAGCGCCCCACTCTTGGTTTTGGATCAGGTCATGATCTCAGGGTTGTAGGATCAAGCCCTGCATTGAGCTCCTTGCTCAGCAGGGAGTCTGCTGGAGATTCTCTCTCTCCCTCTCCCTTTCCCCCTCCCATTCATGCCCTGACTCTTTCAAATAAATAAATCTTTTTATTTTTATTCATTTTATTTTTTTTAAAGATTTTATTTATTTGACAGAGACATAACGAGAGAGGGAACCCAAGCAGGGGGAGTGAGAGAGGGATAAGCAGGCTTCCTGTCGAGCAGGGAGCCTTATGTGGGGCTCCATCCCAGGACCCTAGGATCATGACTGAGCTGAAGGCAGATGCTTAAAACTGAGCCACCCAGGTGCCCCATAAATCTTTTTAAAACATGAATTAAATGGCATAGTAAGTCGTAAAAGTTAGCTATCATCATGATTCATTTGGACCACCAAACATGAGGTGTTGGAGTGAGATTCAAACTCAGGCAACCCAGCTCGAGAACCTGGCCTCAGAACCACTGTGATACACTGTGTGTCAGACATGAGGGAGTTTGGAAGCAGGACAATGGCCAGGTTGAGAGAGGAAGGTGATGTTGCTCAACGAGGTACCAAAGAGCATCTCAGAGACAGAAGCATTTACCTTTTTAAATGTTTATTAAAACATAAAAAGTTTACTTGTAAAGAATGGGAGTCAGCCCCCAGGTAGACCAGCTGGCCAGGTTAAAAATAAAAGTATTTCAAGAAAAAATGGTAATGTTGCTAAGGTCACCAAATTATCTGTACCTGTTGGAAAACAGTGACTGCACATGAGGATCATAGTCACAAGGTCATTTCAAAGGTGTCTGCACAGCAGCAAAGCCAGAATTGCGGTTGGGGCTTATCTCAGTGGGAGTCCCGGTTGATGGAACATTGTTAAGATTTTGCTGCTTTGGAACCAAAAATAGTTAGGGTGACCCTGTTTCTGTTATTGTTGGCATTGACATTGCTATTGTTTTTTGTTATTTCTTTGTGTTTTGTTTTATCTCAGGATGAATTTTTTTTTTGTATGTGTTTGCATATTTATTTATTTATTTATCACTGGTAGACGGCATGCTTAGTGATATTGGAAAGGGCCCAAATTATTAGGTCTTTCTTTTCTCCAGTCAATTCTACAGTGCCTTGGAACCAGAAAGTATGGGAGATTTTGTGTGGTTTTAAATTCCTAGCACCCAATGTGTCATATAACTCTGTAGGAGTTTGGTACTTATCTATGCAGTTGCCTGTTATTTAGTAAAACAGCTTACTTGGTTTACAAATGTTCTTCCTTCATATTCTGTGTCATGGGTGGCTGTTAGTGGCATTTGTGCTCGTGACAGATTGTCTTACTTTGATAGGTACATTTAGCTCTTTATCCCAAGACCACATTAATAAGACAGTTGGTTTGATGTAATGGCCTCCAGTGACTTCCTTCCTTCACCTGTCCTCTTTGCGGCTGGGACTGTGACTCTCCCTACTTCCTTTCTTTACCCTGTTGCCATCACAAGAAGCGGGCCTAGGAAGCAGTCTCTGATTTGGGAGTGTCCCTGCTGAACATGTGTTGTTCACAGTTATATGTCAATTCCAAGTCAGGGCCAACCTCAGCACAACATTGAAAAAGCTGCTTACAGCTAAGAGACATCCAGTAATTGTTCTTGGTTTTATTTGATGCCCAAAGCTATTAATTATTAGAAGAAAACAATGTGGTTTTATGGGAGCAAACATTTTTACAACACTAACATTCTCGTCTCAGAGCAATAAATAACATGTCTTTGGGCCTATTCATGAGTAGAGGCTTCAAAACAGTGTAATAACAGACTCATATCGAGTCCCAGGAAACTCACTCCTGTCGTAGAGGAAGACAAGGGATGACTTTTTGTTTTTAAAGAGATACATTGCGTTATTTTCCTATAAAGAACAATGGAGACCATTCTGCCCTGAAATGATGCCTCTTGCACAAGAGGATCTCCGTGCAGCAAACACTGTTGCTCCCATCTCTCCTTGCTGTGATGGTCTTTCCTCACAAATAACCTGTCTGGTCCATCCCATAGTTGGACTAAATGACTGAGAGACATGAGTGCAACAAAATCAGTACAAATAGGGCCTCACCACTAAGCTTTTACATCCACCTCACCCAAAAATGAGACCGAGAACATTACAGACTAGATTTCTCATTCTGTTCTCATCTTCCTCTCAACATAGTGCACAGACACTATGGAAAAGACAAATGAGAAAAAGAAGATTAAGCTGTACAACAATAAAACTCTTTCTACCAGTGTCTGAAAATACAGGGACAAGGGGTTTATAGGGACATGTAAACAACTGACTGCTGACCAGAACCCCAATATTACTATCCCCTGCAGCAGAGTCTGTGCCCCCATCACCAGGCAAGTGTTACATCAGAAACGTGCACAGCATGAATGAGGTGCTGTGCATGTCTCTGGGTACTGAGAAAGACAAAATGCACTGGACCGTTAAGGCAATAATTTTATTCAGGCAATTGCATTAGAGAGAATGTTCGTTAATGAGAAAGATCTCAAAGAAGAGGAGAGGAGGCTTTGTAGAGGAAGGTAAACAAGTGAGTCATCATGCGCCTTATGGGAGTCGTGAGGATGGTGGATATGGCATTTTCTTGACATATACAGGAGCAGGGTGGCCCCTGGGAGGTGGCTGTTCCACAGAGCACCAAAAATTGGAGGCATTTCGGAAGACAAAAGGGTGAGGGGATTTCATAACCATCACTGCTATTTGGAAGCATGGGACTCGGGTAAATTTCAACATTATCAAGACCAAACATTCTTCACATTAAGAATACCTAACATGAAGGACATTAAAATGGGAGATGTTTACCTACTGAACAAACCATTTTAAAAAGCCTAATCAAAGTATAATTGCTATGCAATAAAATGCATATATTTAAACTTACAATTTCATAACTTCAGCATGTGAAGCTATCACCACATTCAGAATAGTGAACATATCCATCACCTCCAAGACTTTCCTCAAGTCACCCTTTTATAGTTCCTCTCTCCCACCCATATTTACTGTATGCCAATGAAACTCCAGATATTTGTCATACCTATATGTACTGAGTCTGGAAGGACTAACATCACTTATAAATCTTTCCTAATTCTCTGCATTCAAACTTCCTATCAGCAGAATGCAAGGATTAATGTCTTCACTCAGGAGACAGAGCTACCTGTGGATACCAGGTCTGTCACTTTTTTTTTTTTTTTAAAGATTTTATTTATTTATTTGACAGAGAGAGAACACAAGTAGGCAGAGAGGCAGGCAGAGAGAAAGAGAGGAGGAAGCAGGCTCCCTGTCTAGCAGAGAGCCTGATGCAGGACTCGATCCCAGGACCCTGAGATCATGACCTGAGCTAAAGGCAGAGGCTTAACCCACTGAGCCACCCAGGCACCCCAGGTCTGTCACTTATAATCCAAGCCTTTGTGAAATGAGGGTGTAACAGAACTGGAGTTGTAGGGTTGCGAGAGGATTAAGCAATATATTACATGTGAAGTGCAAAGCTCGTGTCTGATACAGAGTAGCCACTGATTGTGTACGTATGATGCCGCTTCTCTCCTGGGTAACACATGGCCCCAATCCATCCCTCTGAGTAAGTAGAGCAGCAGGTGCATGGAAAATTTTCCCTAATTCAGATTAATGGCTAATGCTTAAATTGAGTTAATGAAAAGACCAATTTGTGGATTATTTTAGAAATATACATCAGTAACGTTTAAATTCAGGCATTATCTGGAGCTCTGCTAACAATATATTTAATGGAGTGCTCGGTTCTAAAAGTATATAAGTATAGTTGTTAATTAGCATATGAAAGCACCAATTAAATGGTAATGCTTAATGGGCATCCTGAACAGAGCAACTGCCCTGGAAGAGAGAACCCTTCACTTAAAGGAAGAAAAAAAAAAGATCTCAACCTGTGGCTCAGAAAAACAAGAGAAAAATGTGTGCAAGTATGGGCTATCAGTTAATATTACTTGCATGATGATGCAATCTCCAAGCCAAGAAACTCCCAAACTGATTTCTGACCCATGAAATACACAGATTTCAAGAAGATAAAATCCAAAATGGTTCTGTAGCAATACTTCTCCCTGTTCACATACTTCATTTGCATATTAAATGTAAGTTATGCCATGTCATTCCATTATATCTTTCACCATTATTTTCATATTTCATATCTTTGTTTCTTTTTTTACCCCGGGTTCATGATACTTTGACAAAATATGTAAAGAACAAAAAAAGCAAACCTTACACAATTTCTACTGAGTATAAATTCTTAACCTGTCTTCATCTTCTCTTTTCTCTCCTTTCTCTCTCTTTCATCCACACACATATTCATATACGTGTGCATGAGTGCATACACACATACAAACATACACCACAAAAGACATTCAATGAAATGATCCTTTATGAAGAAAATTTGCAAATAGTACAATAAGAAGATTAACAGTCACAAAAACTAGAAAAAATAGTCAACAGAAAAATACCAAAGAATAAATACATTTAAAATAATTAAATGGAGGGACGCCTTGGTGGCTCAACAGTTAAGCATCAGCCTTCCGCTCAGGTCATGATCCCAGGGTCCTGGGATCCAGCCTGGCATTGGGCTCCCTGCTTAGCGGGTAACCTCTTTCTCCCTCTCCCACTCCCCCTGCTTGTGTTCCCTCTCTTGCTGTGTCTCTCTCTGTCAAATAAATAAATAAAATCTTTAAAAATAATTAAAAGGAGAAAAATGGGCTAACAAATATAAATAAATAACAAGACACTATACAAAAGATGAAGGAAAAAGAAGAAAAAAAAGAAAGAAAAGAAGAGATGATGGAAAAGAAAAGGGAGATTTAAAAATTATTTTTAATAAAGTAATTAATAAATTAATTTAATTTAAATTAAATCAATATTAATCTATTGATATATTAATAAATATTTTTATTAAAATTAAATTAATAAATAATTGATTTATTAAAAGTAAATCAATAATTTGTTAAGTTAATAAATCACTGGAATTTAAAAGATGATCCTGGACATCATATATAACACACACAAGAAGACTTTGAAAGATGCAGAGAAGGCAGCAAAATAAATATTTTCTTAAACAAACACACTGAGGGAATTCATTGTCAGCAACCTTGCCCTGCAAGAAATATTAAAAGAAGTTCTTTAGAGAAAAATAAAATGATAAAGGGCAGAAACTTGGATCTACAGAAAAAAAGACAAAGCATCAGAAAAGGAAGAGGGTAAAATAACATCTTTTATATTTTTTTACTATGAATTGATATAAAAGCTGTTTAAAGAATAGCTATTTATTTATTTATTTAAAGATTTCTTATTTATTTATTTATTTATTTGACAGACAGAGATCACAAGTAGGCAGAGAGTCAGGCAGAGAGAGGAAGAAGCAGGCTCCCTGCCGAGCAGAGAGCCTGATGTGGGGTTCGATCCCAGGACCCTGGGATTATGACCTGAGCTGAAGGCAGAGGCTTTAACCCACTGAGCCACCCAGGCACCCCAAGTAATATCTATTTAAAGTAATAATAGTAGTTAAAAAAATAAAGTAATAACAGTAGCAATTTATTGAGTGATTCTAGCATATGGATAAGTGAATGATAGCAATATCACAAGAAAAGGGAGGGAAGAATTGGAAATATTCTGTTATAAGGTATGTTTACTACAAGTGAAGTGATACAGTATTATTTGAAGAGCAGTTTAGCTTAGTTGTAAATGTATATTGTAACTCAATGGCAACCAATAAGTAAAATACAAAACAAGTATAATCAATATGCTTAGTTCGGAGGTACGTGGGAATTATATAATGTATTCAATTAAAAACAGAAGACAAAGAAAGACAGGGAAAGAAAAAAACAACGTGTGTAATGAATAAAGAAGTTACAGTAGATATTAATTCAGTTATACCAGTAATTGCTTAAAATGTGAATGATCTAAATTAAAAAAAAAACAGAAATTGATCTGGCATATAAAAATCAAGACTCAACTATGTATCATCTACAAGAAAACCAGCTTAAATATAAAAGCAAAAGATGGAGAAATTTATATGATGTTTTTAAGTAATGAAAAGAAAGTTGGAGTAACAATATTAATTTCAGAAAAACAAACTTTAGGATAAGGAACACTTCAAAAATGCAGAGAGGCACTGCATAATGATAAAAGGATCTATTCTCAAGATAACACAACAGTTCTTGGGAGGAGTCAAGATGGCGGAGAAGTAGCAGGCTGAGACGACATCGGGTAGCAGGAGATCAGCTAGACAGCTTATCTAACCATTGTGAACACCTACAAATCCAATGGGAAATCGAAGAGAAGAAGAGCAACAATTCTAGAAACGAAAATCGATCACTTTCTGAAAGGTAGGACCTGCGGAGAAGTGAATCAAAAGCGATGGGAAGATAGACCCCAGGGGGGAGGGGCCGCCTCCCAGCAAGCAGCGGAGCAACGGAGCACAAAACCGGGACTTTTAAAAGTCGGCTCCACTGGGAAACATCGCTCCAGAGTCTAAACGGGGGGAAACCCAGGCAGGGTCAGCATAACCCCGGGTCCCGCGGGATCACAGAAGGACTGGGGGTGTCTGAGTGCTGCAGAGCTCACAGGTATTAGAGCGGGGAAGCCAGCTCCAGCGACAAAGCTGAGGAGCGAGCTCTAAGCCCGGGGTTACCTTGTGCCGGTCGCAGGCTGGGTGGGCTCGGAGCGCGGCTGGAGGCTGCAGAGACGGAAGCGACCGGGCGCTTTTCTCCAGCTCCAGCAATTGACTGCTTTCCTCGAGGCGCGACCGCAGGCCAGGGAGGCGGGGCTGTTGGGCGCTTTGCTCTGAGAGCGCACTGAGGAGCGGAACCCCAAGATCTCGGCTCCTCCGGGCCGAGAGACTGGGAGGCCGCCATCTTCATTCCCGTCCTCCGGAACTCTACGGAAAGCGCTCAGGGAACAAAAGCTCCCGAAAGCAAACCCGAGCGGATTACTTAGCCCGGCCCCTGGCAAGGGCGGTGCAATTCCGCCTGCAGCAAAGACACTTCAGAATCACCACAACAGGCCCCTCCCCCAGAAGATCAACAAGAAACCCAGCCAAAACCAACTTCAGTCACCAAGAACAGCGGAATTCCACAGCAGGAGAAAGCAAATCCTACCTGGACAAAATGACAAGGCGGAAAAACTCACCTCAAAAAAAAGAACAAGAGGCCGTACCGAAGGCTGGAGACCTAATCAATACGGACATTGGTAACATGACAGATCTAGAGTTCAGAATGACAATTCTCAAGGTTCTAGCCGGGCTCGAAAAAGGCATCGAAGATATTAGAGAAAGCCTCTCCGGAGAGATAAAAGCCCTTTCTGGAGAAATAAAAGAACTAAAATCTAACCAAGTTGAAATCAAAAAAGCTATTAATGAGGTGCAATCAAAAATGGAAGCTCTCACTGCTAGGATAAATGAGGCAGAAGAAAGAATTAGTGACATAGAAGACCAAATGACAGAGAATAAAGAAGCTGAGCAAAAGAGAGACAAACAAATACTGGACCACGAGGAGAGAATTCGAGAGATAAGCGACACCATGAGACGACACAACATTAGAATAATTGGGATTCCAGAAGAAGAAGAAAGAGAGAGGGGAGCAGAAGGTATATTGGAGACAATTATTGGAGAGAATTTCCCTAATATGGCAAAGGGAACAAATATCAAAATCCAGGAGATGCTAAGAACGCCCCTCAAAATCAATAAAAATAGGTCCACACCTCGTCACCTGATAGTAAAATTTACAAGTCTTAGTGACAAAGAGAAAATCCTGAAAGCAGCCCGGGAAAAGAAGTCTGTAACATACAAGGGTAAAAACATTAGACTGGCAGCAGACCTATCCACAGAGACCTGGCAGGCCAGAAAGAGCTGGCATGATATATTCAGAGCACTAAACGAGAAAAACATGCAGCCAAGAATACTATATCCGGCTAGGCTATCATTGAAAATAGAAGGAGAGATAAAGAGCTTCCAGGACAAACAAAAGCTGAAAGAATTTGCAAACACCAAACCAGCTCTACAGGAAATATTGAAAGGGGTCCTCTAAGCAAAGAGAGACCCTAAAAGTAGCGATCAGAAAGAAACAGAGACAATATACAGTAACAGTCACCTTACAGGCAATACAATGGCAATAAATTCATATCTCTCAATAGTTACCCTGAATGTTAATGGGCTCAATGCCCCAATCAAAAGACACAGGGTATCAGAATGGATAAAAAAACAAAACCCATCAATATGCTGCCTACAAGAAACTCATTTTAGACCCGAAGACACCTCCAGATTTCAAGTGAGGGGGTGGAAAACAATGTACCATGCTAATGGACATCAGAAGAAAGCTGGGGTGGTAATCCTTATAGCAGATCAATTAGATTTTAAGCCAAAGACTATAAGAGATGAGGGAGGACACTATATCATACTCAAAGGGTCTGTCCAACAAGAAGATCTAACAATCTTAAATATCTATGCCCCTAACATGGGAGCAGCCAACTATATAAACCAATTAATAACAAAAATCAAAGAAATACATCGACAATAATACAATAATAGCAGGGGACTTTAACACTCCTCTCACTGAAATGGACAGATCATCTAAGCAAAAGATCAACAAGGAAATAAAGGCCTTAAATGACACACTGGACCAGATGGACATCACACATATATTCAGAACATTCCATCCCAAAGCAACTGAATATACATTCTTCTCTAGTGCACATGGAACATTCTCCAGAATAGACCACATCCTGGGTCATAAATCAGGTCTCAATTGGTACCAAAAGATTGAGATCATTCCCTGCATATTTTCAGACCACAATGCTCTGAAGCTAGAACTTAAACACAAGAGAAAATTTGGAAAGAACGCAAATACATGGAGACTAAAGAGCATCCTTCTAAAAAATGAATGGTTCAACCAGGAAATTAAAGAAGAATTGAAAAAATTCATGGGAACAAATGATAATGAAAACACAACGGTTCAAAATCTGTGGAACACAACAAAGGCAGTCCTGAGAGGAAAAATATATAGTGGTGCAAGCCTTTCTCAAGAAACAAGAAAGGTCTCAAATACACAACCTAACCCTACACCTAAAGGAGCTGGAGAAAGAACAACAAAGAAAACCTAAACCCAGCAGGAGAAGAGAAATCATAAAGATCAGAGCAGAAATCAATGAAATAGAAACTAAAAAAACAATAGAACAAATCAACAAAACTAGGAGCTGGTTCTTTGAAAGAATTAATAAGATTGATAAGCCCCTGGCCAGACTTATCAAAAAGAAAAGAGAAAGGACCCAAATAAATAAAATCATGAATGAAAGAGGAGAGATCACAACCAACACCAAAGAAACAAAAACAATTATAAGAACATACTACGAGCAACTCTACGCCAACAAATTTGACAATCTGGAAGAAATGGATACATTTCTAGAGACGTATAAACTACCACAATTGAACCAGGAAGAAATAGATAACCTGAACAGACCCATAACCAGTAAGGAGATTGAAACAGTCATCAAAAATCTCCAAACAAACAAAAGTCCAGGACCAGACGGCTTCCCAGGGGAATTCTACCAAACATTTAAAGAATTAATTCCTATTCTCCTGAAACTGTTCCAAAAAATAGAAATGGAAGGAAAACTTCCAAACTCATTCTATGAGGCCAGCATCACCTTGATCCCAACACCAGACAAGGATCCCAACAAAAAAGAGAATTACAGACCCATATCCTTGATGAACACAGATGCGAAAATTCTCACCAAAATACTGGCCAATAGATCCAACAGTACATGAAAAGGATTATTCACCACGACCAAGTGGGATTTATTCCAGGGCTGCAAGGTTGGTTCAACATCCGTAAATCCATCAATGTGATACAATACATTAATAAAAGAAAGAGTAAGAACCATATGATACTCTCAATAGATGCTGAAAAAGCGTTTGACAAAGTGCAGCATCCCTTCCTGATTAAAACTCTTCAAAGTGTAGGGATAGAAGGCACATACCTCAATATTATCAAAGCCATCTATGAAAAACCCACCGCAAATATCATTCTCAAAGGAGAAAAACTGAAAGCTTTTCCGCTAAGGTCAGGAACACGGCAGGGATGTCCGTTATCACCACTGCTGTTCAACATAGTACTAGAAGTCCTAGCCTCAGCAATCAGACAACAAAAAGAAATTAAAGGCATCCAAATCGGCAAAGAAGTCAAACTATCCCTCTTTGCAGATGATATGATACTATATGTGGAAAACCCTAAAGACTCCACTCCAAAACTGCTAGAACTTATACAGGAATTCAGTAAAGTGTCAGGATATAAAGTCAATGCACAGCAATCAGTCGCATTTCTTTACACTAACAACAAGACAGAAGAAAGAGAAATTGAGGAATCAGTCCCATTTACAATCGCACCCAAAACCATAAGATACCTAGGAATAAATCTAACCAAAGAGGCAAAGAATCTATACTCAGAAAACTATAAAGTCCTCATGAAAGAAATTGAGGAAGACACAAAGAAATGGAAAAATATTCCATGCTCATGGATTGGAAGAACAAATATTGTGAAAATGTCTATTCTACCTAAAGCAATCTACACATTTAATGCAATCCCTATCAAAATCCCACCCATTTTTTTTAAAGAAATAGAACAAATAATCCTAAAATTTATATGGAACCAGAAAAGACCTCAAATAGCCAGAGGAATATTGAAAAGGAAAGCCAAAGTCGGTGGCATCACAATTCCAGACTTCAAGCTCTATCACAAAGCTGTCATCATCAAGACAGTATGGTACTGGCACAAAAACAGACATATAGACCAATGGAACAGAATAGAGAGCCCAGAAATAGACCCTCAACTCTATGGTCAACTAATCTTCGACAAAGCAGGAAAGAATATCCAATGGAAAAAAGACAGCCTCTTCAACAAATGGTGCTGGGAAAATTGGACAGCCACATGCAGAAAAATGAAATTGGACTATTTCCTTACACCACACAGGAAAATAGACTCAAAATGGATGAAGGACCTCAATGTGAGAAAAGAATCTATCAAAATCCTTGAGGAGAATGCAGGCAGCAACCTCTTTGACCTCAACCGCAGCAACTTCTTCCTAGGAACATCGCCAAAGGCAACAGAAGCAAGGGCAAAAATGAACTATTGGGATTTCATCAAGATCAAAAGCTTCTGCACAGCGAAGGAAACAGTTAACAAAACCAAAAGACAACTGACAGAATGGGAGAAGATATTTGCAAACAACATATCAGATAAAGGGCTAGTATCCAAAATCTATAAAGAGCTTAGCAAACTCAATACCCAAAGAACAAATAATCCAGTCAAGAAATGGGCAGAGGACATGGACAGACATTTCTGCAAAGAAGACATCCAGATGGCCAACAGACACATGGAAAAATGCTCCACATCACTCGGCGTCAGGGAAATACAAATCAAAACCACAATGAGATACCACCTCACACCAGTCAGAATGGCTAAAATGAACAAGTCAAGAAATGACAGATGCTGGCGAGGATGCGGAGAAAGGGGAACCCTCCTACACTGCTGGTGGGAATGCAAGCTGGTGCAACCACTCTGGAAAACAGTGTGGAGGTTCCTCAAAACCTGAAAATAGAGCTACCCTATGACCCAGCAATTGCACTCCTGGGTATATATCCTAAAGATACAAACGTGGTGCTCCGAAGGGGCACGTGCACCCGAATGTTTATGGCAGCAATGTCCACAATAGCCAAACTGTGGAAAGAGCCTAGATGTCCATCAACAGATGAATGGATAAAGAAGATGTGGTATATATACACAATGGAATACTATGCAGCCATTAGAAGACATGAAATCTTGCCATTTGCAACGACGTGGATGGAACTAGAGGGTATCATGCTTAGCGGAATAAGTCAATCGGAGAAAGACAACTATCATATGATCTCTTTGATATGAGGAAGTGGAGATTCAAGGCAGGGGGGTTGGGGGGAGGTAGGAAAAGAAAAAATGAAAATATGGGATTGGGAGGGAGACAAACCATAAAAGACTCAATCTCAAGAAACAGACTGAGGGTTGCTGGGGGGAGGGGGGGCGGGAGAGGGTGATGGGGAAATGGACATTGGGGAGGGTATGTGCTATGATGAGTGCTGTGAAATGTGTAAACCTGGCGATTCACAGACCTGTACCCCTGGGGATAAAAATACATTATATGGGGGCGCCTGGGTGGCTCAGTGGTTTAAGCCTCTGCCTTCGGCTCAGGTCATGATCTCAGGGTCCTGGGATCGAGCCCCGCATCGGGCTCTCTGCTCAGCAGGAGCCTGCTTCCCCCTCTCTCTGTCTCCCTCTCTGCCTAGCTCTGATTTCTCTCTGTCACATAAATAAAATTAAAAAAAAAACACATTACATGTTTATTAAAATAAAAAAATTAAAAATGTTAAAAAAAAAGATAACACAACAGTTCTTAACATGTGCACAAGCAACAACAGATTATGCAAATATATAAGGCAGAAACTGTTAAGAATTGAAAAGAAAAAAAAAGATAAATCCATTATTATATTTGGATATTTTAGCACCTTCTTTCAGTAGTTTTTAGACCAGCCAGTCTGAAAAATCAATAAGAATAGAGTTGACCTGAATAGCATTACCAATCAACCTAATCTAATTGACAATTATAGAATAGTTCATTTAAAAACAATAGTATCGGGGTGCCTGGGTGGCTCAGTGGGTTAAAGCCTCTGCCTTCGCCTCAGGTCATGATCCCAGGGTCCTGGGATCGAGCCCCACATCAGGCTCTCTGCTCGGCAGGGAGTCTGCTTCCTCCTCTTTCTCTGCCTGCTTCTCTGTCTGCTTGTGATCTCCATCTGTCAAATAAATAAATAAAATCTTTAAAAAATAATAAATTAAAAAAATAAAAACAGTAGTATTGACATTCCTCTCAAGCTCACATTGTGAGCTTGTCTATCAGCAAAGGTATTCACATTCTGGACCCTAAAATACACATTAACAAAATTTAAAACATGTAATTCGTTCAAATTATTTTTTCAGGTTATAATAAAATTGAACTACAAATCACTAATAGAAAAAGTGCTGGAAAATATCCAAATATTGGTAGTTTAAATAGAATAATGCTATGTAACACGTTTGTCAAAGGAAAAGTCATAAGAGATAAAGAATTTTCTTCAACTAAATGAAAATAAAAATACAATTTACTAAAATCTGTAGAAGGCAGGGATGCCTGCGTCACTCAGTCGGTTGGGCCACTGCCTTTGTTTCGGGTCATGATCCCAGGGTCCTAGGATTGAGTCCCGCATTGGGCTCCTTGCTCATTGGGGAGCCTGCTTGTCTCTCTGCCTCTGCCTGCCTCTCTGCCTGCTTGTGTGCGCTCTCTCTCTCTCTCTCTCTCTAACAAATAAATAAATAAATAAAATCTTTTAAAAAATTATTATTGGGGTGCCTGGGTGGCTCAGTGTGTTAAGCCTCTGCCTTCGGCTCAGGTCATGATCTCAGGGGCCTGGGATTGAGCCCTGCATTGGGCTCTCTGATCAGTGGGGAGCCTGCTTCCCCCTCTCTCTGCCTGCCTCTCTTCCTGCTTGTGATCTCTGTCTGTCAAATAAATACAATCTTTAAAAGAATTTGTAGAATGCAGTGAAAGCTATATTCAGAGCAAAATTTATAGTTTTAAATCTATATATAGTAAAAGATGAAAGATGTTAAATCAAAAGACTGAGATGCCACTTAGGATACTAGAGAAAGAAGAGCAATTTAAGCATAAAGCCAACATAAGATAGAAAGGATTTTAATGAAATGTAAAAAGTGAAACAGTAGAGAAAATCAACAAAACCAAAAACTGCATCTTTGAAAATGTAAATAAAACTAATTAATCTAGCCAGGCTGGAGAAGAACAAAGAGAGAGAAGATGCATATGCCCCCTACTGAAATTTGAAAGTGTTCATCATCACTTATTTCATGGGCATTAAAAAGATACTAAAGGAATACTATAAACAACTCTCTACATACCAGTTTTATAAATTAGATAGAAAGCATTAATTCCTTGAAAGAAGCAGACTAGAAAAACTTGCATAAGGAGAAATAGATGATCTGAATAGGCCTATATCCACAAAAGAAATTTAATCATTTATTAATAACCTTACAAAACAAAGTATCTGGTCCAAATGATTTCAGTGGGGAATTTTACCAAACATTTAAGGAAGAAATGATACAAATTCTCCACCATCTCTTCTATAAAATAGGAGCAGAGGAAACACTTCCTAACTCATTCTATGAGGCCATAATTACCGTATTAGCAAAAGCAGAAAAAAAAATTTAAAAGGAAGGAAAACTGCAGATCTCTCTCATAACCATAGATACACAATCCTCAATAAAATATTAGTATTTCAAATCTTGTGTATAAAAGGAATCATACAAATGAGATTTATTCCGGGTATACAAGTCTTGTTGAACATTGAAAAACAAATCATTGTAATCTACATCAATAGACTAAAAATGAAAAATTATATAATCATGCCAATTGATTCAGAAAATTCACTTGAAAAAACACAACACCCATTTGTGATAAAATCTCTCCTTAAACTGGGAATAGAGGGTAACAACTTCAACATGATGGTAGAACATCTACAGAAGACCTACGTCTAACATCCTGTTCAGTCCTGGGCAACTGGGTGCTCTCCTGCTAGACGGCCCGGTGAGAATATCCTCTCTCACCATCTCTCTTGCACTAGCTGGCCGAGTATTGTACTCAGCCAGCTAGTGCAATGAGAAAAGTGAATGACACAAAAAATATTCAGATATGAGAAAATATGGGATCTGGGAAAGAAGAAGTAAAATTGTGTGCAGATCACAATGTTGTCTACGTAGATAATCCTAAAGAACCTGAGCAACACCAAATCTCTTAGAATTAGTAAACGAGATGAATGTGGTCATAAGATCCAAGATAAACATACACAGATCAATTTGCTTCTTTATATTATCAATGAACATGTAAACACAAATTTAAAAATGCAATGCTTTATATAATTGCTGGAAAAAGGAAATAATTCTGTATGTATACTTCAAGTATGTATAGGACTTGCATGTAGAAATACTTCTGTATGTATACTTCAAGTATGTATAGGACTTGCATGTAGAAAAATTCAAAATGCTAATGAAAGAAATCGAAGATAATCCAAATAAATGGATGTTTATATCACCTCCACGCACTGAAGACTCAGTAAATATCTTAATTCTCCCAAACTGATACACAGATTTAACAGAATTCCTATCAAAATTCCTATAAGTTCTTTTTTTCTTTTTGTAGATATAGACAGGATAATTCTTAAATTTACCTGGAAAAACAAAGGAACTAGAAGGGCTAAACTAATTTTGAAAAGAATAAGGTGAAAGGCATGAGTCTACTTGATTTCAAGTCTTCCTTTTTTTCACTACAGTAATTAAACCTGCGTGGTGTTGGCCATGGGACAAACACATAGATCATCTGAACAGGATAGACAGTCCCAAAATAAACCCACATGAACATGGCCAGCTGGTTTACTTTTGACAAAGATGTAAAAGCAGCTAACAGAGGAAGGATCAAAAGAGAGCCTTTCCAAAGAATAGTGCTGGAGCATGGGACACCCGCAGGCAAACAGACCAACAAAAACAACAACAACAAAAATTCTCTGTTTTCACAAAACAGAGATAAAAACATTTACCTCAACACATCATGTGCCTCCTTAATGCCCATCACCCAGTTACAAGATGTGATGAGCCCTGGGGGTGATAGGCAAATGATGAGTCATTGACCACTACATCACAAACTAATGATGTACTCTATGTTGGCTAATTGAATTGAAATTTTAAAAATTACCTCAAAAGAGATCTGAAAATTAAATGTAAAATATAAGACTACAAAGCTTTTCTGAAAATACACAGGAGAAAAATCTTCAGAATCTTTCATTTCAGTTTTTAAAACTGACACCAAAAGCATGACCCTTAAAAGGAAATACCGACATCCTGGATTTGATCACAATTTTTATAATTTTGCCCTCTGAAATATCCTGATTGGGATTTGTATGTTGGGATGAAATGGTGATCATTTCATTCTCTCTCAGAGATGCTTTGGGTAGAACCGCAAGTGCCTTGAAATACCCTCATCATTCTCCTAGTAGAATGTGGAGTATTTCTCAGGCCAAGTCTTGAGCGCAGGGACTGGTTTGACCCCGAGTTGTTGAGAAGGGAAGTTTATAGGTGGGAAGGGTCGGGTTAGGGGCCAGCGAAGTGAAGATTCTGGGGCTGTTCTTTCTTTGTGCTGCACTTTTTAGGCAGCGGAAGTGGGTGTGACTTCCAGTAACCACGGCCCTCTTAACCAGGCCTCAGGTTTGCACTGGCAGGATTTGTAGTTATGGGACAATAGTGATGTCATTTTTTCCCTTGCCCCCCACCATCATCCATTTTCTGCTTCCTATTTAAAGAAATCTGAGTTTGTTTGATCAATAATAGCAGTTACCAGTGATCAAGGATATACTTCACGCTAGATTCTTCATGATAAAGGCATCGCACCCATTCATACCAGCGTTGTGTGAGGAGCACAGCATTGCCATGTAGATATGTCCAATCCCTGTGTGGTACACCTGTAACTAATGTCACATACTGTGTCAACCATGAGTCAATGAAGAAAAAAGACACTCCACCCAGGATTGCTTTACATGCCCCACATCCGCAGGGTGGGATGTATATGACATCCACGTTAGCATGATGTTAGGGACGCAAATATTCTGGCTGAGAGTTCTGTAACTCCCCCAAGTAAGGCCTTGCAGGGGCTTAAGCTTCATTGTGAGACTCCAAACACTGCCCCTAATCTAAGATGACTCTAACAGCGGGGTCTGAGGGGGATTTCTGAGAACCCCCCGAGACATTGTCTGCAGCAGAAGGGAAGTGTCAGCTTGCCACAACCTCATGTCCATTCATGTGGTTCTGTGAAATAATCCTGGGGGCAAGTAGTTCAAAGTGGCTCTACCCAAAAGGGGCAAAGCAGAGACAGAGGCTGGGAGAGGAGGACATGAGTTTATTGTATAATTCAAGAGAGAGAAATAACACAGTCGGTCGGGATGGATATGAGGAGCTGAATACAGAGATACTAAGAGAATAGAACTGACAAGTCTTGTATAAATCAAAGGAGAATTATATTTTAAACATGGCCTTTTCCACTATTGATCTAAAAAGTTTATGGTTTTTCAAATAAGGAAAGCTATATTATTTTCTTCTTATAGTAGAATATATATATTTTCCCCTCAACGTACAAGAGTCTACCTCTACATGGATATCAGTCTAATTGGTCAGTTTGAAACAGACCCTCAATGCAGCACGCCTACATCTTGAAGAATATTGACAGCACTTAAGCAGATAATATCTGGGTTCTAGTATAAGTTAATATTCCTCGGATGTTCCTTTACTATTAAAAAATTCAGACTAAGAAGTGCGCTTGTCAGAGCTGCTGTTTATAGTCTGTATATATTAAAATGCTTTATTAAATTTAGACTTTCTGTACTTTCTGATAATGAAAAAGTCCAGTTTTCCCACCTACCTCTGTGGGTGACACTGGGGCCCCAAAACTCCAAGTCTCTGACCCTACCCAGAGCCCTGAGCGAGGGGAGGCCTCTCGGGGATGAGGGCAGGTTTCCTGACGTGTTCTGTTTGTTGAGAACAGCGCTCACTCACTCTGCTAAACACTTTCTGTCACAACAGCCCCAGCAGCAGGGGAGAATAAAGTCTAATTCTTGTAGCGATTTTGTGCAGTTGTCATTAATATCAAGGAGGTAAATGTTGGGCTTAGTGCCGCCCTTATTTCTAAATAAAGAGACATTGGATTGCACCTTGGAGAAAAGAAATCTGTGGCTTATTTAGCCCTGAGAGATGACAAGAGAAAGAATTGACTCCTTCCCTTGAAATACAAGGACTATTTGCTATTCAAAGTGTGCACAAGAATGAAGAGTCTCTTGTTATAAGAGGAACATGAAGACAAAAACGAAAGTTTTCTTCTTTTCCTTTTACTGCGTCATAGCGGTTGGAAATCATCAGTGTTTATCACTGCATTTGGACAGGGTGTGTGTGCCTACTGTTTCCAATGAGGTTCTGTACAAAGAGACAGGAACTTGACCCTGGGCTCACATTTCTGGGAGAACTTGAGGGACAGAAACAAAGCAAGGAAATTCAGAAAACAGGGTGGTTTTCCCTACCAACCATGAGCGTGATCTGTTTCTTGTCTCACTTGGAGTTACCCTCTTGGCTCCTCAGTAGAGATCACTTGACTGACTGCCGTAATTCCCCCATGCTTCGGTTTCTTTATCTACAATTCTGTTGAGGAACATTTATGTTTTGGAGGAGAAGAGGTTTCAGATATGCTCCGAAGGTTATAAAAGGCTCTAGATCTAGTCTGTTTAGGACACTGAAATGTAAGTCCTTCCTATCCCTTCCCAGGAGCATGAAACCTGGAGCATCCGTGACGAGGCAGCACAAAGCAGGGGATTCCAGGGCATTCCTCCTCCTCTGACCGGATGCGCACATGCAATCTATCCTCTGCAAACAGGCACACAGAATTTTGTGTGGCTTTCTTAGGATCAAAACGTATTAAAGGAAAACATCTCTAACAATTAGGCTTTCAACAATTGAAGGAGCTGGAAGCCTGCAGGTGGCTAGAAGTATTAAACCAGGAATGACGTAGGGGATACTGGCCCCAGGAGGAAACTGGCTTCTCAGGTCCACACGCTTGCTGTGCGTCTGTGGCTACTTCTGGGTTATTTTCTCCAGCCCCTGTCCTTGTTACATCCTGCTATGGCCAATTACTAATGTCATGTTAGCATTTCAATGTAATTCAATCTTAAATTTTATATGAAATTCTAAAGCATTGCCTCTGACAAAACTTTTAGCTCATCCTTTCAGTATCTGTGAAACTACTAATTATAAAGACAAGAAACATGCTCCCATGGCTGACTAGATGAGAAGATGGGGTGCAATGGAATTACTCATGAGCTTTCTGGCTAAAGGGAAGGGAGCCAGTACCAACATGAAGGGTCAGAACACCATCTTTTCCTGATCTTCATGCCTCCGCAGGCAGATTGAGTTCCTCAGTATTCAGAGGAGGTCCCTGGGGATCCCGTCAGCATTGCAGCTCTGATCCCACAACAGGTTCCCACTAGAACACAGGTGTGTGTTCCGATCTACGTAGACAGGGAGTGCGCAAAGCCTTGTGGGGCTGTGAGTAGTCCCAGACCACAAGTTAGAAAGCCTGGATTCCGAAGCCTTTTCTGTGACTAAAAATTTGAGTCAGTGTTAGCAAGTCACTCCACTACTTTGTTTTTTTTTTTTTAATTGTGTTATATTAGTTATATTATATTACTATATGCGCCATACAGTATATCATTTGTTTTTGATGTAGTGTTGCATGATTCATTGTTTGCATATAACACTCAGTGCTCCATGCAATCTGTGCCCTCCTTAATACCCATCACCAGGCTCACCCATTCCCCTCACCTCCTCCTTTCTAAAACTCTCAGTTTGTTTCCCAGAGTCCATAGTCTTTCTTGGTTCATCTCCCACTCCGAGTTCTCCCCCTTCATTTTTCCCTTCTCCTAATGTCCTCCATGCTATTCCATATGCTCCACAAATAAGTGAAACCATATGATAATTGACTTTCTCTATTTGACTTATTTCATTCAGCATAATCTCTTCCAGTCCCATCTATGTTAATGCAAAAGTTGGGTATTCTTCCTTTCTGATGGCTGAGTAATATTCCATTGTGTATATGGACCATATCACCTTTATCCATTTGGCTGTTAAAGGGCATCTCGGGTCTTTCCATATTTTGGCTATTGTGGACATTGCTGCTATGACCATTGGGGTGCATATGTCCTTTCTTTTCACTACATCTGTGTCTTCAGGGTAAACATCCAGTAAAAAACTGAAAAAAACAAAAAACAAACAAACAAAAAAACCACACACAAAAAAACTACTAGGTAAAGACCCAGTAGTGCAACTACTAAAATTAGTAGCTCTAATTTTAACTTTTTGAGGAAACTTCACACTGTTTTCCAAAGTGGCTGCACTAATTTGCATTCCCACCAACAGTATAAGAGGGTTCCCCTTTCTCCGCAATTTCTCCAACATTTGTTGTTTCTTGCCTTGTTGATTTTAGCCATTCTAACTGGTGTAAGGTGGTATCTCATTGTGGTTTTGATTTTGATTTGAACTTCCCTGTTGGCTAGTGACGATGAACACTTTTTCATGTGTCTGTTATCCATTTGTATGCCTTCTTTGGAAAACTGTCTGTTCATGTCTTCTGCCAATTTCTTGAGTGGGTTCTTTGTTTTTGGGTGTTGAGTTTGAGAAGTTCTTTATAGATCTTGGATATCAGCCCTTTGTCTGTAGTGTCATTTGCAAATATCTTCTCCCATTCTCTGGGTTGCCTCTTTGTTTTCTTGACTGTTTCCTTTGCTGTGCAGAAGCTTTTGATCTTGATGAAGTCTGTTTCACCACAGACTAGTTTTGCCTGCTCGAGAAACTGCACATGAGCGAATTTATACACAGTGCAGTCTTTTGTGTCTGTCTTCTTTCATTCAGCATCTTTTGAGATTCATACATCTAGTTGTGTTTCTTGTTCATGAGGAGATGACCTTGCATAATTATGCCACCAATTGCTTCTAGTTGTCTCCGGTTTGAGGCGTCCATGGATTAAGTTGTTAAGAATATTCTAGTACAAGTCATTTTGTGGATATCTGATTTCATTTTCTGTGGGTAAAAGCACAGAAGTAAAATTTCTGTATTTGACAGGAGGTATGTCTCACATTTTTTTAAAAAGGCCAAGCTTTCTTTCCTTTTATATCCAGCAATAATAAAGAGCAGTTCCAACAACTCTACTTTCTAATCGACATTTTTAATATTATTAATATAGAGATATTTTTTTTAACACACAGATATTTCTAATATTAACCAATCTAATAGGTATGTTTTAGTGTTAAATTATGATTCTCATTTTCTTCTCCCTCTAGATAAATGATGAGCAGTACTTTTTCATGTACTCATTGGTCTTCTGTTCCTGTTCCTGTTGAAATGTGTATTGGACACTTTTACACACTTCTTTAATTGGATTGTTTATAGTTTTGTTATTTATTGTGAAAATCTCTTTATGTATTTTGGATACAAGTTATTCATTGTATTTATATCTATATAAAGATACAGAAATCATTTATCATATTATATCCCCATATATCAGTGACAACCAATATTGATATAATAATATAGATGTGGGTATGGAAAATTGTGTGGATTTCCTATACATTTTCATAGTGTCTTTCAATGAGCAGAAATTTTTAATTTTGATTGAGTATATCCTATTTTATTCTATAACAGTCAGTGCTTTCTGTGTCTTATAATTTTGCCTGCCAATTAGCTAGAATCAGAAATGACTAGTGCTTTCATGAACTTTGTATTGTCCCCAAATGCCCAATATCCTTCTTCTTGCCCCTAAAGCTAAGATACTATTTTGAACTTTGTCTTAATCATTCTCTTGATTTCTTAGTATTTTATTACATATATATGTATGTATTTTTGAATAACATTCTGTTCTATTTGTGGACTTAAGTAAATTCCATATTATTATATGTAAGCTTTCATGACTATACTCTCAGGATCATTTTTAGATTAATACATGCTTGGAGTGAAGCATTCCTTCATTACTGTTTATGGGGATATGGTACTCAATTATATGCCTACACCACAGTTGATCAATTTTCTTGTCATTGGACCTTTTTTTCCACTTTCTAATACAAAAATTGCAACTGCAAGCATTTCTTGGCATGCCTCCTGAAACACGCATGCGAGGATTGCTGTGGATACTGTCAGCAGCTGAATCACTGAGCCTACGTCACAGAGGATCACTGACCAGCACGCTTTGCTGACTGGGTCTCACTAAGAGTTTCCCGTGGTCTATGACTCCACACCCTCCTTGGCCCTCGCTGTGGTCTGCCTTTAATTCTTGCCACTTATATCGCTTCTGCCAGCGTTGCTGAGGGCTTGTTGCATTTTATCTTACTTCCCACAGCAAACCTGGGAAGCGAAGAACAATTATCCTAATTTAACCCCACAAAACCTGAGGTTTGGGAAGGTTAGACATGCTCAAGGTTTTTAGGGAATAACAGCAAGAAATTTCTCGCTTATGTCACAGGTAGTTTGCTGAACACTTTGAATGCGTGAGTTCATTTTGTTCGCAGGCAACTGCTGAGGCAAAATCAGGGCATCAGCACGCTCCAGGGTTAGTGCATGTCCTTGCCATCCCAGTCCCTGGAGCCACCTCTTCTCTGCGGGCCTCCCATCCTGCACCTTCAGAGCAAGCAGTGGCAGGCCAGTCCTTCCTCAGGCTGACAGCTCCTCCTGCCTTTCTGTGGACCTTTGTGATCTCTTTGGGCCCACTCGCGTTACCCCGGGTACTCTACATGTTTTATGCTCAGCTGGTTAGCAACTGTAATTCCACCTGCTGCTGCTTTGCCGGGTAACAGCAGACATAGGACGTGGACAGTGCCCAAGACCCTGTCACTCTGCTTATCTAGCGAGTGTCCAGAATTTAAGTCCAGATTGTAGGATGCCTCGAAATCACAGGCCCTTCCTGTAATTGGTGAGCCCCACTGGGATGAAGGCGTGTGAGGAAGAGAGGCTGGTGGTGAGGTGTGGGGATGTTTCTTTGGGGTTTCCAGGCAGGATCCAGGCACTGAATTCCCTTATTAGCACCAGCTTCAACAAATACACAAAGTCGTGGAAGAGGCAGAGTTGTTTTATTTTTCCGAGATTTGTAGCGTGAACTTTTACCTCTGACTACTTTCAGTTGGATGACCTTTGTCGGCATTTCCGTTCCTTCTGGAAACAAACAACACACTGAAGTGCATGGTACAAAATGAGCCAGATGAGAGCCTTGTTCAGTCTCACCAATGGATCCAGTTCTGCTTCTTAGAACATTTCCCAAAGCGCGGACCAGTGAGTAGGGATTAAAAGACAAGGCTCCTTGGGTAAATATTTTCCTTCAGTAATTTTGAAGACTGCTGCTTCTGTGTACTTACTCCCATTTGCAGATTAGCACTGCACACGAGCACAATGACCTTGGGAAGCCTGGCAGGAAAGCCGCCCACGTGACTTTCTGGTCTCCACAACCAATTGGATATGGAGCCCTCACTTCCGGAATCTGCCCCCTGGGTCTTGGATCACTGTTTCTAGTGGAACATTTGAGGAATCGCAGGCCAGGGAATATTGTCCTGATACCGACTATGCAACATTTTGGTTGTCAGCTAATATCTAGAATAGGTCCTGGGGCACCTTGGCTAGATGGGGAGATTTACATGGAACAGGTCCACCTTCATTTGCAAAGCTTTCACAAGTAGGGATTAGTAGAGATTAAAAGGTCCTTTGTGAAGTAACGTTTTAAGTTATGAGGTCTTCTCAGTGAGAATCTTTTGCCTGAGTCAAATCTAGAGCTCAAAGGAACCTGAATATTCAGCCAGAGGATGTAAGATTTTCCATGTAAACATTGTAGTGGCTTATATCTTCCCTCTCCTTTCTTTGAAGCAAGGAAAAAAAAGTATCTTTTCTTTCTTTAGTATTTCTAGAAATGATCAAGTTCAGATATTCCATTCATTCAATAGTCAAGAAAATTATTTTGGGGGGGTTGATTTTGAACATAATTTATGTGAAGATATAGAACAAAGATCTTAAGACCTGTACATGCAAAGTGCCTAGGTTTTTCTCTAGTGGTTTTCCACAGCAATAATTTATTCATTGTGGAAAATTTGGAAAATTCAGAAAAATGCAAAAAGAAAGGAAAAATTGCCAGATGGGGATGCCTGGGTGGCTCAGTGGGTTAAGCCTTTACCTTCAGCTCAGGTCATGATCTCAGGGTCCTGGGATCGAGCCACGCATCAGGCTCTCTGCTCAGCAGGGAGCCTGCTTCCCTCTCTCTCTCTACCTGCCCCTCTGCCTACTTGTGATCTCTCTCTCTCTGTCAAATAAATAAATAAAATCTTTAAAAAGAATGACCAGATGCAAATAGTATTATCACTTCAGTGCATTTCCTTCTACATTTGTAGAAGACAAAGTAAAACAAACAAACAAAACAAAAATAAGAACAGTGCTGTTTTTATTACTTTATTTATTGCAGCTTTTTATTACTTAATTTATGAGTATTAATTTGTTCATTAAAAATCCTTTGCAAACATCATTTTTAAGGCTAATATATACCTTCTATTCTATTTTACAAGTATACCATAATTTACCTTAATTTAAATTTGTAAATTAAAGAAAAACACATGCATTACTGGCAAGATCTCAGTGTTTGTCTTTATATCCTAAAGTATGACTGGAAGCAATATTGAAAAAATAGTAGTTTGTGAACGAAGACACAGAGATTACTTGTCCTTTTTCAGACCATGTAGTTCTGTTTCAGAGACTTTCTGGAAGCTATTGTCATTTCCAAGTAGAATTTCAGGAAGCGACTGTCATTTAGGATCTATTTATCTGATAGGTGACTTGGCCCCCAGCAAAGGGCCAGAACCGAGCAGCCTCTGTGGAAATGTCTGGCTGTCCCTTCATGCCCTCAGAAACTCTGCAGGGGGCCAGGACAGGGTGGTCCCCCACTTCTCACAGTGTGAGATGAAGTGGGCAAACCCAGCCTGTAGCCATTACCACTCTTAATTGCTGTGAAATGCTCAAAGCACTTTTTATGGACTTTTCACAGCCTGACCAACAACTGCAAACCATCCATTTAATTTATAGATGAAACAAAGGAAGATGGGCGACCCCACTCCTGGAGTAATCAGCACAGATGCTAGCAGGAGGGCTGGGGAAACCACCTGACTGTGCCACAGAGCCTCAAACCACGCTGTCGTGCTGGTTCTGACCTTGGCCACCACGCTCCTTTCCCTGGTGGGGTCATTCTGTGTCACTTTCTCAGCTCAGAGAAACCGCAGTCACACAAAATGCACTGTAGAAAGACAGAAGAACCCAAAGAGAAATAATTCATTTATTTTCTGCAGCTATTCCACTGATTTCTCTTTTTAGAAGGAAATAAAATATTTATAATAAAGTTCCTCTTATGTATGTAAGAATCTTTCTTCCAGTGATTTTAAAAGGAAAATTTATTCTAAATCAGAGGACTTTATTAAAATTTGAATATATTGAATTATTTCTCCATTGACCAGGATGATAAAATCATGGTTTATGAAATTCTGTGCCTGCGAGAGCAAAAAGAAAACACTTGCTTTCAACTGCAATAAAATTCATATTTATGAATCCCAGTCTGCACGTTGAGATTTGCGTCTGTTTATACGAAACCTATTTACATCAACTCATTCCGCTCAAACTCCATAACAAGCTGGTCAAATGTAAGATTATTTTCTAAGACCTCGCTCAGGCACCACATACTTGATCCCCATTTTTTCTTGGAAAAAGTTCTTAAAGATTATAGTCAGCCAACTTCATCATGATGCCAAAAGATATTTCCTTCAACTTTTCTTAATTTAGCAAGCAACTAAGTAATGCTGTGCCCATTGTGACAAGCATTGCCAGATACTTTAGAAAAGGTTATTCTATTTAATCATTATAACAATGTTATTGATGGATATAATAATAATAATAAAACAATAAGCTGTTATTAAGCACATACAGTATGCAAGTCACTGTGCAACGAGGCTTTTTTCATATTATCTCATGTTAGTTCACAAGAAAACTGAGGTTCAGAAACAGAGCTCGGATCCTGTACTGACCAAGTTCAGCCTCTTACTCTGGGGACCTTTGTCTCTAAGATCAAGGAACTCCAAAAAACAAGAAGGAGCAGGGAAGAAGAGTACATAAATTAGCAAAAGAATTCTAACTCTTTCAAGACAAAATTGGGAAACGGTAAAGAAGGTCTGTCTTTTTTCACCACTTATTGTAAGGCCTTTTCTGCCCGTGTGCTCCATCCCATCAACAGGTTTATTTTTTAACTCTCTATCCCAGGTGCTTCTCTGGCTCTTGATGAGCACTTGGAACAAAGGACTTTCTGCCTTGTTCAGAAAAATCACCTCAGACGTTGTCGAAGGCCCTTTGCCAGTTCCACATGTCTGAGAACTTGGCCAAAATGCAGACTCTGGGCATGCTGAGGATTACCGTCCAAGAGTCAATGAGTAACATCCTCTTGTTTTGAGTCTACTCTTATGTACTGTTCACTCCGAGGAAATTAAATGGTTGTGTTCATCTGTGGTATAGCAATGAAGGGCTGTCATCACCATGCAGATCATTACTCTATTTTCATGGCTACCACATCATCTGTCTTTACCATCACCCTCATTATTAGCAATAATTTAAGTAACTGACTTAAGACCTCATAGCTAGCAAACCAGTAATTTCTTTTTTTCTTTTTTTTAAATTTTTTTATTTTAATAAACATATAATGTATTTTTATCCCCAGGGGTACAGGTCTGTGAATCGCCAGGTTTACACATTTCACAGCACTCATCATAGCACATACCCTCCCCAATGTCCATTTCCCCATCACCCTCTCCCGCCCCCCCTCCCCCCAGCAACCCTCAGTCTGTTTCTTGAGATTGAGTCTTTTATGGTTTGTCTCCCTCCCAATCCCATATTTTCATTTTTTCTTTTCCTACCTCCCCCCAACCCCCCTGCCTTGAATCTCCACTTCCTCATATCAAAGAGATCATATGATAGTTGTCTTTCTCCGATTGACTTATTCCGCTAAGCATGATACCCTCTAGTTCCATCCACGTCGTTGCAAATGGCAAGATTTCATGTCTTCTAATGGCTGCATAGTATTCCATTGTTTATATATACCACATCTTCTTTATCCATTCATCTGTTGATGGACATCTAGGCTCTTTCCACAGTTTGGCTATTGTGGACATTGCTGCTATAAACATTCGGGTGCACGTGCCCCTTCGGAGCACCACGTTTGTATCTTTAGGATATATACCCAGGAGTGCAATTGCTGGGTCATAGGGTAGCTCTATTTTCAGGTTTTGAGGAACCTCCACACTGTTTTCCAGAGTGGTTGCACCAGCTTGCATTCCCACCAGCAGTGTAGGAGGGTTCCCCTTTCTCCGCATCCTCGCCAGCATCTGTCATTTCTTGACTTGTTCATTTTAGCCATTCTGACTGGTGTGAGGTGGTATCTCATTGTGGTTTTGATTTGTATTTCCCTGATGCCAAGTGATGTGGAGCATTTTTCCATGTGTCTGTTGGCCATCTGGATGTCTTCTTTGCAGAAATGTCTGTTCATGTCCTCTGCCCATTTCTTGACTGGATTATTTGTTCTTTGGGTATTGAGTTTGATAAGCTCTTTGTAGATTTTGGATACTAGCCCTTTGTCTGATATGTTGTTTGCAAATATCTTCTCCCATTCTGTCAGTTGTCTTTTGGTTTTGTTAACTGTTTCCTCTGCTGTGCAGAAGCTTTTGATCTTGATGAAATCCCAATAGTTCATTTTTGCCCTTGCTTCTGTTGCCTTTGGCGATGTTCCTAGGAAGAAGTTGCTGCGGTTGAGGTCAAAGAGGTTGCTGCCTGCATTCTCCTCAAGGATTTTGATAGATTCTTTTCTCACATTGAGGTCCTTCATCCATTTTGAGTCTATTTTCCTGTGTGGTGTAAGGAAATAGTCCAATTTCATTTTTCTGCATGTGGCTGTCCAATTTTCCCAGCACCATTTGTTGAAGAGGCTGTCTTTTTTCCATTGGATATTCTTTCCTGCTTTGTCGAAGATTAGTTGACCATAGAGTTGAGGGTCTATTTCTGGGCTCTCTATTCTGTTCCATTGGTCTATATGTCTGTTTTTGTGCCAGTACCATACTGTCTTGATGATGACAGCTTTGTGATAGAGCTTGAAGTCTGGAATTGTGATGCCACCAACTTTGGCTTTCCTTTTCAATATTCCTCTGGCTATTTGAGGTCTTTTCTGGTTCCATATAAATTTTAGGATTATTTGTTCTATTTCTTTAAAAAAATGGGTGGGATTTTGATAGGGATTGCATTAAATGTGTAGATTGCTTTAGGTAGAATAGACATTTTCACAATATTTGTTCTTCCAATCCATGAGCATGGAATATTTTTCCATTTCTTTGTGTCTTCCTCAATTTCTTTCATGAGGACTTTATAGTTTTCTGAGTATAGATTCTTTGCCTCTTTGGTTAGATTTATTCCTAGGTATCTTATGGTTTTGGGTGCGATTGTAAATGGGACTGATTCCTCAATTTCTCTTTCTTCTGTCTTGTTGTTAGTGTAAAGAAATGCGACTGATTGCTGTGCATTGACTTTATATCCTGACACTTTACTGAATTCCTGTATAAGTTCTAGCAGTTTTGGAGTGGAGTCTTTAGGGTTTTCCACATATAGTATCATATCATCTGCAAAGAGGGATAGTTTGACTTCTTTGCCGATTTGGATGCCTTTAATTTCTTTTTGTTGTCTGATTGCTGAGGCTAGGACTTCTAGTACTATGTTGAACAGCAGTGGGGATAACGGACATCCTTGCCGTGTTCCTGACCTTAGCGGAAAAGCTTTCAGTTTTTCTCCATTGAGAATGATATTTGCGGTGGGTTTTTCATAGATGGCTTTGATAATATTGAGGTATGTGCCTTCTATCCCTACACTTTGAAGAGTTTTAATCAGGAAGGGATGCTGCACTTTGTCAAACGCTTTTTCAGCATCTATTGAGAGTATCATATGGTTCTTACTCCTTCTTTTATTAATGTATTGTATCACATTGATGGATTTGCAGATGTTGAACCAACCTTGCAGCCCTGGAATAAATCCCACTTGGTCGTGGTGAATAATCCTTTTCATGTACTGTTGGATCCTATTGGCCAGTATTTTGGTGAGAATTTTTACATCTTTGTTCATCAAAGATATTGGTCTGCAATTCTCTTTTTTGGTGGGATCCTTGTCTGGTGTTGGGATCAAGGTGATGCTAGCCTCATAGAATGAGTTTGGAAGTTTTCCTTCCATTTCTATTTTTTGGAACAGTTTCAGGAGAATAGGAATTAATTCTTCTTTAAATGTTTGGTAGAATTCCCCTGGGAAGCCGTCTGGTCCTGGACTTTTGTTTGTTTGGAGATTTTTGATGACTGTTTCAATCTCCTTACTGGTTATGGGTCTGTTCAGGTTATCTATTTCTTCCTGGTTCAGTTGTGGTAGTTTATATGTCTCTAGAAATGTATCCATTTCTTCCAGATCGTCAAATTTGTTGGCGTAGAGTTGCTCGTAGTAGGTTCTTATAATTGTTTTTGTTTCTTTGGTGTTGGTTGTGATCTCTCCTCTTTCATTCATGATTTTATTTATTTGCGTCCTTTCTCTTTTCTTTTTGATAAGTCTGGCCAGGAGTTTGTCAATTTTATTAATTCTTTCAAGGAACCAGCTCCTAGTTTTGTTGATTTGTTCTATTGTTTTTTTAGTTTCTATTTCATTGATTTCTGCTCTGATCTTTATGATTTCTCTTCTCCTGCTGGGTTTAGGCTTTCTTTTTTGTTCTCTCTCCAGCTCCTTTAGGTGTAGGGTTAGGTTGTGTATTTGAAACCTTTCTTGTTTCTTGAGAAAGGCTTGCACCACTATATATTTTCCTCTCAGGACTGCCTTTGTTGTGTCCCACAGATTTTGAACCGTTGTGTTTTCATTATTTGTTTCCATGATTTTTTTCAATTCTTCTTTAATTTCCTGGTTGAACCATTCATTTTTTTAGAAGGATGCTGTTTAGTCTCCATGTATTTGCATTCTTTCCAAATTTCCTCTTGTGATTGAGTTCAAGCTTCAGAGCATTGTGGTCTGAAAATATGCAGGGAATGATCTCAATCTTTTGGTACCGATTGAGACCTGATTTATGACCCAGGATGCAGTCTATTCTGGAGAATGTTCCATGTGCACTAGAGAAGAATGTATATTTTGTTACTTTGGGATGGAATGTTCTGAAGATATCTGTGATGTCCATCTGGTCCAATGTGTCATTTAAGGCCTTTATTTCCTTGTTGATCTTTTGCTTAGATGATCTGTCCATTTCAGTGAGAGGAGTGTTAAAGTCCCCTGCTATTATTGTATTACTGTCGATGTATTTCTTTGATTTTGTTATTAATTGGTTTCTATAGTTGGCTGCTCCCATGTTAGGGGCATAGATATTTAGGATTGTTAGGTCTTCTTGTTGGACAGACCCTTTGAGTATGATATAGTGTCCTCCCTCATCTCTTATTATAGTCTTTGGCTTAAAATCTAATTGATCTGCTACAAGGATTGCCACCCCAGCTTTCTTCTGATGTCCATTAGCATGGTACATTGTTTTCCACCCCCTCACTTGAAATCTGGAGGTGTCTTTGGGTCTAAAATGAGTTTCTTGTAGGCAGCATATTGATGGGTTTTGTTTTTTTATCCATTCTGATTCCCTGTGTCTTTTGATTGGGGCATTTAGCCCATTAACATTCAGGGTAACTATTGAGGGATATGAATTTAGTGCCATTGTATTGCCTGTAAGGTGACTGTTACTGTATATTGTCTCTGTTTCTTTCTGATCTACTACTTTTAGGGTCTCTCTTTGCTTAGAGGACCTCTTTCAATATTTCCTGTAGAGCTGGTTTGGTGTTTGCAAATTCTTTCAGCTTTTGTTTGTCCTGGAAGCTCTTTATCTCTCCTTCTATTTTCAATGATAGCCTAGCCGTATATAGTATTCTTGGCTGCATGTTTTTCTCATTTAGTGCTCTGAATATATCATGCCAGTTCTTTCTGGCCTGCCAGGTCTCTGTGGATAGGTCTGCTGCCAATCTAATGTTTTTACTGTTGTATGTTACAGACTTCTTTTCCCGGGCTGCTTTCAGGATTTTCTCTTTGTCACTAAGACTTGTAAATTTTACTATCAGGTGATGGGGTGTGGACCTATTTTTATTGATTTTGAGGGGCGTTCTTAGCATCTCCTGGATTTTGATATTTGTTCCCTTTGCCATATTAGGGAAATTCTCTCCAATAATTGTCTCCAATATAACTTCTGCTCCCCTCTCTCTTTCTTCTTCTTCTGGAATCCCAATTATTCTAATGTTGTGTCGTCTTATGGTGTCGCTTATCTCTCGAATTCTCTCCTCATGGTGCAGTATTTGTTTGTCTCTCTTTTGCTCAGCTTCTTTATTCTCTGTCATTTGGTCTTCTATGTCACTAATTCTTTCTTCTGCCTCATTTATCCTAGCAGTGAGAGCTTCCATTTTTGATTGCACCTCATTAATAGCTTTTTTGATTTCAACTTGGTTAGATTTTAGTTCTTTTATTTCTCCAGAAAGGGCTTTTATCTCTCCGGAGAGGCTTTCTCTAATATCTTCGATGCCTTTTTCGAGCCCGGCTAGAACCTTGAGAATTGTCATTCTGAACTCTAGATCTGTCATGTTACCAATGTCCGTATTGATTAGGTCTCCAGCCTTCGGTACGGCCTCTTGTTCTTTTTTTTGAGGTGAGTTTTTCCGCCTTGTCATTTTGTCCAGGTAGGATTTGCTTTCTCCCGCTGTGGAATTCAGCTGTTCTTGGTGAGTGAAGTTGGTTTTGGATGGGTTTCTTGTTGATCTTCTGGGGAAAGGGCCTGTTGTAGTGATTCTCAAGTGTCTTTGCTGCAGGCGGAATTGCACCGCCCTTGCCAGGGACCGGGCTAAGTAATCCGCTCGGGTTTGCTTTCGGGAGCTTTTGTTCCCTGAGCATTTTCTGTAGAGTTCTGGAGGACGGGAATGAAGATGGCGGCCTCCCAATCTCTCGGCCCAGAGGAGCCGAGAGCTTGGGGTTCCGCTCCTCAGTGCACCCCCAGAGAAAAGCGCCCAACTGCCCCGCCTCTCTGGCCTGCAGTTGCGCCTTGAGGAAAGCAGTCAATTGCTGGAACCTGGAGAAAAGCTCCAGGTCGCTTCCGTCTCCATGGCCTCCGGCCGCGCTCCGAGCCCACCCAGCCTGCAACCGGCACAAGGTAACCCCGGGCTGAGAGCTCAGTCCTCGGCTCTGTCGCTGTTGCCGGCTTACCCGCTCCAATACCTGCGAGCTCCGTGGCCCTCAGACACCCCCGGTCCTTCCGTGACCCGCAGGACCTGGGGTTATGCTGACCCCATCTGGGTTTTCCCCCGGTTTAGCCCCTGGATCGATGTCTCCCAGTGGAGCCGACTTTTAAAAGTCCCAATTTTGTGCTCTGTTGCTCTGCTGCTTGCCGGGAGCCAGCCCCTCCCCCCCGGGTCTATCTTCCCATCGCTTTGGATTCACTTCTCCGCAGGTCCTACCTTTCAGAAAGTGATCGATTTTCTGTTTCTAGAATTGTTGCTCTTCTTCTCTTCAATTTCCTCTTGGATTTGTAGGTGTTCACAATGGTTAGATAAGCTATCTAGCTGATCTCCTGCTACCTGATGTCATCTCAGCCTGCTACTTCTCCGCCATCTTGACTCCTCCCTTCCAAACCAGTAATTTCTAAGAATTTGAAAGCTGGCTTGTATAACTACAAAGACTCTTTCTATTGACCCTTCAAGTCAAATTAGAGAAATATTTCCCACTTCTCTTCCCCCTTCAGACATGACTGCCTTTCAGGGAAGATACTTGACGACACCCTACCAGTAACCTCTCTTGAAGAATGCTATTACTTCCAAGCTAATCCCCCATTGGAAGCACATTGGATGGAGGATATTAGTGCATGCAGCTCTTAGAAAATAGTTTCCTTAAATCAAGACAGCCTTAAGCACACCTGAAGGAATTATTGTTAGAATGTTTTTCATTTTACTAAATGCTGATAAACATGTAAATAATGCTGACCTTACAAAGTATTTGAGAAGGTTATAGAGACAACCTCTTTGGTCAAGGCAAGAAAGACATATTAGTGGAAGCCTGTGCATCTGTTCCTTGCTTGCTGAGCAATAACAAATCTTGGTTTGCTAAGTAAAATGCATGTGTTTTAATATGCATTTTAATTTGAAAAATGCATATTATTTGAAAGGTTTGATTTTTGTTTCTAAGCTTTGATGGAAAAGTTTTAGAAATTCTAATAAAATAAACTTTCTTATTTTTTTAAAAAATCAGTTTTAGCTTAAATTGCAGGGTAGGCTAAAAAAAGAAGTCAATTATGCAGGCAGTTTTTGTAAACCTATCAAAACATGAAGTGTTAATTCTTCTTCTTTTTCCTCTTCTTCTTCTTTTTTTTTTTTTTTTTTTTTTTGAAGTAAATAATTACTCCAGAAAACTATTGGGTCTATAATCCTGAGAGAATCTCTGAAGGCTGCACAGTCTAGGGGGAATGCATGAAAATATCAGTCCCTGTTCTGCCAAGGATTTAGAACTTTGCTACTTCGGACAAGCCACTTAGTCTGAGACTCATGTTCCTACTTCAAAGGAAAAAATTCTGACCCAAAATTTCCTAAGGTCTCTTTCAGCTGAAGGCTATGAAGGGCATGTAGAGCTAAGCATATATCCATTAATGAGGATATTTATTTTCTATTTCAGTTAGATTGTCTTTAAGAATATGAAAGACAGTGGCACCTAAGTGGCTCAGTCAGTTAAGTGTCTGGCTCTTGGCTTTTGGCTCAGGTTGTGATCTCAGGGTCATGAGATGGAGCCCCACATTGGGCTTCACGCTCAGTAGGGAGTCTGCTTCAGATTCTCTGTTTCTTTTCCCTCTGCCCTTCCCCACTTATGCTCTCTTAATCTCTCTCAAACAAATAAATAAAATCTTTTAAAACATGAAAGACAATGAAATAATTCTAATTCAGATAGTATAATTCTTTCAAAGAAATAAAATCTTGTTCATTTGTTAAATCTTCATTGACGTCTTATCCGCATGTTTTTGTGTATATGTTTCTGTGCTAAACAGGAAAACTAAAAAGTTAAATTGCCTAAATAACATTAACTTTGTTGGGGTATAAAATGGATTAGGCCATAGAGGATACCTTCATTCCAGACAACTAATGTGGATTTTTTCAATCTTATACAGCTCTGAAAGATAGATATTATTGCTCACAGTTTTTAACTGAAGAAATAGAGAGTCAAAGAGGTTAAGTAACTGAACCAAAGACTTATTGCTGGCATGAGGCAGAGCTGAACACAAGCCAGGTCTCTTTGCTTTTACTACTTCCTTGTTACCAAGTGGTTTCTCATATATAGATTGGAGTGACCTTACTGAAAGACAAGGTACTCAGTATATGAAAGCTGAATTCATTGTCTGTGTAAAGAAGACTTACTTGACTAGCAAAGCAAGTTTCTATGAGATTTCTAGGAAGAGTTGATTTGGGATTGTGTTGGTGACAGAGGCAAGAGGACGTGGGTACAAGTTGTAGACACATTTGTGTTGGATTTAGAGGCAGAGGCATCAGCCGTAGAAGAAAGACCACTGAAGGGCGTCCACGGCCCATTCACTGACATTCAAAGTGTTGAGCTGAAACTAATTGTTGTAGATCAGCCCGACTTAAACCATCTGGCTCTTTACGTGCACCAGGCTAAAGAAGTGTAATAGAATGACTAGCAGTGTCTACTTGTCACCAAAAGTATCTGCCATCCCATAACCACCTATTCTCACTGGAAGGGCATGTGCAACTGAGCATAAGGTTCTAGTTAAGGCCAAGATCTTTTATAGCAGTGGTGTAGTGTAGCAGAACCAGGAAAAAGAAATACGTAGGTGAAGACTGGAGAAGTGAACACATCTTTCTTGTCCTCTCTGTGGAGAGAGACACAGACACATCTTTCTCACCAGCTGTGAGTTGCAGGGATGTGCATGAGAAGTCATTGCCCAGAAAAGCCTGGGAATCTAAGAGTCACTGTCTTGTGCTTGCTTCGGCAGCACATATACTAAGAGTCACTGTCTTAAAAGGAGTTGGTTACTTTCTTGCCATGTGACCAGCCATGGTGCCATCCAAACCAAGTGCCATGTGCCAATCACAAATCTTTAGGGTTCCTTTAAACATGCTGACAACTTTAGGGAGCTGTAGAGAACAGCACCAACACCCAGTAGTTGATTCGCAAAGTCTAACCAAGAGTTGTCATCTCGGCTGCAGAGAAGTAGAACTTAGCGAGACAGACTTGCCACACTTATCACCTTCCATCACCCAGAGCCAGAAAAATGCCAGTCTTTCACTTGTGTGGGTATTTTTAAAAACTCTTAATGTTTACCCTTCCATGTGTATCACAGGTATCTCATGAGTGCATACACAAGAATGACTTCTTGGGTATTATTTGCAAGATCTTTAAGTATGGTTTTTTTCAGTGGAGTTTTATAGTACCTTGAGTTTCACTCTGCGATCAGACTGCCTTTGTTTGAATCCTGGCTATGTGTCTGGTGGGCTCTTTGATGTTATCCAAGTAGCTTAACCTCTCTGGGCTTCCATTTCCTCCCATGTATCAAGAATAATGATAGTACTTACCTCATGGAGTTATATAAGAATTAAGTGAATTTATGCAAACTCCTTACCAAAGAATCTGGCTCATAGTTAAGAATTAGAAAGCAGTAAATTTTACTAACAGTTATTATTATATACATGATCTCATTTGTTTTTCATCGTCAACTTGTGGTTAGGTGTAGCATGTGGTACCATCTTAATTTATAGATAGAAGAAACTGAGATTTGGAAAATTCTAAAAAATTGTAAGTTCTTCACAGACAACCATTTTGATAGATTTTGGACTTACGACTTGTTTCTTCTCGATGAAGAAGAAATATTTTAAATCTGACAATAGAAACAAATACCAAATAAAGGCTTGAGAAAAATAAAGGAAATAATTATTCTCAGGCACATCTCAAAATTTTGTGGCAATATTTCATTTGTACGCCCCCAGAACTAATGTTTGGAGGAACCCTGCTGACTTCTCTAGAGCCTCATCTCTGGAAGCATGCCCAGGCCTGGGAGCTCACAAACCATTTACTCAGCACAGCTCTCCTGTGCAGAAGTTCCTAACTTGGGGCTCATGGAGAGATCTCCTGAGGTGTCACAGGGACTTGGAGAAAGATGGCAGAGCTTTGTTAGCTTTATAAATGGTTCTGGAACTTCTTAAGCCCCAGAACAATTGCCTCAGGATCTAAGTTTTATTTAGTTTGCAAGAAATCTTTAGCTTTGTGACAAACTGTGGTGACCAACCTCGTGTTAACTAACCCATCACACTCTGATATCAGATAAAAGAATCAGAGAGTAATGCAGTCAGAAAGATCCACTAACATGACTTTGACCAAATCTATGATGTAAAAGAAGAAAACAGGAACTGAAAAGCCCAGCAAAGCATTCTGAATGATTATAATGGCTTATTTTTTAAAAATCAAAGTAGCTTATCTTAGCATCATTCAAAAAGTGTTGGCCATATAGGAAGTAGTTTTGACTCTTGAATGTCTGGCTAACCATGTAGTGTAGTCTATTTAGATCATAGGATGGGTTGACATTTCCCTGCTAAATTGTGAGTGTGCTACTTTGGATCCTTAAGCTATGGAGCCAGGAATAAAAGTAATAAATATCCGCCTCTTTATTTTGATCATTTACAACTTTGAACATTTTTTAAAGATTTTTTTTTTTATTTCTTTTCAGTGTTCCAGAATTCATTGTTTATGCACCACACCCAGTGCTCCATGCAATACGTGCCCTCCTTAATACCCACTACCAGGAAGATTTATTTATTTTTACTCAGAGAGAGAGAGCAAGCAGTGGGATAGGCAGAGGGAGAGGGAGATCATCTCAAGCAGACTCTCCAATGAGCTGGAGCCTGACCCTGAGATCATGATTCGAGCTGAAACCAGGAGTCAAATGCTCAACTGACTAAGACACCCAGACACTCTATATTGAATATTTTTTATCGTATTTGAAAATGGTCACAGTTTTTCTCCTTAAAACATTTGATTTTTTAAAGTTTTCACTTTTTAAAACTATCCAAAGCATTTTTCCCCAGAGACAAAAGGTTCCAAATATGTCGAAGGCCAGTATTATTAAAGGATTTTTGGTAAAGAATATTGCTATTTAGGAAATGTTTTCAGGCACATATCATTAATATAATGTTGAAACATAACTCAAAGCCTGCAGGAATCATATATTTTTTTCTCTTACTGAGTGCTTAACAAGATCTCAAATATTTTTCTGGGTGACTGGTGTATGATATTTGTAATCCATGCAAAACCTTCCAAGGTCAGTATTATTATTCCATTTTACAAATGGAGAAACTGACTTTTTTAAGCAATGTGTCCCAGTATATGTAGATTCTAGGTGACAGCTGGAATTTCAACTTAATTGTCTGCCTACTCTTCCCCTCTATCATACAGCTTTCTTACTATGTTATTACCTACCTGGGAGAAAGGTGATGTTTCTAATTTGTGCAGAAGATATGTATCCTAATTTTCATTATTTTTTTGAGATCAACTTGTCTTTATAAATTTAAGTTAAATGAGTTTGTTAATATGATTTCTTAGTCTTAGTATCAAGCTGTAATAATATTCAAGGAAACACTTTCAAAAACTAATTTGTAGGCACTATCATCACTTTGGTGATTATAGAAAATTTCATAAAGAAACATATACTGAGAGTAGAATTTTCGACCACTAGAGCAATTCTTCCTCTTATATGATAGGCTATATTGGAGAGAGATATAGAAAACAGATTCATCCAAGAGATACGGAGTATGCCCTCATTCATAGTTGCATGCTTGGTACTATAAGTAAGTAAAATCGACTAAGCAACCTGTAAATCAAATAAAAGAAAATAAATATGTGATTATTTGCCTAATAAAACAAATTGTTCAAAACACTGTAGTTGGTAGTTAGGTGAAGATGAAAGTGTACAATGGAGCATAAATTTGTACTAGGAAAAGGGCGTCCCATTTTCATTTCACAGGTGTTCATTGAAGATCCCGCCCCTTGTCAGTCACAATGTGAGACTCTGGAGACATGGAAGTGAGCAGGAGAGGAGGGACCCTGCCCGCGCCCCTCTAGAACACACATTCCAGATGGGGAGGCCAGCAGCGAGATAACTGGGCAATATGTTGATAAATGGAGTGAGGTGGACATGGAGGGCACTGGCTCACGGTGGGCCGGTCTGGGAAGACTCCCAGGGGCAACACCATCTAAACTGGACAATGAAGGAGTAAGAGTCAGCTAAGTGAGAGGGTACAGTGTGTAAAGTAAACTTCTAGGCTAAAAGGAACTTCAAGGGGAAATAGTTACATGGATAAGGCCATGAAGGAGAAGAAAATGCTTGTCATAGTCAAGGGCTCAGACTGTGGGTGGTCAAGAGGCCTCTGTCAGCCACATGCCTCCTTTTCTCGGGAGACGCATCATATGCATGCAGACACATCGAGTCCTTGTACAACGAAGCATACATACCCAGAAGTGTCCTCTTCATATTCCTTTCTCTCCTGTGAAACTAAACACGGCAAGCAATGTCTCCATCCCTTTGGTGACAAGGCACACCATCCATGTGTCCAAGGCTCAGGCAACATGGCTGCAGTGCACCGAACTTAACCGTGAGGGTGTTCACTTGTCATTTATGTAACCAACAAACAGTTGATCCATTTTGGTGGCAGCGAAAACAAATAGTGCTTTTTAAAAAAAATCTATCTTGAACGTAAGTGGCAAGTGATTGATTTCATGCCTCCAGGCTTTTTTTGTAACATCTTAGATTAGCACAGGAACAAAGTGCAGGAAAATACAAACTTCTCAGCAACTAAGGTTTTAAAAAATCAGTATAAACCAAAGCCGTATCCATCAAAATGCATTGATCCTTTAGCAAGATCCCCAAGGCAAAGCTGACGTGCCGATTGGCATTCACGCCACGCTGCTCCTGAAGACCTATCTTTCCCCTTTCTCTTCTCACTGCACATTGAGCTACTGGGACAGGAGTCACTGTTCATTTAAATCTGCTTTATTCTTTTATTCTTTTCCATGGAATCTTTTTTTTTTTTTTTTTTTTTTTTTTTGACGTGTGGAACTCCTTCATATCATTTCACAATACTTTCCAAATCCTGAATGAGTGTCTTTCTCCCTGAAACATGAGTCAGCCTAACAAAGAGAGAAATGCAAGTTCACACGTGCTGCAAGGGCATCTGGAGTTGCTGCCTCATCTGTAGTTTTTATTTCTCTCTCTGGGTGGGCAGGAGCAGGGAGAAAGGGAGCCAGAGGTGTGGGGAGTGACAGAGGCATGGCTCCCTAAGGGGCACACCTTACCTGAATTCCACCCTCCACTCTGTCCTTGTCCCTTAAACCTCACTGCACTGCCTGAGAGCCCGCGGCGCAGCATTTACACACTGAGACTGCTTCCGTCCCATCCGTGCCACTGGGAACGCATCCTTTGTGAAGCAGGAACTCTATCCCCAGGGCCTGTCCTAGCTCTGCGTCTGACATATAACATATGCTTTGGGGCTGACCGGTCACTGCTCGAGAGATACCAGACAGACACAGATCCCAAATCCCAGTTTAGCTTCCTATGCTGTGTGTTGGTGGGCAGATTGCTTATATTGTCTGATCCTCAGCTCAAATAAAAAATCTAACATGAGGATAACCTGCTCTTCAGTGTTGTACTGATCATTGGATACTGTACAACATACGCATCGTGTTTAGCGTTTTACAACTGTGGTTTGCACACATGGCGAGCATCTTGTAAATTTTTATTGAATGAGGAAAGACAGCAGGGTATCTATTGTCCCTTAAGGCTTGGGTTTGAGAACTGCCTGTCTTTCTAACATGTAACAACAGTAGTTTTGATTGACAAAGAATTTAAGTTGTTTCTCTTGTAGATTAAGACTATAAATAAGTACATTCTTCTAAAAGTGACATGGCCTCAATTGTGATGCAAGAATTTCTGCCTGGCTTGCTCAAAGTTAATCACTGCTAAAGGTGGCAAAAGTAGGCCCTGTCACTATTGAGGCCTTGTTCTCTGAACATCTTTTAGCTGTCTCTTCAGGGTTATGACACTCAAATGAAGATGTATGACAAAGATTCTGAATAGCATTATTTCTGTCTTTAAACTGAACCCTAGGGGCACCTGGGTGGCTCAGTGGGTTAAAGCCTCTGCTTTCAGCTCAGGTCATGATCCCAGGGTCCTGGGATCGAGCCCCGCATCGGGCTCTCTGCTCAGCAGGGAGCCTGCTTCCTCCTCTCTCTCTGCCTGCCTCTCTGCCTACTTGTGATCTCTGTCAGTCAAATAAATAATAAAATTTAAAAAAAATCATATTAAACTGAACCCTAAGAAGCAGAGCCAGAGAAAAGAAAGACGCATAAGAAGTAGCTTCCAAAGAGAACATGGCAAGAGTGGGGTTTTAAACCATTTGCTCCACAAACTAAAAACTTCAGTTCATAGCACTGCATCCTGGTGTGTCCTTGCCTTTGACCTTGGTCAGTGTGAGGGAAGAAGCATGACCTCCCCCAGATCCATGAGTGCAGCCACAAACATGCTATGTAGAAAAGATGCCTTTTGGCTCCTCTCCATGTAACTTTCCACCAGAGAGTAAGGGGGTCTGAAAGACAAATAAGTTCTTACTCCTCTGTGTAAATGAGAAACAGTGGTGGATGTAGCTGCTATCCATGAGTTCCAAAGCACAGGTATTCCCTCAGAAAAAAAAACCAGAAAGATACCCATTTCTCAGTTCTTTTGTGTTAATGTTAACAGTATTTAGAGATCTAAGGTTCTTATACTAAGGGGCCACACTAATCTGTAAGAATGACAATCATTCGTGTGTGTATGTGCGTGTGTATTTGTGTGTGTGTATGTGTGTTGACTATCATGGCTAAAATTAATCTGCCAGTCAGAATCAAAGTGGTTCAGTATAATGTTGTTTGCACAAATTTAATGCTATTACTTTCAAAATTTCAGCAAAATTAATATGGAAATACTAATGAGATAGAATAGCCAAACAATTTTTTTTTTACAAGAAGAATAAAGTGGGAGGACTTAGTTTACCTGACTTCAGGACTTAATTTTACAACTACAATAATCAAAACTCTGTGATATTGGCAGAGGAAAAAAAGATTATAATCAATGGAACAGAATAGGAAGCCCAGAAATAAATCCATAAAAATATGCCCAACTGACTTTTGACAAAGGTCAAAAGCAATTCAAGGGAGGAATTATAGTCTTTTCAAAAAAACGTAATAGAATAATTGGACATCCACAGGCAGAAAATTAGACTTCAACCTAGTCTCAAATCTTATACAAAAATTGGTTCAAAATGATCACTGACTTAAAAGTAAAACATAAAATTGGGGAATGAAACAAAAAATTAAAGAAAATCTCCAGTGTCTAGGGTAAAGACTTCTTAGCCAGTAGCCTGATCCATAAAGGAAATTTTTATAAATTAAACTTTATCAAAATTAAAATATTTTGCTCTGAAGAAGACTGTTATGAACTAAAATAGACAAGCTAAGGACTAGGTGAAACATATCTGCAAATCACACATGCAGACAAGGACTCACCTCTCTACTACATAAAGAACCCTCAAAACTCAAGAGTAAAAAATTTAAAAATCCAATCTGACATGAACAAAACACATGAATATACATTTCACCCAAGAGGATACATAGTTGGAAAATAAGCACATAAAAATCTATCCAGTATCATTAGCCATTAGCCATTTGCCTTAGAGAAAAGCAAAAAGCAAAACGAGATATTACTGCACATCTATCTCAATGACTAAAGTAAAACCTAGTGATGACACCAAATGCTGATAAGGATGTAGAAAAGCTGCATTACTTTTATTTTGCTGGTAGAAATGTAAAACAGGATAGCCAATCCGAAAACCAGTTCACCTGTGTCTTACATATCTAGACATGCAAACAACATGTGACTGAGCAATTGTATTCTTGGACATTTACCTCAGAGAAATGAAAATTATTTCATCCAGAATCCTATACAAAGCCATTCAGAGTAACATTTCTAATAGTCACCTCTAAACTGGAACAAATCCAGGAATCCTTCAACCAGTGAATGCTAAGCACATTTGTCATATCCACTAAGGAATAATACTCAGTAAGTAACAAGAACAAAAAGTGAATACACACAGCTATCTGTATGAATCTCCAGATTTATGCCACATGAGTAAAGCTAATTCCAAAATGTTACATACTGTATGATTCCATTTATACAATATTTCTAAAATTGATAAAATTACAGAAATGAGAAACAGATGATTGTTTGTCAAGGGGAAGGAGGGGTTGAGCATGTGAGGGAAGCCTTGGGTGGTGAACATGTCAAGTATATTTTCTGTACCAATGTCAACATACCAGCCATCATGTTGTAAGATGGTTTTTCAGGAGTTACCGTAGGGGGAACCTGGAAAAAGGGTACACAGGATCTCACTGTATTATTTCTTATAACTACATCCAAATATGCAATTATTTCAAAATAAAAAATAACTTGTTAAGAATAAAATTTTGGAGTAGCAGATTAGTCTGAATTTTCAGCCCAAATTAATGTGAAGAATGAATGACAGCCTGTTGTATAATTGTGCTCTTTTACCAAACCTACTTAAGTAAAGGCTGAGGGATCAACTCCTAATGAAATGAATAAAATGTGACACGAGAGGAATGTTGGCCTTTCACAGTGACTTGGGCCTAATGTAACTCCTTTATTAGCCAAGATGAGAAATCATGCTGTAGGGAAAACAGACTGTACAAATGTCTTAGAAGGGCTATATGAAGAGGACACAAGGAAATGTAGGACAGATGACATCCTAATGTAGATTAACAGAGTTCACCTGGTGCCCCCCCCCTTATATCTGTAGCCTAATGACCACAACTGTGATTTAGGGGGCTGAGTTTTTGTCCCCAGTCTTCTTGCATATTCTCCCTATTGGTTAATGCCAAATTTCTACAGTGGATTTCTATTTCATATAAGTGACTCAGATAATTTTGTAATTTGATTTCCTACAGCCATATGAAATAACTGAAAACAAAACCAAACAATATTAAAATATTTTACGGTTTAAATTTCTCAAATTCCATGGCTATATCCCCAAACTGCATACATTTTCAGAAGCAAAGAGATGAATAGAAACATCAATAAAAACCAAAAGTGTATTGGATGTGTCTTTATAAACTGAATACCTGGATAAGAAGGTCAAGGATACTTTCATGCATTTGTAATCCAGGAATGCAAGTGGGGATACTATACCACAGATAGCCTATAAGATTAATTACTATAGGCCTCTCAAGTTAGGCAAAATAAATGGGAAAAGTTTGAAGGACATTGCAGTGAAAGTAAATTTAAGACCAAGGAGGTAGAAACTTCAGAGGAAACTAGGCTATGGTGAGAAAAATCATTGTCGCTTTCTCATCAATCTTTGCAGTGACAAAAATAAATTAAGACTCTTATAAATTATGTTGCAACTTATTGGTCCTCAATAATTATATGCATTCAAAAATGGTTTATTTATATTCCTGTTAGACTGAATGCTAGGAACATAAACTATGGATGTGCTGTTGGTAGGAGAAATCCACTGTACACCCTGAGACACATTATTGCTGACTATACCAAGATCACAGGGCTCAGACCACTTTTACTCAGGTCATTTCTCAGGACTATACTTGCAACAAACAAACTTGAGAGGTGAGATAATGCCCCTTTTTGATAACAAAGAGTAGACTTTCTTAGTTGTGACTCTAAAGGGGATGACTCTTCAATCTCAGTGTTTCCCATATTTGGCACATTTATACCAGGAAAAGTACTTAGCAATAAATAAGGGAAAACTATGATACACACAGCCCACTGCACATGAACTGTCCACTGGGGCCCCTCGCATACTATCCTGGGGCTCGAGGATCAATGGGAGGCCAGGCAGACATCACACTTGTGCTTCTTGCCACACTGTGAGTAGTAAATTCCTTGGTCTCTGACCTAGGAGCCTCATGTCTTCTGCTAGCATCTATGAAACTGAAATAAGCTAGTTTATTGCTAAATAAGGTCAAATCATATCCCAGACCCTGGGATGCATTTTTTCCCTGAGGTTTATGAAACTATTTGATTCCCTAATTCAGGTGGCAATACTGAAAATGTACCCCTTTGTTTGCTATTCAATTTTAAACCCCATTGAGAGACTGCAGAGGAAAACAAGATTTTTAAACATATAAGAAAAAAGAGCGAGTATTCCGTAATAGTTCTTATTTGAATCACTTAATGGAATTTGCAGAGCACTAGTATATTACAAAATGTACTTCTACATTCAATTTTAAAGAAGAATAGTTTGATTTTTTTAATCCTATGCTTAAAATTAAAATAATATAATGAAATGTGGAGGGGGCATTATGAAATATACTTAATAAGATGGATGGTTTATAAATTTTAAGAATTTTTTTCTCCAGCCATAATAAAGATTTTGAAGTTTCATTTTTCTTTCATTTTATTTATACCACAATGACTTAGCATTACTGATAGTCTCAGCAAATGGCCTAATGATGATGGCACACACAGGAGGAATTTACACAGCCTGAAACCTAAGTATAATCAGATAGCAGCTATTTGGGAAGTCATGAGAATATGTGTTCACAAATGACAAGTGTTTATTGGTACCCTATAATGATTTGTAGAATATTCATTCAACAGAGAGCCAGTAAAGTAGCCTTTCAATCCTACCGATACATTCCAAATTTATCTCCTTCCCTCCACCTCCTCTGCTAACACCTTTTCACCAGCTACTGCTCTCTCCCTGCTGGAAGACTTTGCCTGGCTCCCTGTGCCCTATGTCCCCCTGGTCCTTGCCACCTCCTCCACACAGATGCCTCTGTTGCCTTGTCCTGCTTAAAGGCACCAGGGATTTCCTAGTGCATTTAGAACTAAGCTCAAACTTCTTGCTCTGGCGGCTGCCATCCTGTCTCTCTTTACCCCGCCATGCTCCAGCCACACAGTCTGACTCTTGGCCTCCGGTTCAGACCAAGGTGACACTTTACCCTGTTCTTTACCCCTGGTTTCCAGATGGTTGGCTCCTTCTCACTCCCAGCCCTGTCAAAATGAGCATGTCACGGAGAGGACTTTCTGGCTCACAGTGGTCCCCTCCCCCTTACCACATCATCCTACTTTATTCTCCACATAGAACACAGTAGTTTATCACATTTTCCTTATTTTTAAGTATGTATATACTTATTTATTTATGGGCCACTTCTCAGGTATGATTCTTGGAATCACATCCATGTTTCTCTTATTCATCATGTGTTTTACTAGTGACGCGATGTTGGGCTCATTGCTTGGCCTCCATCAACCTCAGTTCTGCTGCTCGAACAGAGGGGAGAATCCCAGTCCCTCCCCTATAGGGTTGTATGAAGAAATAGCGCAAATACAAGCTGCTGAACTGGCCGCCTCCAAAGGGAAAATCTCTCCGCAGATCATAGCAGTAGATTCACTACTAGGACCCATGCCCTAGAGAGATCTCTTTTAAACACATGTGGTCCTTTGGAGTTTCTGGGCACACTTCAAACATGAAAAAAAACTGTTTTGGACAGAGAACGTTAGGATTTACACGAGAGGTGCTATTGTCCACACCACAGGATGTGGGCAGCGTCGTCCTTCAGTCCGATTCAGAGAGATGTTTTCAGAAGATTAAAATATTAAAACACTTCCCTTAGAATCTCCCAGGCTGTTTCCATCACTGTGGCTGTGCACATAATTAATAGTCTGGGGAGAAGGAGTTCCTGATCCTAAATTATCCAGGGACCTTCCCTCATCCAGAGATACTCAAAGACTCATATTTCCACCAAAACATTTTGCTTTGCAAATGGAAGTACTTAAAGTTATCAGTTGGACTGTTTGAGATCTGTGAACACATCAGGACCATCCCAAACAAGTTTGGGGGGACATTAGAAAGAACAAAAAGAAAAAATGTTATTCAACTATTTGTTTACTTATTTACAGTTATTCATTCTTAGAGAGCTTACAAGAAAAGGGGTTGTTGAAAGATTCAAAAGTTTCATGAGATATTAGACTTCCCCCTAATTAATATGGTCTATTTGTGACTGATGATATTATTATATAACATCTGTTACTAACGTTATTTTGTTAAGTGGTGACGTGTTGAAAATGAGACAAGTTTGTTGAGATAGGGCAGATACTGGATAGATAATAAAAGAAAACCTTCTCAGAGCACAGGAGTGAATTTGGAATAATGTTGATAGTTCACATGCTGTTCAAGTGGACACAAAGAAAATTTTTAAAATGCAGTCCTTACTGTCAACATAGAGCTAGTAAATTAATTCATCCATGAAATCTACATATCCACTGTGGGAGTCAATCAATTCCCATTAATGGTTAAGCTGGTAAATTGTCTTCTGTTTTTTGCTACTTAAAACATCCAAACTGATGTACTGAGTAGGAGCTAGTCAAGTGAAAAAGGAAGAGAGAATAGTGTGCATTAAGGGAAGGAGTTATGGTCAATGATCATGTAATAGTGTTGGGTGGTGACAGGGTAGCCACACGTGTGTTGAGCACAGCATGACACAGAGAATTATTGAATTGCTATGTTGGACTCCTGAAGCTAATGTCCTGTCGTGGTCAACTAGACTCAAATTTAAAACATTTAAAAATTTAAAAAAGAGCAGGAGCTATAAGAGGGGCTGGATTGTCTTGGGAATGATGATAAGTAGGGATGCCACTGCGGAAGAGGTGCAGGAGGCGAATGCTGTGGGGGTGGTCTGAACAGTGCTCTGCCTCAAAATTATTGATTAAAACTATCTAATTAGTCATTTGTATGAGCAACTCAGGAAGAAGATTCTGTCAGAAGGACAGGAGAGTTGGGCTATAAAACAACAATATGGATAGAACCCTAGTGTAACAAAATCTATTGAAAATTTTGGAATTAAACTACCACTACTTAATGCCAAGTCTTCATTATTTATTAATTAACATTATTTATTAATTTGTCATCACCTAAGAAATTATAAATGCCTATTCTCTACAACACTCAACTTCTCTTTCTGCCCACCCCCACGCTATCACTGTCGACAGATTTATAAGAAGAAAAAATGCTTTGATTATGTTACTCTCCTGGTCAAACCTCCTTCAGTGACTTTTCAATTCTTAATAAATAAATTTCAAAAAATTTCAACTGATATTCAACCCTTTCTGGGCTCAGTATCTAAAGCTATGTTTCCATTCATACTGTAGAGCATCTCCAAAATTTTCTACATGCTTGACTTTATTTATTATTTTCTTCCTGGGATGTACTTTTCTGATCCCTTCACTCATCTCTACCTATGAAAGTCATATACACCTTCAGCGCCTATTTCAAATGCCACATCTTTTATTTCTGAATTTCCCTTCCTCAACTGGATTCCATGTTTTCCTTCTTTGTTCTGTCTTAGTTCTATTGGTATTTCTATAGCAGCATTTAATTTTATTCTATGTATCCCTTGTCTAATTTTCCCTCTTAAATTATGAGCCAATTTCTGATGGGGTCCATACTTTAATCATTTTAGGAACATAATGGAGTTATTTATTGTAAATACTCAAAATACATAAAAAATACTGATCCAAATGCAAACCCCAGTGTAGGAAAACTGAGTCCCGGGTATAAGCCTAGCAGAAGATTTGAATGTGCATCTCCTCCTGTGACTACCTCTCATTCCATCTGGTCAAATACATTCTGTGTATTCAACAGATGGTACCTTCCTGTAATTGCTTTTCTCATTAACCATTAACAAGTCAAACAAAATCAGATTCTGTTTCAAAAGTATCGTGTTGGTCAGATGTAATATAGATCACTATAAAAAGTATAAATATTAGATATTTGATCACAAGCCAATTTTTTTCTCCAAGTGCATAAATAAGTGCATTAACATTTTATTAATAATAACCAGGGAATTTAGAATGTCATATTACTGTTTATATAAAAAGAAATAGAGTGCTTTTATTCAATAAAATATAATTAATGATATAGATTATTAATTTTAGGTTAACATATAGGCAATTAATCAGAGACAAAGTCATTTATAGGTAGTTAATAGATAATGGCATAAATGTGCATAGGATAGTAAGTTGGGTGATGCTTCTAAAATTAGTTATGTCCTTCTAGAGCTGCATGAAATGAGAAAAGCTGTGCCATTATTTTAGAGAAGATGGAGATCTAGATTGTAAAAGCTAATGTATTTTTCCAGATGAAATGAGTGAAAATTGTCCTTTAGTTTCTATTTAAAATTAAATGGATGACTTTTATTTTTGGTTCACTGCTTCGTATTAAAGGACGCAATGACTGACTAGTTATAGTTCCTCTCAGACATATATGCCTGTCCGGTTGTACAATTCAGATTATTTCTAGTGGTCATATGCATCAGTATGAGATAGGTTTATTCCATATGCTGATGACTCTAAATCTTTAAAATGAATGTATTTCCTATAGGGCTATGTGTCCAAAATGGGTCGCCAAAGAGGTTCTGCTAATTTGTCACTCAGACACTCCATTTGAAAACATGTCTCCAGAACCACCATGCCTGTAGGAAGAAAGATGGTGAGCCTTATTCTGACTCTTGAAATTACTGTTCACAGTTGACACTTCTGCTAACATTTAATTAAGGGGGAAAGTCACAGGACCACATCCAGCTTCTAAGGGGGCAGGGAAGAACAATTCTACCAAATGGTAAAATATATTTATAAGTTATTTTTTCCCACCTTTGTTGAGATAGAGTTGACATATAATACTGTGTAAGTTTAAGTGTACAATGTGTTGATTTTAAAAACATTTTATTTATTTATTTGAGAGAGAGAGGAAGCATGCACACATGAGGAAAGGGGCAGAGGGAGAAGGAAAATCTCAAGCAGATCTTGTGCCCAGCACAGAGCCTGAGGCAGGGCTTGATCTCATGACCTTGAGATCATGACCCAAGCTGAAATGAAGAGTTGGACACTTAACTGACTGAGCCACCCAGGCATCCCAAGGGTTGATTTAATGCACATATATTATAAAATGATTAGCACCACAATGTTAGCTAACATTTGCATCATACCACATAATTATTATTTCCTTTTCATAGTGAGAACGTTTGGCAACATCTCCTCCTTCCCCCACCCCCTTTCTCTGGTAACTGCCGTTCTAGTCTCTGTTCCTATGAGTTTTGCTTTCTTAGATTCCATGTATAAGTGCTATCATACAGTATTTATCTTTCACTCATTATAGCTTCAAGGTCCACCTATTTGTTGTAAAGGACAAGATCTCCTTCTTTCTCGTGACTGAATAATAGTCCATCACACACACACACACACACACACACACACACACACACACATCTTTTTGTCCATTTATCTGTTAAGACCATTAGGTTGTTTCCATATTTTGTCTATTGTGAGTAAAGCAGCAATGAACATGTGAGAGCAGATAATTATTCAACTACCTGTTATCATGTTCTTTGGATAGATACCCAGAAGGGGTACTGTTGGGTCATAGGGTAACTCTGTTTTTAATTTTTTAAGGAACCTCCATACTGTTTTCCACAGTGGCTGTACTGATTTATATTCCCACCAACAGTGTACAAGGGCTCCCTTCTCTCTACACCCTGGCCAACACTTGATGTGTCTTATCTTCTTTATTCAAATTATTCTGCAGGTGTGAGGTAGTATCTCATTGAGGTTTTGATTTGTATTTCCCTGATGATGAGTGATGTTGAGCACACTTCATGTGTCTGTTGGCCATTTGCGTGTCTTCTTTTGGAAAATATCTATTCAGTTTCTCTGCCTATTTTTAAAACATGGTTATCATTATTATTTTTGATGCTACATTGTATGAATTCTTTATATATTTTGGATATTAACCAAAAATAATTTGCAAATATTTTCTCCCATTTGGTAGGTTGCCTTTGCATATTGTTGATGGTTTCCTCTGCTGTGCAGAAACCTTTCTAGTTTGATGTAGTCCACTTCTTTGTTTTTCCTTTGTTGCCTTTACTTTTGGTGCCAAATCCAAAAGATCATTGTCAAGACTGATGTCAAGGACCTTTTTCTCTATACTTTTTCCTAGGAGTTGGGTTAAGAACTGAACATGATAACAACTCATTATTATCCTTTAATAACCCCAGGTGTTGTTATGTTAGAAATGAAATTCTGGGAGAGTAGCATCATTTATCTCCTTGTTAAAAGGCAGAAAGAGAGCACAGCATTCATAGGAAGACCATATGTATGAGATGTGCTTCAGAAAAGATTATATAACTGAAAACAAGCTAGTTTCTGAGATTAATGAATGAATCGGACAAGGTGCCTGAAATGGCTAATCCACCAAATTCAAGCCAGAGACTTAAACCTCAGAGAGTATTCCATTCTGCAAAGGAGGAATTGACTTTGGGTAACCAGTGTACACAAACTGGCCAGAGGTACCATGTGATTGTTAAGAGTGGAAATACCCGCAGAGACTCTGACCAGAATGGGCAGAAAAAAGACAGTTGGGGGAAAGGACAGACATTGGAACAAGCAAATGCATAATGACCTGCTTTAGCACAAGAGCCACAGAAGATTATCAGATAAAATCCAGGATCCCCAGTTAAATTAAATTTTAAACAAATAATAAATGGTTATGTAGAAAGTGATTGGAGAGAGTTAGAAAATCCTAATATTGCATAGAACATACTTATACTAAAACCAATTCACTTGTTATATGAAATTCAAGTTTAACTAGACATCTTATATTTTTATTTGTTAAATCCAGTATTGTTAAATCTGATTACTCTAATTACACATAATGTCACTGTAAACTACACAGTCATAAAGGCATAAACTCTGCACTAAATGCTTATAGATCAATTTTTTTTTTAAGTGAGTGCTTGGAATTTTTTTTTAGTGAGGTTCAGATTCTGGAATGTCTGTCCTAACTTTTCAGAGTTTAGACCATTAGGAAGCTTTCTTGAGCACTGACTGTAAGTCGAGTTCTTCAAATAACCCAGCACATACCCTTGAGGACAGCGTTCACTTAGATTTCAGTCACTGGGTAAAATGAGAGATTTAGGCTGGTGAGGATAGAGGTAAATAGATAAATGTATCTAACAGAAGCAACATTTAATAATATTAAATCACAATGTTTGAATTTGACATTTAAAATAGTTGAGAACAGGGGTGCCTGGGTGGCTCAGTGGGTTAAAGCCTCTGCCTTCGGCTCGGGTCATGGTCTCAGGGTCCTGGGATCGAGCCCCACGTCGGGCTCTCTGCTCAGCAGGGAGCCTGCTTCCCCCTCTCTCTCTGCCTGCCTCTCTGCCTGCTTGTGATCTCTCTCTCTGTCAAATAAATTAAAAAAAATAAAATAGTTGAGAACAGTCTTTAACAGACTGTGTCAAAGTACCTATGCAGTATGTATTAGAATACACAGGATACATCTTTATTTTTTGTCTTTCTTGTTTTCATATGCTAATGCACAAAACAACAAATACATATGATGGTTTTTTGTCATTTGGTTAATTCTTTAACAAATGGTGAATCTGTTAAACTTCTATTTATTTATTTATTTGTTTTTAAGATTTTATGTATTTATTTGACAGACAGAACACAAAGGCAGAGAGGCAGGCAGAGGGGGAGGGAGAAACAGGCTCCCTGCTAAGCAGATATCCCAATGTGGGGCTGGATCCCAGGACCCTGGGATCATGACCTGAGCCAAAAGCAGCTGCTTAACAGACTGAGCCACCCAGGAACCCCTCTGTTAAACTTCTGAATCACAGTGTGTATTGATTCAGTGGTGGCAGTAAATGGAGAGGGCAGCACAACCCAACAGAAGACAGAGGCTGACATGGCCCTTTACTCCCTTAGTAGCCATGGAGACAACACAGTTTTCCCTCACTTGGTTTTGTTTTGTTTTGTTTTGTGTGTGTGTTGTGTGTGTGTGTGTTTGTAAAAAAAAAGACTTTATTTTTTAACCCTTTTCAATATTTTTATTTTTAAGTGCATCATTTCTCATAAAACAGAAAATGTCTTCATAGAACTCTATCTAAGTCATTATAGTAGCTACATCTTTGTATTATAGAGCATTTCTAATGTATTCAGATTTTGCAAATCTTAATGTTAAAATTGAATTATATAAATGTAGTTTCTCGCTCTTATCTCTGCTTTTATATTATTCAAAATAGGAATTTTCCACTAATGCTAATGAGTATTTTATAGTTTTCTTCTCTTGTTCAGGGTTTTCTCCCTTTGGACTGCACTTGTAACTACTATGTTTTTATATAAGAATGGGAAGAAAATATGTAGAAGTTTTGCATAGTTTATACCTAATAGCTATTGATAGAAATTGGTTATATCAGATTAAAATGTATCAAAAATCTAATATTCCAGAGTATGTCCTTAGTGTTCTTCCAATATCAGATTTATAGATCCTTGTATATCATCATTTTATGTATTTTATATATTTATAAATGTTCAAATATGCTTTGTCTAATGATCCTGTACTCATATAAAATAACTTTAAGGTTTATGGAATATTTGAAGGCATAGGAATGAATGACTGCATTATTTCATCACAAAACCTAGAACACAAGTCACTTTAATCACTGTTTAAACATTTGATAAAATGCAACATACCTGAACACCTATTGTGAAGAGTCTGGGGGGGAAGGCCAGTGGTTTCTGAAGTAATTTGCTCCTGTGCTATTGATCAAGAACTATCCCAGAGGCTGTGAAAATAATGTGCTTATGTGACCCAGGGACCACCCTGAAGGCCCGTTTACTTTCTTTAGCTTTAAACACACAAATTTAAACAAACGATTGAATGTTCCATCCATCTTTAAGAAGCCACCCAAAGCTGCCAAAACCATGCTCCTCCATGCATGAAAAACCCATAGATTTAAACATGTATTTCACTTTTGTAGAGAATGCTAATGTTATGGCAGAAGAGAGATGTACATTGCATGTAAAATGAAGGGATTTTTTGAGCTGACTTTTTTTTTTTTAATATTTTATTTAACAGAGAGAGACACAGTGAGAGAGGGAACACAAGCAGGGGGAGTGGGAGAGGGAGAAGCAGGCTTCCTGCCGAGCAGGAGCCCAATGTGGGGCTCGATCCCAGGACCCTGGCATCGTGACCTGAGCTGAAGGCAGACGCTTAACGACTGAGCCACCCAGGCACCCCTTTTCAGCTGACTTTGAATGAGGTTAATAAGAACAAATAGAGATTTACTTTTTCATTATCCCCATAAGCACCATCTTACTCCTTGGAATAGTAATTGGATTAGGAGAAAGGAAATATGGTTCCTCTCCCAGATTTCCTTCCTGCTGCTGGGGACCATCCCTACACCCCTGCTTCCTTCACCAGATATGTCCCTACTATAAGATTCAGTGTTGACATTACTTCCTCCAGGAAATTTCCTACAAGTTTTGAGACTGGGCTAAAGTCTTACAAAACCCGTAATGCCTTATTTTTTATGCTCTATCACATATGACCCTTTATGATGATCACACCATATGAAAATTGCCTTCTACAAAGGTCAGCCTTCTCTCGTCCATGTTTCTGAATAAGCAGCACAATGCTCATTTTATTGCAGGCACATCATAATTTTGAATCAACGAATGAGTATAAATCAGTCTAGCAGAATTCAATAGACTGTCTGGACTGTCAAATGCAGTTTAGTGAAATAGTCCTTAAGAAGAGGTAGCAATAGGGAAGAATAAAATTTCAGAGACCATTATGAATTTTAGGTCACAGCGGTTGAAGATAAATGTCTTCTTCTTTTTGACTCCTTCATATGAGGTCAGTGGTGAGCTTACTTTACTAAGCATTATGATAGCCAAGCCTAATCCTGTGTAATATTGGACGTATCTTTTAACAACTCTGAAAAAAGCTGATGTTTTTTGTAAAAAGAAGACATTTTTTTCCTTGTAACTTTCCAGATTTCTATTCTGCACCAAAGTTACCTGGTTATGAAAAATGTACCTTGGGGTGCCTGGATGGCTCAGTTGGTTAAACACCCGACTCTTGGTTTTGGCTCAGGTCATGACTCTTGGGTCATGACCCTGAGATCGTGGGATGGAGCCCCATATTGGGCCCTGCACTCAGCTTGGAGTCTGCTTAAGACTCTCTCTCCTGCTGCCCCTCCTCCTGCTCTCTCATGTTTTTTCTATATCTCTAAAATAAATAAATAAAAATTTTTAAAGAAAAACATCCTGATTTGCAAGGCAGAGAACTAAGTAGAAACCGAGATTATTGCTACAAAAAAAGTATGACTATATACATAGGAAATGTACTGGTTAGGGTCAGCCTGCTATAACAAGAAGATGCAATATGATACAGCATAAAGAACAAAGGAATACATTTATCTCTTTCAAAACAGCTCTGGAATGAATGATAAGGGTCTGCAGATGCAGTTCTCTCCCCCTGAGACACCCATTGACTAGGATTCTTTGTAAGAGCCTGGTCTGCCCAGGCTATCTTGTCTACCCACCTGCTCAGGGCTGGGTATGAAGTTTGGAAAGAGGACAACTAGGAGTTTCTACCACCGAAGGGAAAAACGTACTCGATCTTTCAGTAATAAGGACAGAAATGACCAAATGGATTCAGGGTACCTATGATCTGGGTCATAACTACGCCTTTTTGATCCATCCATCATTACATATGCATTATTCCACTGTTAAATACATTACAGCATACTTCTATAACCATTACATTGATTTTGAAAAACATAAATAAATTAGTAATATGATTGTTAATAGATTAATGGTAGATTGCTAATTTTAGAAAACATTATGGAATTTCAAAGTACATATTATTTTGTAATAAATCATATGTGTAATAACTGGAAATATGCCCTAAAAATTAAGTGATTAACTTTGGCTTTGGGGTTATTGAAGATATTTCACATTTTTAAAATTTTTAAATATTTTTATTTTTTAAAGATTTTATTTATTTATTTGTCAGAGAGAGAGAGTGAGCACAAGCAGGGGGAGCAACATGCAGAGCAGGCAGAGGGAGAAGCCAACTCCCCGCTGAGCAAGGAGCCCGATGCGGGACTGGATCCCAAGATCCTGGAATCATAACCTGGGCTGAAGGCAGACGCTTAACCAACTGAGCCACCTGGGCACCCCTCACATTTATTTTTTGGCTATAAATATTTTCCAAATTGTCTATCATAAAAATGAATTTATTTGTGATATAATTAAGAAATAATACATATCTACATGAGACATATACAGGAATTCTGCACATACCACAGGAGAAGTGAAATTTAAGGACATTCAACTTCAGCTGCCATTTTATATACAACTAGTCAGTTGTGGTCAGAAGTATCCAGACATGCATATGGCATTTTTTTTTTTTTAATTTGCAAACATGTAGATGAAAGTAGCAGACATGACTTAAGGAACCACTGCACTGTTGTGAGATGTGCTATTATCAGAGCAAACACAAGCAATAACAGATTTCCACAGATTCCCAAGGCCCATAACAGCACATTCTCATCTTTCTCTACAAACACACTGAAGCAAATTGTCTGCAATGAGTGTGGTGTTTTAAATGTAAGCCTTTATTTATCGTCTAAATGGCTTAGTTGGCTAAATATGTGAGTCATCTGTTATTTATTTGTCTGGAGCTCCAATTTCTGCTAGTTTGTGAACACCACCAAGGTAAATGAGAGAGCAAACTTTATTGTCGGACATTCTTAATGTTCTCCATATACCTTTTTTAATTATCTGGGTCTAGTTATTTTTCTTTCCAGTACGAAAATAAAAAGTGCTTAACAAAAGTTATTTGGCATTAGTATCAACATTCTGCTTTTTGTTTAATTGAAAGTTGTTATCATAGATCCATAAACAATAGGTAGAGCAATTAATTTCAGGGAATTTACAACTTCAGTAAGGTTTTCTGGCCTTTCCTCTCCCCGAGAGAGGAAACAGCCTTCCCTAGTCATGGATGTAACTGGAAAGTTTGCTCCTACATCCTCTCCTGACAGCGTGTTTCTGGAATGTCCATCGAGTGTGCCCAGTGCCCCAGTAGTCCCCAAGTAGTCCCTAAGTAGTCCCTAAGTAGTCCCTAAGTAGTGGCACAACTCCCCGGTTTACCTGTCAGGCTCTCATAAACTGAATTGAGAAGGAAACAAGGAACTTTTGGATAATTAGTCTCTTGCTAGTAGAGCAAGCACCCTGACCTTCGCGTGGGTCCCCTTGACCCCCAAGTGCTGTGTGGTTGGCATGGAAGCAGGTGAAGGTGAACGCTGGGCACACCGAGGATCTGCGTCAGACCTGAGAAGATGAAGGTTGCAAATCACCAGTCTTCCCCCAAACCTGCTTAGTTTCTGTCCCTGAGGAAGACATGGTTTTTGTTATTCTGGTGAGGAGCTCAGTCCGCTCTCTGATCCACAGTGAGATGCTGTCTCTGTCTCTCAAGGCTGTTGGCTATAAAAACATCCCAGAGAGACTAGCATGAGCTGCCTAAACAGGCCGGGCTGGTCTCCCCACAGGGCACATCCTGTCGTCAGGTTGGCCGTGGAGTACCCTCGGCTGGGGTCACCGCCACCTGGGCATCTGAGCCACTGAATACTGGTCCCGTGAATGACTATAGCCTCAGAAATGAGGTGGACCAGCTTTCTTTCTCTTTGCATCTCAATTCCATTGACCTCCGCAAGAGGAAACCTCCCAGACTCTGCAGGGAGACACTAGGAAAGCACCTTATGCAAACCTCAACTGCTATTTTGCAGCACTTGCTGCCTGGCCTGTGGCAGGATGATGGAACCCTTCCACATCCTACAGGTGACCCTGACAAGAGAACCTGCGTGCCGAGGGTACAGGTGATGTACAGGTTGTGGCACATTTCATTCCTACATTTCGGGTGTGTGTCTGCAGACAGGCATGAGACAGCGTGTGCCCCAGGACTGCTGGGGGTGGGAGAAGGGGGCCTCCTTCATCATTCTTCAGCCTCACACCAACCACAAGGAGGCATAAGAAATCTTGACCCTCCTTCTCATGATATACTCATGCAAAGTGTTCAAAACTTGAGAAAACTTGATTTCCATGCTCTGCAGATAGAAAGACTCCAAGTAACAGAACTGTGATAGTATAGATACTACCAACCGCTGATTATTTCTGAGAATACTGATCATTCTCGGAGATCCGCTGAAGTACAGGTATTTTCTCAAGATGCCGTTATTCCGTTCCCGAAAAATGTTGACATTGGTATTCGTGCAAGGAGAGCCCAGATGCAATTGGAAATTCAGATAACTGTGTTGTTACAGTTCAGATCTTGGGCTTCAGAACAAAATTTCAAGTAATTGTGTGAAACAGCTAGTGGGTGAAAAATGTGAGAGATATAAAACAGTGAGGACCAGACGGTTTCTAGAAGCATTTGGAAAGCATCTTCTGAAAATGCACAAGGCCAGGGTGTGGGAATCCCCCAGGAGAGCCCCAGCTCCACTTCTGACCAGGAATAAAAGAGATCTCCATGCTCTGGCCTCTCACCAGACTGCCTGCCTTAGAGCAGCTAGAAGAATAGGAACTTGGGCGGCAACATCACCACCGCTGAGGAGCCCACAGAGCTTGCACTGGCCGGAATCTGTCTGTGCTTCCACTCACCTTGGCTGAAAGTGGGCATTCATTTACTACCGTGAGTATTCAGGATGGCATCTGCTGAAGAAATCAGCAAGTGAAAATGCTAAAATGCTTTACTTTTTGCCTTTAATACAGAAATTCTAAAAAGTCACCACCAAACTTTAAAATAATAATATTGTAACCCTGCTCCACAGTGTTCAGACATATTTTCAATGGATTCCTGGGTCTCAAATGTTCATTCTGTGACGGTAATATTTTGCTTCAGTCTTGGCTTTGGGTGAATGGAGATTTTAACCATGGTCCATCCCACATTTGGATAATGTGTTTTCATTGCACCTGTAAAGATAAGTGTAAATAATACTTAGAAACGCAAACATTTCTCTGCTGAAGGATTAGAACAATTTTAGAAATGAATTATAATGCAGGAAGTTACAGGCTAAGGTTTCAGCGGATGTGGCCTCTCTTTGATCTGAGTCCTCAGAACAATTTTCCCTCATCCTCATCTGAGTTTTTTGTCTTAAGCTCTTCTTTCTTCAAGCCCCTTGGCCTACAACTCCAATCCCTTTTCCAAAATGAGAAATCCCCTCCCTGGGAGATCCTTGTACAGTCTGTGCAATGGCTCAAATTTGGGCTGTACAATCTCAAGAAATGTCCAACACTTCGGAAGTGTGATCCTGAGTTTTACCATTCCCAGGAATGGAAATGGGGTCAGAAAAATGGACTCCTGCTCTCATCCAGTGAGTCAGAGAAATAGGTTACTTTAAATTCCGGTGTCCCTTTCAACATGCCCACCAGTGGGAGCTATAGGCCTACTAATCATTCAATGCCCATGTCATAAAATAATAACCTAATTAAATAATAACTTTTCTTGCAAGGACAAACTTTGGTGTTTAAGGGAGAGTGACATGCTAGCTCATAGTGACCAAATGTACTCCTTTTATAAGAGGCTTTCCCTGTCTTTGACATCTCTGTGTCCTCCCTGAAGGTTACTTCTATACCTCCCAGAAGAATCATAAGGAGACAGAGGAGGCTTTAAAAGCACATTTACTGGGCCCCAGAGACACACTCTCAGTTCCTGTGATTATCAGCCTGCTCCAGTGGGACCTGCAGTCTCCTGCTTAGACATCTGCACCATCATTAGTAGATGTCCTGGCACACGGATATGCAGGGGACAGCTGTGAAAGAGCAAGAAAGGAAATTTGAACCATGTGTGGTATTTCAGATCATTGCCTCCTAGCAGCGTTCCCAGCAGGGAAGTGAGGGGTTTGTAGGTTTCCTTTCGGAAGGCCACAACTCAATGATCATTCCATTTCAGAGCTGGGGTTCTTGCCCTGGTGATGGCCCAACAGAGTGGGGTCCTGCGGACTCTGAGCCCTCTGGGGGCGGGGGAAGTCCCAGACTGATGGAATGGACAGCACAGATGCCCAGCGATGGAGCGATGGCAGAAGAGGAGATGGGTGTGTGCTCCTCTCTCCCCAGAAGAGCCCTGTGGGGGGCTGTTCTACAGAGAGCTTCTTGGGTCTCTGGCCCTGACCCCCAAAATATCCCTGTGTTCCAGGAGCACCACAATGTCTGGGGCAGACCCACCTGTCACCAGATGTTTCACTCGTTCATTCATGTGCTCAACAAATGATCATCACATTTGCCATCTGGCACCACAGTAGGTAACAAAACACACATTCTGCCCATCACCACACTTATATTTTGCTAGGAAACAAGAGATGAAACCCAGGGAAAACCTGTTGTCCTCCAGATGATAAATGTGGTGTTGTCACTGTAAGTAGAAGGACACTTGAGAAGGTCCCGGAAACAGGGAGGGAATGAAGTACGCTTGTGTCTGGGAAACACACCTTTCAGGCACAGGAAACAGCATATTCTGGACTGCACGACGTTTTTAAGAAAATGTCCTGCAATGTGCATTTTATTCCACATCATCACACAACCTGTGCATAGAGTCGTAGCTCTTAAGAAAATGCCCTTTTCTTTACGAATCATATGGAGTGCTTAAATCCTTGACTCTAGCAGGAAGAAATGCAAACAATGGAAATGCACCTGTATGCTAATGTGCAAGTTTTAATGCACTTGAAGTGTGCACATGAGAAGGACCTAGGAGTCCTCAAAGAGCAGCATGGCTTGTAGGTCTTGGCTTGAGTGAATTCAGGGAGGCAGGACCCATAGTCTCATCTTGTCGTGCACTTCATGACCAAACAGATTAGTGCTGGATAGAATTCTACCTTGCACAACAGTGAACAAAATACCGCAGGGGGACCTTTTGTTTAAGTAGCCCCAATCCACACCTGATGATGTTTCAAACAGGGAGATATGAATATGTTGCTGGCACTGTGAGTACCAACAAAATTTCTTTATGGAAACTCTAGACCCTAGCGTGTCTGAAAGTGGGGACTTTGAAGTGTAGTTAGGTTTAGACAAGGGCATGAGAGGGGGACCCTCATGGTGGGGTTGGTAACCATGTTCAAGGAGGAAGAGACCAGAGCCCTCTCCCTCTCTGCCCTGGAGGGCAAAGTGAGAAGATGGCCATCTGCGTGCAGGAGGAGGCCTCTGGTCAGGAACCGAGACCACTAGCACCTTGGATCTCCCAGCCTCCCAAACTGTGAGAGCTGGATGTTGGTAATTTACACCAACTGGTCTGTGGTAGAACAGAATACTAGCAGCTCACACTAACCAGGACACAGCAAGGCCCAAACATGGCCCCAGGCAAGCATGAGCCCTGAACCAACAGTGAAAGTGCAGGGGACAGATGTGGCCACAGAGAGGCAAGCCTCCGAAGGAAGCAAAGGTGCACAAACAGTGAGACATAAGAGCCTTTCTACTCGGGGAGCCCTCACGGACTCTGCCCTTAACGTGCTTGTGGGGGTTAGGCCAGAGTAGAAAACAGCCTTATTCTTGTTTTATTTGTGTGGAAACTCCTCTTCATCTCATGACTATAAAGTGTAATGTGTCTACTGTGGCCACTCCAGGCTTCTTGTCCTTGATGTCTGCACACATGTCTTCTTTATCCCTTTACTTTTAACCTTTCTTTACATTGAGAGTCTGTCTGTTGCAGGCACCAGATAGTTGACTGATGCTTCCTCCTCCATCCTGACCATCTATGGCTTTTACTTTATGTATTTAGACTATTAATGCTTAATGTAATTGTCACTGTGGTTCTGTTCAGTGCTATCATTTTATTGTATGCAATGTGTCTCTCTCATTTTTGTTGTGTGCTTTCCCGAGGCTTTTTACCTTATTTCAGTATTTTAAATATTCATTTTAATTTTTCTATTTTGTGTATGTGTGAACATCTTTGTATTGGTCTTTAGAATTCTAGGCTTCCTTCACTTTCCGTAACCTACTTAGAGATAACATCCTTCACCTCCTGTAAACATAGTGCAAACCTCACTCTCACGCATGGTCCTGCAACCACTCCATTGTCTTTCACTGTACGGACCTACTTTTACAGTGTAAATGACAACATATAATTTTTATCTGTAAACATTTATATTATAAAGAAATTAAGAAGAAAATGTATATATGTCCAGATATTTGTCATTTTAACACTCCCTTTCATTATTAAGGATCCAGGTTTTCCTCTGGTGTCCTTTCCCTTCCAAATACACTGTTAGCCTTTCCTACATTTAGTTTATGTTGGTAATTAATCTTATTTTCTTTTATCTGAAAATGTCTTTATTTTGCCTATATTCTTGACTTGTGGATTGACTGTTTCTGTTTTCTTCTTCCTATCAGCACTTTAAATATGTTACCCTACTCTTTTCTAGTCTACTGTCCTGCAGTTACTATGGTGTTCTTAGAAGTTCATGTCATTTTGGTCAGTTTGGTTCTGTATGTAAAGTGTCATTTTTCCTGGTTGCTTTTCTGATGGCCTCTTTGTCTTTTACTGAACAGATTATTCATGTGGCTAGGCAGGGTTTTCTTTGAATTTGTCCTGTTTTGTGTTTCTGGAGACTCTTGAATTTTTATTTTTACTATTTATTTATTTTACATTTTTAACTTGAATTTTTAAATTAATGTGTTTTACGACGTTTGAAACATTGGGAACATCATTGTGTCTTTACAATATTTTTCCTGCCACATTTTTACTCTCCTTTTGTTCTGAAGCTCATTAATTATTAATCCAGGCATTAAACCATTTGCTGTCATCCCACAGGTTTCTGAATCTCTGCTTCTTATTTTATTTTATTTTTTAAAGATTTTATTTATTTATTTCACAGAGAGAGAGACAGTGAGAGAGGGAACACAAGTAGACGGAGTGGGAAAGGGAGAAGCAGACTTCCTGAGGAGCAGGGAGCCTGATATGGACTCGATCCCAGGACTCCAGGATCACGACCTGAGCTGAAGGCAGATGCTTAACGACTGAGCCACCCAGGCACCCTGCTTCCTATTTTAATGTCCTGCGAGTTGTGTTGACCTGTGAGTCAGTCAGCTATTATGTCCATTTATTATTGGCCCAGCTGGGGAAATTTTTATTTCAATATTTAATTTTCAATCCTAAAATTTGGGTTTGGTTTTTTTTTTTTACCACTATTTTATTTCCCTGAAGAAGTTTTATATGTTTTTACAACTTATTTTGAGTGCATTTTCCTTTCTTTACTGAAACATATGGTAGAGTTTTAAAGGCTTGTTCTGATAATTCCAACATCCGGCGTCTGGTTGGCTTTTGTTGATTTTTCTTCTCTTTGAAAATGGATTACACTTTTGTTGTCATTGCGGTTGTGTGTCAGGTTATTTTGAATTATATCCTTAGAATTGTGGATATTATGTTGTGAAGACTCTGTGATCCATTTCCTTCTTTTGAAAAATGTTGATGTTTTTGTCTTAGCAGGCAGTTGACTAGACTTGCATGAAGCTTGGTCTTTCACACTATGTGGACAGAAGTCCATACCTCAGTTTCCCCATATAAGCCTTTGGGAAGCACTTATGGTTCAGAGATTAACCAGACAGGCGGGGTGTTCATGGGCAGAGTTTGGAGATTCTTCTCCAGCCCTGTCCCTCCAGCACGCCCCCATACTCTGGTAACCAGCCACAGCTGCCTGGGCTTCTTACTCTGGCTTTTCTTCTAGCTGCAAAACAGACTTTCTGTCAGAGTTTTAGCTACCTTCATCACACCCTGTGTGGCTTCTGCCTGCCTTCTGGGCAAAGACCAAAAAATAGAGCAGGAGAAGTCATTGCCATGCTAACTACTTCTCCACAGTTTGACTCCCTCCCCAGTAAACCTTTACTGTCTGGAATACTCAGATTTCTCCAGAATCTGTAGGTGTTATCTGGTGCAATGTTGATTTATCGGGAATTTTTATTTCCCTGCTGGAAGTAGAATTCCCCAACTTATGTTTTAGAAGTATCACTCTGTCTTTTCTGAGATTAGACTGACAAAGGAGATGATTGGAAGCCAAAGACAAGGGGAGGGCATTGAAGTGGGGTGGGCCAGGCAGCTCGGTGGTTTTGATCAGTGATAAAGAGGTACAGATACTTCTAGAATATGTTTGAAAGAATGAAACAATACTAATTGTTACCAGATTGAATTATTGTTGTGAGGAGGAGAGAATCAAGAATAACTGCACATTTTGGTCCTAAGTAACTGACTTCGTTAAGATACTATTGACTGAGATGAGGAAGACACCAAAAAGGGGTAGGTTTTCAGAGTTGGCACAGAATGAATTCAGATTTTAAGTATTGGTTATGCTATTAGATATCAAATTAGAGATAATAAGTGGAATAGTTAAATGTGTCTACCTTTCTAGAGAATTGTTCAATATACAAACCTCAAAATATTCAGCATTTTTGAATTATGACTACACAAATCTAATGCTGTAGAAAATTCAATGGGGGGGGATAATTTTGGCATTTCTCTTCATAGGCATCATGCATCGAGACTCATTACTATACTTCAGTGCTGCGTGAGCCCGTGCAAGGATGTGTTTATCATGACAGGATGGTTTACTTGAGTAAAATCACAGGACTTTGACCCATGTTTCCTAGGTTTTTATCCCCATTTGCAATCATTAGCTTGGTGACTATATGTAAGTGTCTTGGTGATCTACTTCTATCCCACAAACCACCCCAAAGCTTACTGGCTTCAAGCAACAAGCATTTTGTTATTTCTCATGCTTTGGTGTGTTGACTAAGGCTTAAATGGATTTCTTTTCCTGGTTGTGTTTGGGATACCTTACATAGGTTTAGCGAGATGGCAGTTGGAGCAAAAACATTAAAGATGGATTTATTCTCATCCAGTCCTTTGGTGGGAGAGCCTAAAATCTGGGCTCAGCAGAGGTTGTTTATGGGAAAACTGGGGTTTTCTCTCTCCAGATGGATTTTCACATGGTCTTCCCACATAGGATCTCTGGTAGCATAGCTGAGCCACTCACACGTGTGCCAATGCTCCCCTAAAATGCAAAAACAGAAGCTACTAGGTTTTCTTGGAGTTTTTTTTTTTTTTTTTTTTTTTTTTTTTTTTTTTTTAAAGATTTTATTTATTTGACAGACAGATCACAAGTAGGCAGAGAGGCAGGCAGAGAGAAAGGAAGGCAAGCAGGCTCCCTGCTGAGCAGAGAGCCCGATGCGGGGCTCGATCCCAGGACCCTGGGATCATGACCTGAGCCGAAGGCAGAGGCTTTAACCCACTGAGCCACCCAGGCGCCCCTTTCTTGGAGTTTATAACTGAACTGTTTTAGGGTCTGTTGAGATATCATATTGGTGAAAGTGAGTCACAGCATCTGCCCAGAATCAATACACACAGGGATCTAACAATGACCACATCAAGTTACTTAACCTCTGTGTATCTCAATGTACATTGAATTGAGAGTGTTCCTGTAAATATTACATAAGACTATAGTGAAAATCACAAGAACTAATTTCTGAAAAGTACAAAGATTAGGGTATGGCATGCATCTAAAACATGTTCATTGTGATTTATTTTATTTTTAACTATTCAAAAATATCATACTTTGTTCAGCTTGCTACTGGAGTATATTGTTTGCCATCTGACAATTTTTTTTGTGGTCCACAATGCACCTGTGTTATTGCATTTCCTTTGTTCATTATGTTTTATGTATGACTTCTGTCTATTCCCCAACTTAAAACTAATGAAAGGAAAGCTATTTGACATGACTGAAGGCATCGTATCCTCAAAACAAAAGACTGTTTGAAGGGGATTTCAGAAGAAAACTTCCAGATACATTTCTTTTTTCCTTTTTCTTTTTTTTTCCAAATACATTTCTTATATTATTTTTAACCTAATTGATTTATTCCATCATCCAAGCAACTTTTTGATAATGCTTTATTCAGCTGCATTCGGGACAGATTTTATCATAAAATGCCCTTGTGCATTTGTGGTTCTTGACTTCTTTTTTGTAGTAGGTCAGGAATTAATAGGGATCCTTCAGGCATCTACATTCAGATAAAAAACTGAGTAGATGGGAAAGGCCTCTAATGTTGGTCTCTTCTTAGTTCCTTCTGAGAGAACATCTGTGGACACTGAGGACATTTGTGGCAGTTGAAAATAGGGTACACATTTTCAGGTATGATAGGTATGATAGGCAGAGAGATGTGAAGGGTTAAATTCTTGGGAGGTGCCAGAGTAGATATGTGAAGATGTGAATTGCATGATGATAAAGATACTGCTCTGATGAAATTACTGTAAAGTTATGCCTTGGGTTGGTCACACTGCTGTTTTCTACACTCTCTGAAATGATGTGGCTCTTTAAAATACGAAGGCCCTAGCTCATGACCGGCCCCTAGCTAGGCCTGTTTGGTCACCAAAGGGTACACGGGTATTGGGGAATGTGTGCAGCTGTGGAGAGATTATGAATGGACTCACTGAGGGACTATGTGACTATGGTAATAGCTGGGGAAGCTGGGGCACAATACCTAGACTGGGGGGCTTGAACAACAGGTGTTTATTGCTCAAGTTCCAGAGGTGTTTATTGCTCAAGTTCCAGAGGCCTGGACATCTGAGATCAGAGTACCAGCATGGTCAAGGTCTAGGGAGAGCTCTCTTCCTAGCAGCCTTCTGAGTGTGTTGTCACATGGCAGAGGGCAGAAGGAGAGGCAGCATGTTTTCTGGTATCTTCTCATAAGGACATTAATTCCACCATGTGGCTCCATCTCCTGACCTCATTACCTCATGTTGTGATTTTGTTTAGTTAACATTTGTTAAATAGAACCCTGGTGTATTGGACAGTGAGCCATGGTTCAAAAAAAAAAAAAAAAAGAAAGAAAGAAAACAAGATAACTGAAATAGAGAAGTTTATTACTCGTACTCCTGGAGGGCCATGTGGGGAGGTCAAGGCAGGTTGCAGGAGAGAGAGAACACAGCAGGACATGGGTACTTGCCTATGTTGGAATTCCTAGGCCCCAGCCAGACTGGTCAAGTCAAACCCGAAAGAGTGGGGTTTTGATGAGCTTCATGGTGGTCTTATGTAAGGGAGTAGCCCCAGGAGGAGGGGGAGAATGCTTATCACATTGGTGGTTGGTGGAGTCATAGCAGGGACTTACATTCATCTGTCACTCTGTGGGTTCATATCTAGGTCATGAGCTTAGTGGAGCTCCAGTGACAGTTCAAAGTCACCCAAAAGGCATGTGGATGCCACGATGTTATGGAGCAGTTTAGCTAAACTTTTAACACCTGGCAAAGGCTGGTCTCTGAATACCATTACACTGGGGCTTAGGGCTTCAACAGATGAGCTCTTGAAGGAACACAGTTCAGTCCATAGTAAGTGCTTATTACATGAGATACTTACTATTTAAAAAAAAAAATTCAAATGAATCAACTTTAAAGATCTTCCTGGTTTTATCCAACGATTCTTGAGTTGAACAGCATCCAATCTAGCAGACAGATAGGAACTTGGAGGAGCTGTTCAAAATTAAAGACTTTTATAGACAGATGGGAACAGAAACAAGGCAATTATATGAGGCAAAACAGCAGGTTGGTGATTGAAGGGTCACTTTGCTTCTAGGGCATGGCAGGGGTCTGACTAACACTTGTCGGCCAACTCCTGATTGACCGATTTAAGATCCCATTTCTGGGACAGTCAAAATCAAAATGAAATCTTGGGCTCAGCGTAAGTGACTCTACTTCGGTCTGCTACCTCGTTTCTAACAACATAGACCGAAGGCTGTATTTCCCTCATTGACTATTTGGAAGGCAGTAAAGAGATTTATTCTTTATGCTTCTTACAAGGAGACATTCAGGGATATTTGAGGGATAAAAAGGAAAAAGATCCAAGTGCACATACCCCAGTGGCTTACTGTAGATCGTGTTCCTAATCATGGTCTAATCACCATAGCAACCATCAGTGGTGGTCTTAAAGCTCAGAAAAAAAGAAAAGAACAGAAAAGAAAGGAAAAGAAATCCAGAGACAAATGGTTGGCTGGTTTTCCTTTCATAAGAAAAATATTAAGTCCCTGAAGATGGGATTTATACTTTGACTAGTAGGAGATAAAGTAGTAAATATCAGAGGCACAGAGACTGAGAAGCACGGTGGCAACCACTTCTTCTGCAGATGGCACAAGTCATGGCTGCGCATCAGTCACCACATGCAAATGGGGTCGTGGTGCCAATCCTTCTGCGCAAATCTTCGGCACAATCAGCGCACTGTGGCGGTTTTGTTCACCGCTAAAGGAACCACAGCGGGCTCCCCAGATGGGTCACTTTCTCCAGGATTGGCTCCTCTGTGCCCCGTGCAAGTTTCTTCCTCTGGCATCAACGTGCTGCCATGGAGCCAACAAGGCACCTGCACTCAACCAGGACCCCGTTTGGGCAGGTGCTCCATGTGTTTGGGAAGCGTTTGGAACTGCCGTTGCCTGAAATGATACGGTCAAAAAAGAAAGGCTTTTATGACACCAAATCTCTGCTTTTACTTACTACCCTGTATAAATGAATTAATTAAAAGGAGGCAGTTCATATTTGACTCAGTAGGTCATTAACACATCTCAACAGAAGAATTTTATCTCTCAGCGGAAAAGAGAGCCAATATCTTCTTACCGAATACTTAATCATGACGGTTAACTTCGTGTGTTACCTTGCGTGCTGAGGAATGCTCAGGGAGCTGGGAACATGTGATTTCTGTGTTTGTGAAGGTGTCTCTGAGAGAGACGTCAGAATCACTCCTCATCCCATCTGAGGAGGGCTTGAGTAGACTTGCTTAAGCTCCCTCCTGCATCTCTTCCGCTCTTGAACACCAGTGCTCCTACTGTGGGGCCTTTGAACCCAGCCTGGGACTTAACACTCTCCCCACCCACCGCCAGTTCTCAGGCGTCAGACTGGGATTGAATTGTGTGGTGGCATTTCTGGCTCTCCAGCTCCCAGACACTAGACGGCAGCCTTCTCAGCCTCCTTAAGCACCAGAGTCAATATTATACTCAATCTTCCCTTAGACACATCTGCATTTATGTCTATATTATATATCCTATTGGTTTGGTGTCTCTGGAGAACTTGGATTCATACACTTATGGAGCTTCCTGTAATTGAGTTATGAGAACCTTTTCCAATTATTATTCAAAACTCTCTGATTACATTTTGATTCTTAAAAAATAATCTCCAAAATCTTCCCTTCAACTCATGCTTCCTTGCCATCTTGCCTTTCTGCTTGCCTTCAGGGTATGGATTTAGGAGGGTTGAATGGTTCTGAGTGATGGGTAAGGAGTGAAAAGAAGACCTGATTTTTTTTTTTGTTTTGAGTGGGAGGTTCCTCTCACAAGCATAGCACACGCATGCACACACACACAAGGTTTTTTAGAGAGCACACCCAATTATTTTATATACTTTGCTATTATCACTAGATCTAGTAGAGTTTGCTGGACTAAGCCACTATTTATCTACAATCTAATTGTATTTATTAGAATTCATTTAAAATGTGTGGGAGAACACTGCTGCTCTTCAAATCATAAGCATAGTTGGTGAATATCAGTGATCAGAGTTGGATACCAATAATTCATCCATCCGCATGTCTTCTTTTCATTCCAGACCCAAACTAACTGTTTTCCTTTTATTTAGTTATATTCCAAACCAAGACCATTTTGATCCCATTATGATTCAAATGAATTTGGGCAATTTAGGACAAGGTCCAGAAATATAACTTGGAAGATAAGACCACCTTATATAAAGCACACTCATGCTATTCAATAACTCTACATTTTCTCTCCATGCTTAATGGAATTAAAAAGTAATTACTTACTCATTTTCGGGCATTGCTTAATAGGCTATGGAGTGCATGGGAGCAGGGACTTTGTCTCTTTGATTCCTTGCAACATTTTGAGAATCTAGTAGAGAGCTTGGGTCATCCTCAGTACTTAATACACATTAATGACTAACCTATTGTCTGATGGAATCTGTGCAGGATAGACTCAAGCAAGGTCCTGGGGTCCTGTGGTGACTCTTTGCTAACGGCGTGAGTAGGCAAGGACTAGCCTTCTAGGTGGATCTTGGTGGCGTAGTCTGAGCAGTAGCCTATGGAAGATGCCCGTGCAATTTCCACTGCTTCTTCTCTGCAACTGGGATAAAACTAGCATAAATAGAATTAGAACCAAATCTATTTTTAAACATCTAGTCAAATAACGAAAATAGATAATGATCATCGATGGACACTAATATCACAAAAAAATGAAACAACCATATAATAGTTAACATCTTGAGTGATACCTACAGCATCAGAATGACACAGTATACCAAAAAGAAAGGGAGAGAGGGAGGCAGGCAGGAAGGACAGGCGGATGGAAGGAAGGAATGTAAGTAACTACCAGTTCAGAAAAAATACAAGGATGGGAGAACATATAAAACTATATCACTCAGGGGTGTAACTACCAAAATCCAGAATGTGGGAACATTACAGCAAAGATGACCCAGGATCTTTAATAAATGAGTTAAAACAGAAAAAAAGAGGGAGAAAAACACACGTGAAAGAGCTTTCTGGGATGTAGGCAGATGCTCACGCATGGACTTTCTTTGGACATAATTAGGAAAATCTGAACTCTGGAAGGTATCTGATGGTATTAATTACTTATATTTTATTTTTAGTTTTAAAATATTATTGAATTTATGTTTTTGAAATGAGTCCTTTCCTTTAAAAATAAGCACATAAATATGCAAAGATGAACTGTTATCATTTGTAGAATTTACTTCAAAACAATCCAGGTTAGAAACATAAAACAAGACTGGATTTTTTTTTTTTTCGGTAGCTTGGTACTGACTATATAGGAATTCATTGTCCTACTTGCCTAGTTTTGTTTATGTTTGAAGTTTTTTCCATGGGGGGGGAACAAAATATTAAAACTGAAATTGTCAGCATTACCTTTAGGGGGAAAAGTGTAGTAGGAGCCTAGCTGTGTAAGAAAGAGTCATAAATATATATTTATTGTATGGGCTTCATGAATAACGATTTTGGAAATGGGCAAGTTTCTTCATTATTAAAATAAATAACAGCTCTGGAGATCTTCATGTGTTGCCAGAAAATTGAAATTAATTAAATCTAAGCCTCCGCATGTAACATCCAGTTTACAGAAAACACGGGGGCAGGGAACGGTCTAAATAGCAGCCTAAGTATCCCTCAGCAGAGTCCACAGCGAGAGGACCGCTGTCAAATAGAAGTTAGTAAATGCCGTGGTTGTGGGGGAGAAACAGCCATCAAATACAACATGTAAATACTGTTCAATCCGTTCAGATACTCTTCTCATCTCTGGGGGGGTGGGGGGGAAGGAAAGGAAGGAAGCTTGCAGACTATTGTTTTCATTCTGACTATAATCATTCTAACCTTTAATTACCTTGTTTTTCCCTAAACAGAGACATATTTATAATCAATTTTTTACCTACTGAGCACTCTTTCAGTGAGCCACTTAACGCTCAGTACTGACCACCATCCAATTAGGGCAGGAAGTTTCCCCCAGGGGAGTAATATGCAGCATTTTAATAATAAACGTCCTTGTCCATTGCCCAGGAGAACACAGGGATTTTCTCTCCTGCAACATCCCCAGTTCTCTGGGAAACGCCTGGCACTTGGTGCTTCGTAAATATTTGTCGAACTGCTGCATACATTGAAAAATAAATGAATCATCTCAAATGAGAAAAATAAATGAAATCATCTCAAATGAGCCTTAGTGCTTTCTCATAAGACTCCTCTGTCTTCATGCCACAGATCGGTGTGACAAATGCTCCAAAGATGTCTAACCCCGGGGAAGGGTGTGAGGGGTGTCGGTGCATCATACGCTAAGGCGGATGCCCTGCGTACAAGCAAACGCTGGGCGGTAACGAGCAGTCACTGCCGGGACTCGGGAGAGATGGGGGGTACTCCCAGCAAGCTCTCTCCTTGGGTTTCCTCCCTGTTTGGACGAGTGCAGTTCTAGCTTTATGGAAATAGGACAGAGTAAAGTGAGAAGCTAACGGTAGTTAAATGGCTCAAAGATCTGGCATAAGACACAGTTGGAGAGCCCAAGTAGTCGGTAGGAATAAAACACATTCTGTGTGTTGACCTCGTACTATGTGCATGAGAAGTTCTGCTGTGTTGTTCTTGTAGAGTTTGCCAAGAGTTGTATATGCTAGGGAAGTACATTGCCATGGAGATGAGTTCTGGGTTCTGAGTCTCACCTCTGCCATCGTCTCCCTATGTCCCCATGCACTGAGCATGCCTCCTCTCCCAGCCAGAGGTCCTCACTGTCAGCAAACAGAAGGTTGATGGAAGTGATACCCCAGGATTCATGGAGTCCTCTATACTGTAAAACCCATTCTCCTGAAAATGACACTTACGTCTGTCAGTGAACATACAAAACTTCTTGCCTTTTAAAAGCTTTTTAAAGTACTTGGTCCACAGAAAAGAAAGTAGGTTTTTCCCAGCAAAGTTGAACTTTTGAAGATCACATGGAATATGGAGAACATTAAGCATCAGTATCCTGTTGTGTCTCCAGCAGTAAAAGCAACATGCATTTCTTCGTACAGTAAAAATTATGAAAGACCAAAAGCACCCCTTTCAAATCAGATGCAAAGCTGAGTTGGCTTTTCTTAAGCCTTTTGAAGCCAATAGCATTGTTTTGATATGGAGGAATCATGAAAGAAGATGAAGACGACAATGGGCGAGAGTTGCGCTCTTCATCTTATTGTTAATAAGCAACAACCTGTTTATTAAAACTCCCTTCCTGTTTAATCTGGTATAAGTGGCTTTAAAATATGACTTTGCCAGATACAGCTTTCAGAATGTTTAATTGCTGTCTTGAAATTAACATGTCAGTAACACTAAATGAGTTTTTCTAATGCTCAGCGGTCCTTAGGAGCTGACTGATGGAATAGTAAGCATTTGAAGTTGTGTGATGCAGTCCCATTGGTCTGATCACTCCTGCTCTGGGAAGATAAATACCCGACCCAGATGACCTTATGCAGCTTATTGCTGACTTCCTGACTTCAGTGCTATTCCCTAGAAGAAACCAGCAAAACACCACTTGAGTTTAAAAGAGATGATTGTAAATTAACCTTGAAAGAGCTGAATTAAATGAAATGGCATAATCACTAGCAAAGTTTCAACTCATGCATTATTGGCTCTGAAATCATTAAAGATAGTTGTGATTCAAAAAAAAAGTCGCAACATAGATACATATGGAGAAAATTAGCTTTTTATTGGATCCTTATAATCATTTACTCTCTGATGCAAAAGTTTACTAGAAAGAAAAACATATTTGTTTCATGGCTCCTTAAAAAATGTATTTCTAGATTTAGGGCGATAAATCTTTTGAATACTAACTCATCGTAAATCCACATTTGCTTACACTATTCTCCATGAACTAAAAAATCAAGGTTAGGGCAAGAAATTTTTGCAAGTTTCTTACTCTGAATTCCAAAATTAAAGATTTAGGGAATAAGTTAGTGATCATTATATCAAGCTAACTCATTTCAGATATGGAAAGTAAAGGGTTAATGTGGATAAGTGAGTTGTCTACAGTTGTATATACTTAAGTACTAATGTTTTTAGACTTGGCAAAAAAAAAATCTAACTTTAAAGAAGTGCAGTGTTTATTCTGGTGTTATATTCCCCCCAACCAGACAACTTATTCTGATATCAGTTCATCATCTTCCAGACAATTATCATTTCATTGCCTGTTCCTGAAGCGTTGTGGTTTTCTGCACGGACCTGGGACTCTCCAGGCTTTGGTGGTGTCATGTGCTAGCTACATGACATTGGCCAACTCACCTAAGTTCTCTGTGACTCATTTCCCTCTTCTGCTCAATGGAAATAATAACAGACTTGAGAATTAAACAGATTAATGTATACAGAGCATTTAATAGAGAGCCTGGAAAGTGACAGGTGTTTAGAAGTTTAATGGTATCATGATCATGCTATGGTTATGATCATCATCACCAATTTTTACTTATGAGTTACCAAATAAAGCCTCCACAGACACTATCTTCCTTTAAAATATGCTTTTAAAAATTCTATGCCTCTCAGTTTGACTGATGTCAATATGATCCTCCCAGTTAGGGGGTCATTAATATTTCCTGCCTTTTCCCAAACCTTGCCTTCTGCTTCACTAGCTAATTGAATGAACAGATATTGCTGACAGTAAATTCCTAAATCTGCACTGTCTACTCATTTCTTTCCATCTTCAGTTCCACAGTTATAATTGAGGTTCCCACTGTTACCTAGCCGTATTTTTCTAAAAGTTCCCAATTTAGTTACAGATTTCCTATGTTACCCACTGAAATCACTCTCCATTACATTTCTGGAGACGTTCACCAAAAATGGGAAGTGACCCTTTCGCTTCCCTGCTTGAAACCCTCCAATATCCTCTCTTTACTTACAGACCATAGTCCACATTCCTCAGGATAATTTCCCCTAGTTTTCCACAGTGACATTATCATTCAAATGGTAAGGAAATATTTTTAGCTTCAAGAACACTTTATATACACCCATGCTTTTGTAACACTGTTGCTTTTTCCTGAAATGGTTTTCCTCTTCTTTTGTCTACAAATGCATTTACCATCAATATCCTCCTCAGATGATTCCTCTTCTGTGCTATACCAACACCCACCAATCAGTGTTCAAGATAAACTTCTCATTCTTAGGTAGTATTTATGTCTCCCATGTTATCCCTACTCTTCTATTATAATATACTTCAATATTTGTTTATAAATCTGGCGTTCTTCATGTTAAAGAAAAAAATATATGTTGACCCATGTTACAATGGTAAGGAAGACTTTACTCAGAACTATTGAAACAGGGGAGAGAAATAGGGCTCAACTCTGAATACAGCAACACGGTTGGGAATTTAAAGCCAATGAGTGGAGCTTGAGGGTGAGTGGGGTGCAGGGTGGGGTCAGTGAATTCTTAAGAGGAGACACTGAGGATAGGAGAATTTTGGTAAAACAACTTAAAGGGATTTTCGCTGAAGATGGCCCAAAGTGGTCACATATCAAAGGTGGAGAATGAAGAATTTGACCAGTTTTTAAGGGTGATCAGATACCAAGGGTGGGGGTACACTTGCTAAAACTGGGCTATATAGACCAAAAGACAGGATGGAGGCCATGCTTGAGACCTGTTAAAAAAGAGGGCTCAGAGGAGCCTATTCAAAATTTGGTCAAGGAGAAAATATGGCAGCTTTACACTGCGATTTCCTTTAAGGACAGAGTGTGTCCTTTCTCTATTTATATTACACACCTTAACACAGTGGTTGATAAACTATAGGCGCTTAATAAATGAACTGAACCTCTTCAGATAAGGTCAACATTTGGAATCGCAGCCATTTTGAAGGCCAGTAGAAGAGCGTAGAGAATCTATAAAATAAGGGAATGCCTTCCAATCATATATCAGGTTGACTTCAAGTTTAAGGACACATCACAGTTCCTCTGCTTCCTCTTGTTTGCTTGCTTGTTTGTTCTTGGCCAGATGTGACCCTTTAAAAGAAATCACTGTTTGCAGTATACTGTAACAGTATACTACATTCTAGATTAACTGCACGTTTGTGCCAGTTCAATCTTCATTGTGCACTTGAGACCACGGTAAAATTGATATTAACCTTTCTATCTGATATTAATTTCCTTTCTGACCAGATAATTTTGCTCCAAGCATAATATGCTCTAGTTCCATCCATGTCATTGCAAATGGCAAGATTTCCTTTCTTTTGATGGCTGCATAGTATTCCATAATATATATATATATATATATATATATATATATATATATATATATATGTATATATATGCCAGCCACATCTTTACCCATTCATCTGTTGATGGACATCTAGGCTTTTTCCATAGTTTGGCTATTATGGACATTACTTCTATAAACATTCAGGTGCACATGCCCCTTAGGATCACTATATTTCTATCTTTAGGGCAAATACCCAGTAGTGCCATTGCTGGGTCATAGGGTAACTCTATTTTCAACTTTTTGAGGAACTTCCATGCTATTTTCCAGAGTGGCTGCACCAGCTTGCATTCCCACTAATAGCATAGGAAGGTTCCCCTTTTTCCACATCCTCTCCAACATCCGTCGTTTCCTGACTTGTTAATTTTAGCCATTTTGACTGATATGAGGTGGTATCTCATTGTGGTTTTGATTTGTATTTCCCTGATGCCAAGTGACGTTGAGCACTTTTTTCTCCCCTTGTGGTCCAGTAGTTATTTGTCTCTCTTTTGCTCTGCTTCTTTATTCTCTGTCATTTGGTCTTCTATATCTCTAATTCTCTCTTCTGCCTCATTTATCCTAGCAGTAAGAGCCTCCATTTTTTATTACATCTCATTAATAGCTTTTTTTATTTCAACTTGGTTAGATTTTAGTTCTTTTATTTCTCCAGAAAGGGATTTTATTTCTCCAGACAGGGATTCTCTAATATCTTCCATGCCTTTTTTGAGCCCAGCTAGCACCTTGATAATCATCATTCTGAACTCTAGTTCTGACATATTACCAATGTCCATAATGATTAGGTCCCTACCCATCAGTACCGCTTGTTCTTTTTTTTTTTTTTTTTTTGTGGTGAGCTTTTCTGCCCTGTCATTTTATCCAGATAAGAATATATGAGCAAGAGAATTAAATACTAAAAAGGTGGCAAAGACCCCAGAAAAATATATGCTAACCAATCAGAAGATACCCAAAACTGGGGGGAGAAGAAAGGGGAAAAAATAAAAATTGAAAATTAAAAAAATTACTTGGGTATAGAACAGAAGCACCCACTTGATTTTGGGTGTATTCTGGTCTCTTAGGAGAAGCTACCTCCCAAAATTTTAAAGAAAGAAAAACTTAAATATATATACAAAATAAGGGTAAATACAATGAAGGGATGAATATGACTGTAAAGATGAAAATTAAGAAAAGATTCTAAAAAAGGAATTGATAAGATAAGTTGGTTAGAAAAAGAAAAAAAAAAGAGGAGAGAGAGTGATCAGACTGGAGACTAGAAAAGTCATGTTCTAAATTTAGGGTATTTTTGATGTATTAGAAAAAAATGTATCTCAAAATTTTAAAGGAAAAAAAACCCATCTGTATACAAAAAAATAGGGTTAAATACAAGGAAGGGATAAAATTATGACTATAACAATGAAAATTTAAAAATATTTTTAAAAAAGCTATTGTTAAGATAAAATAGTTTAAAAATGTTAAAAGAGGGGAAGTTAAGAAATAGATTAAGAAAAAAATAAGATTAAAAAAAATTTTTTTTGCAAGACTAAAGGATCATGGGGAAAAAGCCATGAATTCTATGCATTGCTTTCCCCCGCTCTGGAGTGCCACGGTTCTCGTTGATGTGTGAACTTGGCCTTAGCTGGATGTTCTTGCTGCTCTTCTTGGGGAGGGGCCTGTTACCATGATTCTCAAATGTCTTTGCCCAAGGCAGAATGGCACCTCCTTTGCCAGAGGCCAGGCTAAGTAATCTGCTAGGGTTCACTCTCTGGAGCAAACTGTCCCAGTCGTGGCCTGGAGGAGCTGAGAGCTCGGGGCCACACTCCTCAGTTTACCCTTGGAGAAGAGCGGTCAATCCCTCCCATCTCCCTGGTCTCTGGCCGTACTCTGAGCTCACCCGGCCTGTGACCGAGCATTTCTGTCTCTGGTGCATGGCCCTGTTTGGTGTCTCCAAACCCAGCAGATTCCTGCCATGTGCTTCTGCAACACTCCTCCCAGAGAAGGAAGGAGGGGTCTCCACGGATCTGTCACTTGTGAGACCCCTGCTTGAAGGGTCCTGACCTGACTGTGCCATGGATCACGGTTTAAGGTAACCCCGAGCTGAGAACTCACTGCTCGGCTCCATCTCTACAGCTGGCTTCCCTGCCCTGATACCTGGGAGCTCTGCCACCCTCAGACACCCCTGGTCTTTCCGCTACCCCAAGGGCCTGAGACCACAGAGTACCCACGAGGGCTCCACCCCCGCTTAGCCTCTGAAGCAATGTCCCTCAGTGGAGCAGAGTTCTAAATTTTGTTTTCCACTGTCCCAGTGCTTGCCAAGAGCGGGTCCCTCCCCCCGAGGTCTGTTTTCCTCTGGCTTCGGATTCACTTCTCCGCATGTCCTACCTTCCAGAAAGTGGTGGATTTTCTATTCCTAGAATTGCTTCTCTTCTCTTCAATCTCCTGTTGAGTTTGTAGGTGTTTGGAATGTTTGATAACTATCTAGCTGAACTCCTGGGACGTGATGATATTTCAGTCTGCTACTCCTCCACCATCTTGCTTCCTCCTCCTCCTATTTTGGTTATTTTTGTCCTAACGTCCTCTTTAATATCACTAAGCTACATGAGTTTTCTCTCTTTAGTATTTGAAGAGAGTATCTTTTTCCATTCTTCAATTTTGAAGTCTGTGTTTTCATATTTAAAGTTTGATTCTTGTATCATAGTGGTGTTTTCCCCCTATTTGGTCTGATAATCCTTCTCTTTCAAGTGGTGTAACAGTCTTTTATCATTTAGTGTAATTTCTAACATACTTGGATTAAAATCCATTTAAATTTTTTCTTTATTTTTTACCTCTTTTTTGTTTCTTTTCGCCCCTTTGGATTAAGATATTATTTTAACACTGTTAAATTAATTCTCCTATTAAATGGTCACATATTCTTTTTTAAACAATTGTTTTGGTTTTGGGGTGCCTGGGTGACTCAGTCAGTTAAGTGTCTGCCTTTGGCTAGGGTCATGTCACAGGGTCCTGGGATTGAGTCCCACTTCGGGCTCCCTCCTCAGTGGGGAGTCTGCTTCTCCCTCTCATCCCGGCTTGTGCTGTCACTGTCTCTGTCTCCCTCTCTCAAATAAATAGATAAAATCTTTAAAAATAAATAAGTAAACTATTGTTTTAGTGTTTCCTCTAAAGGTAACAACAAACATATTAACTTATTGGGGCACCTGGGTGGCTCAGTGGGTTAAAGCCTCTGCCTTCGGCTCAGGTCATGATCCCGGGGGCCTGGGATCGAGCCCCACATCGGGCTCTCTGCTCGGCAGGGAGCCTGCCTTCCCTTCCTCTCTCTCCGCCTGTCTCTCTGCCTACTTGTGATCTCTGTCTGTCAAATAAATAAATAAAATCTTAAAAAAAAAACATATTAACTTACTAAATTTGCTATAAACAAGTACTTTTACCATGTCTCAGATGATGGAAGGATCTTACAGTATTTTAAGTGCATTTGCTGCAACTTCATCTATTTGCCATTGTTGTCTTGTACTTAAATTCCACATAGATTTGAAATCTCATAAGACATTGTCAGCATTTTGTATAATCAGTATCATTTAGATATACCCACATATTTATTCTTCTTTTCATTAATTTCTGCATTTCTGTGTTTTTGTCTAGTATTATTTTCATTTTGCCTGAACAACTCCTTGTAGTATACTTCTTAGTGGAGGACCACCATTAGAGAAGTCGCTCATTGCATGCCTCCCTGATATGCATTCCAGCATTATCAAAATCATCATAATATTTTTTAAAGTATCACCAAAAGTAACTCCGACTTTAGATTTTTTCCTTAATTTTACATCTGTTAATGAGATCAAGTGATTTATGCTGGGTTATGAACCAATAATACCATCTTTTTTTTCTCAGCCAAGGAGTCTATGAATTATTTTTTTAAATATCAGGAACAGTTCAATGGAAAGAGAGAGTAGAATTTTGTCATTAGCTCCAAAGGAAGAGACCATAGAGATATACACATTTAGTGCTTGCTTGAAATAGAATCTCACACTAAAATTATGTCCATCTTTATTTCAGCCCATTAAAGATGTCCCTTTATTGTCGGTCTTGCATGGTTTGTGATGAGGTGGGGAGGTATACAGTGATAATAATCTTTTTTCTTTTTTTGTCTTTTTTTTCCTGAAGTTGGAACATCACATGCCTATGTATGGATGCAGAAGGTATGGAACATTTTATGTGTGTGTATTTGTTTGTAGTAATTTTGAGATGTCTTTGTGGAAAAGTGCTTGTGATATTTGGGGAATTAAGTGCTTTAGATGAAAATCCTTTTACTTCTGCTCTTTTACACACACAAAAAAACACAATACATATTCTTTTTTTTAACTATTAATGTATTTAGGAGATTTTTATGAGCCATTACACAAAGACCCTCATTAAAAATTCTTCTCATATTATTTTATTTTGTGGGTATTGCTGAGAGCTGCAACGTCCACGAGAGTTGTCATTCACTGTGTATCTGCTACACACTGGCCTCGGTGTTAACAGGTTAAATCTTGAAGTTACCATATGGGGTCGTTATTGTCTCATTTTTTAAGTAAAATTGAGGCATGCATAGGTTTGGTATTTGCCAGTAAGGGGTGTAACAAGATTTGAATCCATAGTCCATGTCACTGCAGAGTCCCTGCTGTCCATCAGGGAAGTTAGAAATAAATGTGTATTGATTTGAATAAGTATTATGTATTGTTGTGGATAGTAGAATCTTGTTCAGTTTCCTTTTGGGAAAAAAATACTGTTAACTCAGAGCTTACTTGGAAAACATCAACAAAAGATCCCATGTCGTTTGTGGAATGAAACTATGAGAGCTGAATTCTAGAACTGGTTGTTTTTTATTAATTTATTTTTTCTGATGCCTCTCACAGTAGAAGAGGAAATTGCCTCACATCTGTTAATTGGGATTTTTAGATGGAAAACCTAGGGCTTGTAAAACAGCTCATTCTGCTTGGTGCAAAATAAAGATTATATTTTGTGAATAGTTTCGTTATACTTGCTCTGAGATTTTCAATATTAATAGCATGATATTGTCGGTATTATGATTGGAATAATACATTTTTATAGTAAAAACAGGTTCCTGTTACAAAACAATTAAAACTTGGAGGAGGATACATTGAGTCTTATATAACCGATTGTTTTGTTTTAAATCAAGTAAGAGATATAACTTACAAAAATCTTTTTTTCATTAAATTTGGTCCTAGAATATTTATGTGTGGGTTGATACAACTGAACACCAAAAGGAAGTGATTTTTGAAGCTGTTCTGCCATCTGATGTACATTTACAATGTATCTCTAAAGTCGGTGACTTTTCACTGCAGAAAGTCATGACATTTGTGTTCATGTGCAATACATTTTGTTTGAGACTTGGCGGCAGAGAGTCTCTGTGCTTTGCATGTGGTACCACAGCAGCTTGACGGGAGTTAGAGTAGAACAGGGCTTTTGGGGGCAACTCAATTGAGATAAGAGGGGCAGAATGAGGACAAATGTTTGAATTACTGACACCATTATAACAAAATTCACAATGTCAGCATGTCCTAAACCAAACTGAAAGAGAGCTGTGAAGGATGAGAACCGTGATGGTTATTTTTATGTGCCAGCTCAATGGACCACGGGGTCCAAATGTGTATTTGACTGTTACTCTGTGTTATCTGTCAGGTTGTCTCTGAACGAGATGAATGCTTGAGTATTTTACTGAGTAGGCTGAGTGCAGCAGATTGTCCTCCCTAAGGTGGGTGAGCCTTGTCCAAGCAGTTGAAGGCCTGAACTGGATACAGAGGCTGCCCTTTCCCCAGAAAGAGGGAACTCCTGTCTGTCTTCAAGCTGGACATTAGTTATACTCCTATCCTCAGACCCAGCTGAAACACCAGCTCTCTGGGTCTCAAGGTTGCTGGCTGTCCTGGTTCTCAGGCTTCCACTCAGACTAGATTGCATTGTTGGCTCTCCCAGTGCCTCGCTTACCAACCTCAGATCTTGGGATTTGCTTCCATAATCATGTTGAGCCAGTTCCTTATCATAAATCTCTACTTCTCTCCCCCCTTTGCCTTTCTACAGATATATAGAGATACAGATGGATAGATCTAGAAACATATTGCCCTTCTATCATTTGTTTCTCTGCAGAACCCTAATAACTGTATTTAAAAAAAAAAAAAAAGAAGAAGAAGAAGAAGAAGAAGAAAGAAAACAGTTGAGGGCAATTCCTGTGGAGTGTAACCAGATATCTGAAGAGCTCTTGGAGAAACAAAACAAAACAAAAACCCCAAAACTAGGCTTTTGCCATATTGCCATTACCCTCGTAGGCCAGCATTATCAATATAATTCTGGATTTAACTTCTTGTTTAAGAATGGAGTCTTTAATTTTCAAGTGTTTTAATAACCATTTATTTATATATATATTTAATTTAATTAAGTACATTTTTGGCGTGTGTGTATGTGTCTGTATATATATTATTTTTAAAAAATCAGTGCATGGATTATTCCCTGACATGAAGTATTTCTCCAGATACTTTTGTTCCCTTCTCCCATATAATCCTTTAGAGAAGTCACAACATAAGAGTGCTATCAATAAAAAAGCAATTGGTATTTTAAGCCATATCACATAAAAGTATCTTCTTCGACCTGAAGGGTCTACCCCTGCCTTCCTAAGGTCTCAGGAGTATCACCTCCTGTTGCCCCTGGGGCTAAGTCCCCCCGTGTGCCACAGGCCCAGCTCCCACTGACACAGGACTGAATGCTGAGTGTCCTTCTCCCTCGGTTTCCTGACCTGCTCTCTGTAATCACCAGAGAATTACACCGGGTAGAGAAACTTCAGTTCTTTCTGAAGACAGTGGCTGCATCAGGTGTATTTGTTTACTTATTTAATTTTTTTTAACCATTTTTAAAAAAGATTTTATTCATTTATTTATTTGACAGAGAGAGAGAGACAGAGAGAGAGAGCGAGCCAGGGAGAGAGGGAACACAAGCCAGGGGAGTGGGAGGGGGAGAAGCAGGCTTCCTGCCAAGCAGGGAACCTGACAAGGGGCTTGATTCCAGGACACGGGAATCATGACCTGAGCCGGAGGCAGACACTAAATGGCTGAGCTACCCAGGCACCCCCCATTTTACCACTTTTTAAATGTGCATCAGGTGTATTTAATTGACTACAATTACTGTTGTTTTAACCTGAGATAGGAGGTTATAAATTCCAGACGTCCACCGGTACTACCATGTACCCCATACAAAGGCAGGAGAGATGCAGGTCCGCAGGACAGTCAGTCAGGTTGACCGGTTGTGTTGTGGTTATGGGAGTCCTTACACCCCCAGGACCAAAGAAAACCAATGTTCTGTCTTGCTCACACCACCCACGTATCGTCAGCTGGTTAGAGGGCCTCCTCCCTGTTTTCCTCATTCTGAGAAGAAGGCAGATGAAATCCTCCAGGTGCCTAGACAGAGAAAAAGGGAACCTGTTGTCCTGGCTCCTAAAACCTCCCCCAGAAGAGGCGGTAGCCCTTTCCGCTCCCGCTCTTTTGGCCGCAGAGAATCCTGTGGCCGCTTCACTTGAATCAGGACAATATTTGTTCACAAGTATTTTCCAATGACTACTGAAGTTATGTACATATTTGTTCCCTTTCCAGATGTCTTTTCCGAGTATTAATGACTTTGGATAGTAATTTATACTCTAATTCCGTGGCAATGATCAGTGCTGTGCACATGGTAATAGCCTTGCTGGAGGAGAATCTGGAGTCTCTGCCAATTACTACGAATATCTATTTTAGGTACCAAAATCTTCACTAGAGTTCCCCTTGGAGTTATCCTTGTTTTGGTTCTGATTTTTAAAATGTGTAAAGGGCCAGTCTGATGTGGGATTTTAATGATAAGGATATATTAGTTGTGGAACACAGAGTCTCTGAAGAGACTCGTGAGCAGTTTGCTGAACCAGTCATAATTGTGGAAGACGCATCGAGCTAAATCTGATGACAGTCTCCTCCTGCTTCGTTTCACACCCAGAGCCAACCTCAGTGAGGAACGGCTGATGCCCCTCCATCTCTTCATTCTCCGGTTTTCTGTTCAGCCTGTTGCTGCCTCACACAGCATTGCCTTGACATTCCGCGTTGCTGCCAGTGTTCATGCCACAACCCCGCGTCCCCAGCAGCAGACTCCCCTGCACACTTAGCAGCACTGGTCTGTGACTTGCAGGTCAACTTCCTTTCACCTCATGCATTCTGAGAAGCCCCTGCTGCTGCCTTCCCAGCACTTCCTGTACCCGCCTGTCACCTTAATTCCTTCCACCACATCTCCTCTGCATTTCTTGACTTTTTTTTTTTTTACTGAAAGAGCAGTTTTCATATCGTGAACATGATCTAAAAAAAACACTTCCCTTCCTTTGCTTGAACATCCTAGACTCTGGGACAATGGCCCCATTGCCATATGAAGTACCTTGCCCGAATGCAAACATTTTGGGTCTTTTTTTTTTTTTTTTAAGCAGTTCACTGACTGTTGTGGGGAAGCCCCATTTGTTCCCAAGGTAATGCTATCGATTTATTAAAAATGCTATTTAATCTAGTTCATTAATTTGCAGATAATATTGAGCACTAGAATTTTCCATGATTTTGAAGTCATTTTCCTTAGCTCCCAGTCCTAGACAATCTTTGGCACGTGTTTTTCCAGAATATCTTAATAAAGTTGTTTGATGTATTCTCATGACAGCACAGGCTTCCAGTTGTGTCTGTTATCGTGGCGGGTAATCTAGTCACCCCGTGTCTCCCGTTGTGCTTGAAGAAATAAAGGCACAAGTAGCAAACTCCAGAACCCAACTTGTGCCCTTTGGAGGGGTGCTCTTTGCCATGAGGTCACACGTGCACTTCTTGACCTCACTGACCCCCAGGGTCTGCATCAGAGAAAGTAGGAATATTTTACAGCACCGTTGAAATATTAAGTTAGCGAAAATATATGAATCTTTAGCACATTCCTTAGCACATATTAAATGTTCAGTCAATTTGATTGTTTTTATCATCTATGATTTTTTCCCCCTCTGTCTTCATCTTTCTAGGCTTCTTGGCCAAATCTTTTTTTAAAGATTTTATTTATTCATCTGACAGAGATCACAAGTAGGCAGAGAGGCAGGCAGAGAGAGAGGGCGAAGCAGGCACCCCACCAAGCAGAGAGCCCGATGTGGGGCTTGATCCCAGGACTCTGAGATCATGACCTGAGCCGATGGCAGAGGCTTAACCCAATGAGCCACCCAGATGCCCCTTCTTGGCCAAATCTTACACAATAATAAATTTTAAAAATTATAAGAGAAAACTTCCATAAATACGTTTGTTTTGTTTTGAATCACACTATAGGGCTCTTCGCTTGAGGCACCATCAGTGTCTCTATTAGCCCTTCTAGCAATACGTTGCAGTTCCCCCCCCAGAACCTCTTTGTTGACCTGCACACTCATGTCCCAGCAGCTCAGGCCTTCACCTTTGCTGGTGAAGAGACTTTGGAAGCATCTAGAAGGTTACACTGATGACTGACTGATCCTGTCAGTCAGACCTCAGCCTTCTTGCCTCCAGGAGGACACAAGTCATGGCTAGAGCTAGGCTTGACATCCACCTGGGGTCAAAACTTCTCCTGAAACCATGTTTTTGCTATATTCCCTCTCCTATCCTATCCCACTTCCCCAGCCACCCTGTAGGTTTCTCCTAAAGACATCCCTTCAGTCAGGTTCTACTCTCAGGCTCTACTTCTGGGGAACGCAACCCAAGACAATGCCCATACTGCTCCCTCGGTAAGACAGGCTCAGGGGCAGAAGTGTCACCAAGGGGAAACCCCTGGCCCCCAGAACATGGCACCTGAGCAAGCAAGGGTCACCCAGCATATTAGCTGACACATTGCAAAAATTCAAACATACATGTCTAATGTATTTGAGAGAGTCCTTCCTTAAATGAAAATCAGATCCCAACATTTCCCCAGTCCTCACTATGCTAAACACAGCTGGCTAAAACTTACCCTTTTTGAGTGAAAGACATGAGTGCAGCGGGCCCTCCACTGTCCCTGAAGTGAGTCCGGGAGAGTGCACCCTCCCCAAACAAGTGACTGCTTACCTCCCAGGTAGACAGTTTGACCCCATGGCTGCTGGTTTTTCGTAGAGTCTTTCTGGTCTTGTGCATACATTTGAGCCAAGGCCCCCTTTGTTCATGTCCTGCTACTGTCTTGAGAGACCAATCTTTGCAGCATAGCGGGTCCCACACCGGTTCTTGAGTTTGCTGCACCTGCCCTGTGCTGTGGCTTTGGCTCTTGGTACTTTCCTCCCAGTTTAAATAGTAATAATGATAAAGTTAATATATGGCGAACATTCACCAAGGCCTTGCATGTCTTACCTAATTTAAAACTTTCAATAATGATAGGAGACTATGACTTTGGAAATCTGTATTTTTCTTTGTTGTGTGAGTTGACAGATACATCAACAGTGAGATGAATAGATCAGATGCACGTGGCCATAGCAGCCTAGATTTTCCACTGGCAAAAATGACAAGTAGGAACCAGACTGGCTCTCCTGCATCATGTTAATTTGGGAAACAGTGACTTCATACCCCTGTACCATCCATAGGTGGAACACGGGCTGTCATTTCTGGTATGTGGGGCATCACCACCACACTATCGAGTGGTTGCCTGATTCCAAGTAATAAAATTTACTTTTCAGTAGTTCCCTGAAGAATCTTTTAACTTCTGGGCTGTTATGAATTAAAATGGGGGATATAGTAAGTTTATTTTCTAGAAGCTTACATATTATATATCAAGACTGGGTTGTGATTTCTGGAAAAACAACAATATTGCTCTTAGAAGTTTTGCTGTGGTTAGGGAAGACACATATGTGATATTTTCTTACATAGGAAGGATCTAAATGTCTTACACTCTAGACAGTTCCTTTGACCTAGAGATAAAGAAATTGAGGGGCACCTGGATGGCTCAGTTGGTGAAGCGTCTGCCTTTGGCTCAGGTCATGATCTCAGGGTCCTAGGATTGAGTCCTGCGTCAGGTTCCCTGCTCAGTGGGGAGTCTGCTTTTCCCTCTCCCTGTGTCCCTCTCCACCACTCATGCTCTCTCTCTCAAATAAATGAATAAAATCTTTAAAAAAATAGAAAAAGAAAATATATTAAGATACAGAGAATTTCAGTGAGTTCCCTTAACTAGAATCAGAAGTATGAGAGAATTTGAGAATGTGATGTTTGAGTCACCAAGTATTTACTTGAAAACTGATAGGATAGCTGCAGTACTGAATTTTTGTTTTGGGGTTTGTTTGTTTGTTTGTTTGTTTTAGAGAAAGAGTACGTGTGTGAATGGGGGCAGGGGCAGAGGGAGAAAGAGAATCTCAAGCAGACTCCACACCTTGAACAGAGCCTGACATGGGGCTCAATCTCATGACCCTGAGATCATGACATGAATCAGATCATGATCCAGAGCCACTTAACTGACCGAGCCACCCTGGTGCCCCCTGAATTTTGTTTTTTTCAGACAGTGATTAAGAGTCTGGAATACATTCACCAAGAGTAGTCACATACAGCGATTAGTTTCTTGGCTTCTAACACATGCTTCCTTGTCATTCAGTATAGTTGAAATACATGTCACATCAGGGAAGAACATTGCTAATCACTGCTCTGGTACAGCATAGACAAAAACCCCACACTGTTAAATAATTTGATTTTCATGAGTGCTGGAACATAGGAAAAAATAGGCTTAATGGATGATGGCAATCCTTTCATGCAAGTTCTGAGGAACGGTGTGGGAATTGGGAAAGGCCTTGGAGACAGAAAGTATGCTCTGCTGAGTGAGCGGGGCTACCTGGCTGGCCCTGCTGTCCACAGCTATGATCAGAGTCACAGGATGAACAGAGAGGGACACAGAGTGAAGAGGTGGAATTATGCTTTCCTGAGGAAATCAGAGAAGAACAAAGGAAGAGGATGAAAGAGGAAGAGGATGGAAGAGGATGTATGTGCATCTGTGAAAAATTGCTGGAAACAGATGAGTTCTTCACAAAAGCCCCAAGAAAGGAGTAAAGTGTGTGGTACTGGAGAACTCCCTGCTGGGGCCAATGATGAGAAAGCTCAGGTGCTGATGTCTGGACTCCGTGTGGGACAGACAGACGGGAGCAGGATGTGGTGGGCTACCAGCAGCTTGTGCACACAGGTTTCCCTCAATCAAGTGAGCCTCATTCAAGGATGGCCTATGTAGGAGCTTAGAGGTTTAAGTTCTACTTTTAGGGTACAATGGATTGATTTCTTACTTTGCAAAGAAAGGATCTGACTAATAAAAACAGTTCATCACTGGCCACAGAGCTGGAAAATGGAACCCAGGTTTCTGACTCCAAGCTCAAAGTAAGTTTTACCTGATTGTCTTACATTTCTTTTTATCAGAAATATTTTATTTTATAATAAATCAGGACACAGATTGACATTATGAAAACAGGGACTAAGTTTTGATTCAGAATGCAAGTTCATTTTTAACTTTCAGCATTTCCTCGCTGTGAGGCCTGGTGCAAGGCGCTGTAATTGTAATTTCTCCACCTGCAATGGGTGTTCTGTTATGAACGCCGAGCTTGAACATTTAGTCTGAGTGACAGATGAAGGCTGTATCTTCAATGCTTAGCACAGTACTTGTGCACTGTAGGTCTACGGTAAGCATAGTTGTTACAACGTTCTGCCCTTCCTACCGTCCCTGGGTTGGAATCTGATTACCTCCAGCACTGGTTTCATGCCTTATGCATTTGCAGTGTGCAGATTTGCATAGATGGAAAACTAATGCCTCTCAAGAAAGATAATCCCAACATGAATTCCAGGTCCTGACTTTTGACTAGGACCATAGATAATAGCTCTCCTTTAGTATATAATTTTCCTCTAAAAATTTTCAAAGAGGAGTTTTCTGACAGTCAGGCTTGAGATGAACTCGGGTATATTTCTATCAATGAACCTTCCTTCAACCAGCCAACTAAAAGAATGTATGAACAAAGGAACATAAATTGCAATTTAAGAAATTTTGTAATTATTTTCAGTGATTTCTTTGCATGGATAGAATATTAGAGAGCAAGAATCTCTAGGCACTAAGAAACAGAGCAAGAACATTGAATTGAACGTTTAGAGTATTCTTGTTTACTGCTAATGCTTTTATGCATTCATTCTATCCATTAATTTAATCCATCATTAATATAGTCAACAAATATTTATTGTTGCATTATGTTTGTTGTTTTGTTATTTTTTTTTTTAAGAGAGAAAGGGAACAAGAGGGGAGGGGCAGAGGGAAAGGGAGAGAGAATGTCAAGCAGGCTCCACACCCAGTGGGCTGTGGGGCGTGACTCAGGGTTTGACCCTGCAATCCCGAGATCATGACCTGAGCTGAAATCAATAGTCAGATGTCCAACCGACTGAGCCACCCAGGTGTCCCACACTTGCGCTCTGATGAAGTTTAAGTTCTAGGTCTAGTCTATAGAAATGAATGAATAAAAAAAAAGAAAATATTATTTACTTACAACGTGGACATTAAAAAGAGGTGAACTACCATGTAAGGAAGAGTAGGTGCTGGTTTTGATTGGGTGGTATGGAAAGACGTGTTTGCAGAGCAGAGTTGTATTAATCAGTATAGTTTAATTCCTATAGAAAATAACCTCAAATATCAACAAAGACTCGCTTCTTGCTCCTATCACAGTCCAGTGTAAGTTGGAGATAGCTCTATCATCTGACTCCAGAGCCAATGCTACATCTATTATGTTTATAATATGACAACATTCCACTCCAGATGCCAAGTCCATCAGTTAAGGTTCACACAGAAAGAGCTACTGTGGATATAATGGAATAGGAATTTATTAGAGGAATAAGAAGACACATGACTGTGGGATAAACTATGGAAATAAAGATTCAGATGGTAAGCAGGAGGTTGAGACAATCGTTAACCAGACTCCCTGACACTAGGCATGTCCAGCTCTCTGGGCACCTGTGGAAGAGGGCTGCCTTGTGCTCATGTTGCTCTGCACTCAGTTTTGGCATCAGGACCAGCAGATAGGAAGAAATCTGGAAGCCAAGGGGAGAAGAACATGTAGCTACTACAGGCTGGGCAATTCTGGATCTTACATAATGACATTCAAGGACTAGTGGCTACTGCTTGAATTCTCTATTCCAAATTTTGAGCAAGTGTTTCTTTTTGCTAAATCAAACCTGATAGGATGCAGGGAAGGGGATTTGGGGAACAGTTCCCTCTTATCCAGATTGACACAGTATAAAACCACCATAACGAGGGGCAGTTCTAACATACTGACAAACTGAAAGGGCTCCAGATCACGTGGATTGGGATGGAGACAGAATCATGGAATAATGTCCTTTGAGAAAATATTGAAAGGATGGCAGAAACTAACACAGGTTTTTTGTTTGTTTGTTTGTTTGTTTGTTTTTCTTAAATTTCTCAGTGTTCCAAGATTCATTGTTTACGCACTATACCCAGTGCTCCATGCAGTACGTGCCCTCAATACCAACCATCAGGCTCACCCAACCCTCCACTCCCTCCCCTCCAAAACCCTCAGTTTGTTTCTCAGAGATAACAGTGTCTCATGGTTCATCTCCTCCTCTGATTTCCCCCAACTCACTTTTCCTTTCCTTCTCCTAATGTCCTCCATGTTATTCCTTATGCTCCACAAGGAAGTGAAACCGTATAATAATTGACTCTCTCCACTTGACTTATTTCACTCAGCATAATCTCCTCCAGTCCCGTCTGTATTGATACAAAAGTTGAATATTTATCCTTCCTGATGGAGGCATAATACTCCATTGTATATGTGGACCATATCTTCTTTATCCATTCATCTATTGAAGGGCACCTTGGTCTTTCCGCAGTTTGGCTATTGTGGACACTGTTGCTATGAACATTGGGGTACAGATGGCCCTTCTTTTCACTACATCTGCATTGTTGGGGAAAATACTCAGTAGTGCAATTGCATGGTCATAGGGTAGCTCTATCTTTGATTTGTTTTTAAAGATTTTATTTATTTGACAGACAGAGATCACAAGTAGGCAGAGAGGCAGGCATGGGGAGGAGGTGGGAAGCAGGCTCCCCGTGGAGCAGAGAGCCTGATTTGGGGCTCAATCCCAGGACCTTGAGATCATGACCTGAGCTGAAGGCAGAGGCTTAACCCACTGAGCCACCCAGGTGCCCCTCTATTTTTAATTTCTTAAGGAATCTTCACACTGTTTTCCAAAGTGACTGCACCAACTTGCATTCCCACCAACAGTGTAAGAGGGTTCCCCTTTCTCCACATCCTCTCCAATACTTGTTGTTTACTATCTTGTTAATTTTGGCCACTCTAACTGGTGTAAGGTGGTATCTTAATGTGGTTTTGATTTGAATCTCCCTGATGGCTAATGATGATGAACATTTTTTCATATATCTGTTAGCCATTTGCATGTCTTCTTTGGAGAAGTGTCTGTTCATGTCTTTTGCTCATTTTTTGATGTGATTATCTGTTTTTTGAGTGTTGAGTTTGAGGCATTCTTTATAGATCTTGGATATCAGCTCTTTGTCTGTAGTGTCATTTGCGAATATCTTCTCCCATTCTGTGGGTTGCCTCTTTGTTGTGTTGACCATTTCCTTTGCTGTGCAGAAGCTTTTGATCTTGATGAAGTCCCAAAAGTTCATTTTCACTTTTGTTTCCTTTGCCTTTGGAGACATGTCTTGAAAGAAGTTGCTGTGGCTGATGTCGAAGAGGTACTGCCTATGTTCTCCTCTAGGGTTTTGATAGATTCCTGCCTCATGTTGAGGTCTTTTATCCATTTCTAGTTTATCTTATAACTCAGGCTTTAGAAGACCTGAAGATTTCAAGAGAAACGTTTTCTACTCTTGTGTTTTCAAATTGTACAGAATCTGTGAGCATGTGTGAAATTCCTGCAGAATGCCAGGTGGGCTTGGAAGGAAATCACACAGAAGGAAGTTCTGAAGTCTTAGTCTCATTACATTACTTCTGATTACATTACATTACATTACATTACATTACATTACATTACATTACATCTGATGTGGAAACACAGTGCAAAGTAAACACAACTGTACTATTGGGAAATTCTTACAGTTTACCTTGAGTTTACCTTGAATTCTATTGTTTTGACTCTAAGTAGATTGTCCTTAGTTAGAGATGCATATTTTAGCTCAAGGGAAACCACCACAAATAATAATATGAGAAAGGTACAGCTAAAAAACAATGGATGAGTCAACAGGATATAAAATATATTTAATTAACACAAAATAAGGCAGAAAAGCTGAAATAAAGGAATGAAAAAAATCCCCAAGAGATAAGCAGGTAATAAAGAATGTCTAATCTAAATAAAAATCACTGATATTTACATTAAATATAAACAACTAAATATCATAATAAAAACATCCTAAGGACCTGGTTTTTAGAGTAAAACTATGATTTCTTTATAAGAAGCACGTGTTAAGGTAGACAAAGGTTGATAATAAAAGGAGATGAAAGATATTTAATTCATGACCAAAAATCAGGAATAACTTTTATTTTCAGACAAAATAGACTTTGATAATAAAGTTTTATTAAAAAAATAGGAGTTTGATAAAAATGAAGCATAAATGAAGCAAGAACTCTTAATTATAAATATATGTGCAACTAATAACAGTGCATGAAAGTATATGAAGTAAATTCTAAAACACAAAAGGAGACTTTTAAAAAAAATCTTTTAAATCTATGTTTTTTAAAATCTGAATTTGAAATTTTAGTACACCTCCTTCAGAAATTGATGGAAGAATTAAAAAATTCAGGGATAATGTTTAAGATATTAATGACACTATAACAAAATGACCTAAATGACAAATGTAGTGTGTTATCCTTCATATCTAAAAAATGCATTCTTTTCAAGGAATGTTGGTAAGTTTACTGTTATATACTTTTGGATGGGCCATAAAACGAATCTTAAACCATTTAAAAAGACTGAAATTTATTAATAAAAATAGGGCCTCCAATATAAAATTCTGTAAGAGACACAGGCATGAGAAGTTTGAAACTCCTGATTCAAAGAATAAATCATAAAGGAAATTAGATAATATTTCAAAGTGAGTGACAATAAAATATAACATTTCACAATTTTGAATATATAACAAGGGCAGTTTTATATATTTAATGTTATTTTTAAAAATCCTAACCAACAGTGATTAACATTTTTTTCTTGAGAAGGTAAAAGAAGATAAGCAAATTAAACCAAAATAAGCAGAAAAAAAAAATTAAAACATAAGAGCAGAAACCCAGGAAGTAGAAAAGAGACAAAGGAAAGAAAAAATATCAGGGTTAAAAGTTGTCTCTTTGGAAAACTAATAAATTGATAAAGTTAATAAAATTGATGACCAAAAAGATAAACCACAAAATTACCAATATCATAAACAAAAGATGGGAAATTACTGCAGATCCTGCTTATATCAAGAGTATGGAAGTGTTACCATACATTTTTATGCCAATAAATTAGGCCACTTAGGTGAAAATGACAGATTCCTTGATAAATAAGACTTACTGAAACTGACTCAAGGTGGGGAAGACAGAATCCTCATGCACTGTTGGTGGGAATGTAAAGTGGTGCAGCTACTGTGGAAAACAATATGGAGATAACTCAAAAAATATAAAATAGATCTACTCATGATCAAGCAAACCCCTATCTGGGCCTGTAGGCAAAGGAATCTGAAATCGGGGTCTCAAAGAGGTGTCTGCGCTTCATGTCCATCACGTTATTATTCACAGTAGCCATGACATTCCAGACATGAAAGTAACCTAAACCTAAACCTAAATTCAAGCCATTTCATTCAGGACATGAAAGTAACCTAAACATTATCTGTGGGCAGACAAATGTAAAGGGAAAATGTGGTGTGTGCGTAGCAGAATACTCTTCAGGTGCAAAGGAGAAGGAAGCCTTTCCATTTGAGACAACATGGGTGAACCTGGAGGACACTGTGTCGAGTCAAATGAGGCAGGCAGAGGAAGACAAATACTGAATGGTATCAGTTACATGAAGTATCTAAAAGGGGCAAACTCATAGAAGCACAAAGTAGAGTGGTACTTGCCAATGGTGAGGTGGTGGGAAATGGGGAGGTATTAGTCAAAGGCTATAAAATTTCAGCTATGCAAAGGAGTGAGTCCTAGGGATGTGCTATACAACAGTGTCTATAGTCAAAAGCACTGTATTACATACTTAAAATTTTGCTAAGAGGGGCACCTGGGATCAGTTGGTTAAGGGTCTGACTCTTGATTTGATTTCAGCTCAGTTCACGATCTCAGGGTTGTGAGATTGAGCCCTATGTCAGGCTATCCCCATCCCCCACATCTAACTAAAAAAAATTGCTGAGAAGATAGATATTATATTAAGTTTTCTTATCACACACAAAATAGTAATAATCATTTCATGGATTTTTCATCAAGTTGTATACATTAAATATCTATAGCTTCTAGCATATCAATCATATCTCAGTGAAGTGGTTTAAATATATATAAAATATAAACATATATACAAGTATATGTGTGTGTTGATAAAGTATGTGTATATATATATTCATATGCATATATTATCTTTAAAGAGCTTTACAGAAATGAAAACAAAGAAACACTCAAGAAATAGAAAATTTGAATAACCTATTGTCTATTGAAGAAACAAAATTTCTTTCCAGAAACTTTCAAATCAAAAAAAGCCAAACCCAAATGGTTTTACTATTGAATTCTATTAAACAGAGAAGGAATAAACAATACCAGTCTTATACAAACACTCTTTATAAATAGTAAAATAGAAAAAGATGGAATACTTTCCAGAAAATTCCTGATAGTTAAAAACTATAAAGACATTATAAGAAAAGAATTTATAGACCAATAAACTTTAGAAACAAAAATGTGTATTGAAAATAAATTCACTAATGCATAAGAATGGCACCCTCTTTTGATTAATGGAGGTTATCCCAGGAAGGGATGGTTGTTTGACATTGAACATCCACTCAGTATATTACCAATTATTAAGAGGAAATAGAGGAAAATAATATCATCCCAATAGATACAGCAAAACCAGTTGACAAATTTAACACCCTTTCATGATAACTTTTTTTTTTAGAAAACTAAGAATTTAAGGAAACTTCCTAAATCTGATAAAGAGCTTTTATACAAGATGCTGAGATAAATGATATATAAAAATAAGACAGTGAATGCTTCCCACATAAGATTAAATGAAGTATGGATTTCATTCTTACTTTTATTCACCATTTATGAGATGCCCTTACCACGACAATAAGCTAGAAATAGAGGTAAACATTTTGAAAGGAAGAATTAAAACTGTACATATTCACAGATGGCACGATTGTTTTTATTATATTATATACACTATCCTAAGGATTAGAAAAATTACCATAACTAGTAAGTAAACTTAATAAGCTCTTAGTTGCAAGGCCTATATCCAAGAATCTATGTTACTTTTATATACCAGCAACAAATACCTTAAAAATAAAGTTAAAACAACCATATTTAAAACAATATCAAAATACGAAGCAATTAAGAGAAAATCTCTACACTAAAATGGAGAGAGATACTATGGTCATTGATATGTTATGCATGATACTGTTTTCAATACTTTAAGACTACAGTCCTCTCAATTTAATCTGTAGATTTAATGCAATTCCAGTCACAATTCCCACAGACTTTTTTGTTTAATTGAGAAACTCATTCTGAAATTCATAGGGATATGCAAATGACTTAGAATTGGTAAAATATCTTTTTAATTGGGACATTTGTACTGTCTGAACTCAAGACTTACCATAAAGCTGGAATAGTCAAGGCAGCTTGGAATTGGAATTTGAATTATCTAGACAGATTATTTTTAATGAATTATTTTTAATGAATACACTGAAACTCTGTCAAGTCAGTAGAGAATAATATACATACATTGAGGTTGTCTGAATTTTGGCTATTGTAAATCATATTGTACCTAACAATTTCTGAGTATAAATCTTTTTTTTAATTGCATTCTTAGCATAAATTTCAAGGTTTGGAATTACTGGAAACAAAGCTTTCATTCTTTGATGCCAAATTGCTTTTCACAACAGTTATTCAAAGTTCCATTGTCCTAGCATATTTCAGAGTAATTGAATCTTAATCATTGAAGGATTATAAATAGAACAATAACATACCCTCATTTATAATTTAAGAGAGAGAAATGAGACTGGGGATGGTAAATATAGTTAGGAATTGATTACATTAGGCAATGCAGGAAATAATATGAACATATGCCGCACCTGAGCAGCCCTTGGCATCCATTCACTTGTTTCTACAATTACTTAATAAATATTTATTGGTCACCCACTCTGTGCCAGGCAGTATGCTTGATAGAGAAATGATTTAAAGTCTAGACCTTACTACCAGCTGCAAAACAAAAACAGGAAAAGCTTATATTTGAGATTTAGATTTAGAAATTCAATTTGGGTACCTGGAGACTTTCTGAAGATCCCATCTTCTGGCTTGATGAGTAAGTGTAAGTGTACAGTCAGGTCCATTCATAACCACATTTCTTGTTTGTTTGTTTCCTGAATCTTTGCACCCATCATTTCACTTGAGTAACTCTTAAAACTCTTGCTGCAGGTGTCAGCAGAAATGTCTTTCCCTCACCAAGGCTTTATGACTCTTTTCGAACCCCTAACGTCTTGTCTCAAAGGACTAACAGGGTAACAATGTCTCCAACATAATACCTTTGCGAGAAGCCAACTGCAAATCTCAGGAGAGAAGTTGCAAACCTGAGAAGACTGGGGTACATCTTGTGTCTATCAGGCTCGCAGCCCTCCCTGCAGAAACACTTCTCCCGAGGACCCTCTTCAGCTCCCCAGTAGCACCTTGCCATACTGCAGGTGCTTAATTCCATTTTTACTCTCTCCAAGGTAATGAGCTCTGGTTACCCTATCCTCCCAATGGGCTTGGGTAAAGTAATTATGCCTTTGAATGGATCGTGGATCATGCAAAAAGATAAGCGGTGTCCACATTTCATTATGTATTGATTCTGCCGGGTTTGCCCTGAAGTTGATTCAGAGAAACATAATTACTGTTGTTACACTTCATTTAAAAATGCTTTCAGTAACGTGAAGTGATAAGTTTGAAAACTGATGGTCTTTTGGAAAGCTAGACCTTAATATATATCTTTGAAATTTTCTTAAGTATCAACACTTAAAATGGAGTCATAATTAGTATATTTTTTAAAAAACCTGTTTGTTTTTAAGTGACAAGGAAGAAAACATTCTCCACTGTTACTCTTAGATTTTAATTTTATTGTTAGAAAATGAAAAATCTATTTCTTTACCTCATTTACTTTTGACAGCTCTACATGATTCCAGTAGAATATATAGCTGTATGATGGGTGCACACACAAATGCTTTTTTCCAAAATGAAACTTTCTTGCTTGATCATAGAGCATTCAGAAAATAATTACCAAAACTGTATACAAATAACTGAGTTGGAACAATAATGCCTTGGTTACTCAGAACCTTTTTTTTTTTATCTTAGATAATTATTTATAACATTCTGATACCATCTTATTTTCAACTGAAAGATGATTAGGTGATGAAATTAGTAATTCTTATTCCTCAGAGAAAAGATTATTTCCAATGCAATTTGGTATGTGATGACAGATTATATCATTTCTTGGTTGTTATAAGATCTATGAGAGCCAGGGTTTTCATCTTTTTCCTGTGATTGCCCTAAGAACAGGCTGGGATACCACCAACCCACAGGATCTATTCAGGCACCATGACTGAGACAGGGTGGGGAGTTCCTATGACACATCCATACAAGTTTCCCATACTAGGCAGGTGGGATTACCCAAAGAAATACCTGTTTTCGTTTGTGTGTGTGTTTGTGAATAGATCTCTATTTCATTTCTGTATTTGTGAGAGAAAAGTTGGGAAAATAGGGGTGCTTGGACGACTCAGTCAGTTAAGCATTTGACTATTGATTTTACCTCAGGTCTTGATCTCAGGGTCAACAGGGTTGTGAGTTCGAGCCCTGCGACAGGCTCCTCACTCTATGGGATTCTGCATGCCCCTCTCCCTCAGCATTCCCCCCCACCATGCTCTTTCTCCCTCTCTCTAAAAAACATAAAAGAAAATGAAATACATAAACATATGCCTACCCTGATTCATTTGATGGAAACATTAAATTAATAATCTTGCATATAGAGGGGATTTGAATGGATATGTGACAATTATTTTTTATTTGATAGCAAGTTTTCTATGCTATAAGTATCTCAGCAAGGGTGCCTGGATGGCTCAGTCAGTTAAGTGTCTGCCTTTGGCTCAGGTTGTGGTCTCAGGGTCGTGTAATCAAACCTCACATCAGGCTCTGTGCTCGGTGCGGTGTCTACTTGGGACTCTCTCCCTCTGCTCCTCCCCATCATTCTCTCTCTCTTTCTCCCATAAATAAATAAAATCTTTAAAAAAAAAGAAAAAAAAACATAATTAAGCACGAAACCTCTAAAAAAGAAAGGAAACCGACTTTCAGAGTGCTACCAGAAAATGGTGTGAGTCGTGTGTTATCCACTATTCCTACAACTGTTACTTTACCTTTGCTACGCAGAGAGGCAACATCTCAGGAAAAGAATGTTTTCTCAAGACTTTAGTGGGTTCCAATTGATGTGTATAAAGGACTTTTCTTGACTGCTTCTGAGACCCTGTTGTTTGACTTTTTCTCACTGTTGTTGTCAAATTTGAACTGGATCTCAAAGGACCCTCTGAAAAGCAAAGTATACCCCCAGGACTCTTGGTGGGGAAGTCTTGCTCTAGTAGATCTGTCCTTACTGACTCTTTGCTAAGAAAGCCAGATTAAAAATGGGCTTATTTGTTAATGGCCTGTTTTCTCATAAGTTTCTGCCAGAGGGTTTCAACTGCTTTATTTGATTTAGAAAAATAACCTTACAGAACGAATTTCCTGTTTAGGTCTCACATTTTTTGGGAAATCTATCTTTGGTTCATTATATATTTTGAACTTAAGGGTACTCAATCCCTGTATCCTAAACACAACAGCATGACTTCCTTTTATGTTTTCCAAGGGGGGGAAAAAAACTTAATATTCCATAAAAGAAGATCCCATGGTGGTTATCAGCTTTACATTTTTATCCCAAATGCCATAGCTTAGAATCTTAAGGAATAGCCTGTACTTGTGGGGATGAATAAAAGATCAAGCAACCCTGATTTAGACACTGATTGTGTCTCTGAGATCAGAAATGTCCTATTGCTGAGAAAGAATCACACAGTGTGAGCCCAGAAGGAGTCTTGCAGGTCTAAGAGCTGGACAGATCAGCCTGTTAGTGTTCGTAGTAGCTACTGGGAGCCAGGCTCCCGGCATCCTGGTGTCATCCCACCTCCTGCTCTTCCTTACGCTGTAGCTCAGTGAGGAGGCTGAGAACCCGAGCTGCAACGTCAAACAGACGTGGTTCGAACCTTTTCCATATCACGTGAACTGCATGGATATGTCAGGGAAGCTCTCTGCTCCTCAGTCTCTTTATCTGTAAAACAGGGATACCGTTAGTCCATCTCATAGGATGAAGTCTCGTCAGACACAGACACAGACTGTGCTTGGCAAGTACGTGTTATGTAATCAGTAAGTGTTGGTGATTATTTGATACAGCGTGTTCTATCCCTTATTAGAAGAAATATCAGGGTATGGCAGTATTATCAATGGCGGCACACAGGCTGAGTACATGCTTGTGCCTACGTTTCCCCTGGTGGTAGAGCAGTCTGGATTGAGCGGTAGAGGCCGTGGTGGGTAGACCGCTGTACTCCACACCTCTTAGTGAGAGACCAGTTATATCATGGTGTTACACGTTGGAGTTAACAACCCCCACCCCATGGGATCTATGGTCACTGACATTTAGGGGAGAATAGTAAATCAGAGTTCCTGACTCTTCCAATTAAATATCAAAAAATACAAACTGTATCGTCTCACAATTCTGTATGTCAGAAGTCTGAGCTGTAATCTAAGTAAAATCAAGTTATCCATAGGGCTGTGGTACTTTCTGGACTCTAGGGGCGTGTCTGCGTTCCTGCTGTCCCCAGCTTTTACAGACACCCCTATCCTCCAGCTGGCAATGGTGGGCTGCATCCTCACCTGGCATCATCTGCTTTCCCCTAATTTAGGATCAGGAGCCTCAGAATAACGTTGGGCTCAGCAGGTAATCCAGGACCAGCTGATTAGCAACTGAATTCCCTTCTGCCAGGTCACAGGGTTTAGAATATTCTGCCTATCACACCAACTGTGGATGACTGAAACTAGGGCAGTCCCAGCAAACAGACTCTGTAGGATTCTGGACGTGGATGGGTCACCAACAGAAGGTTATAGGGACCCATCACTGCTGATGGGCAGAGCCCTGATGGTCCCTAGCGTGCTGCCAACAGCATTCCTGTGCTGAGCTGGAAACAGGTGGGAGGTGGCTCATGACCTCATGCCATCTCTGGCCCTTGAGAGAGATGAGGGAGATAGTGACAGAGGCTGAGTACCATCATCGATGTATCTGTGCAAAGAAAAAATGACAGATCACTGCTGATTGATTAATCATCAACATAAGCAAAGTGTTTCATGCTGAGAAGTGGAAGGGAGCCCATCTCTGGAGCTGATCAGGCTGAAGACCAACCCGGGTCTCCACGGTAAGAGAGCAGAACTTCCAGAAGGCATTAGCGTTTTGGAAAATTACAGACACTCTAGGCTCAGGACCAAAAGGGAGGGGAGAGAGCCAGGTACTTGCTGAAGCCCCACTCCCTCATTCTTCTTGGGTTCTCTGAGAGGTAACAGCCTCCACGTAATTAACATACTTTTGCTTATGTCAGTTCTAATGCCTGCTGCTATCTGAAAACAAAACATTCTATCAACATACTTCCTGTGTTTACCAGCTATGAACTGATGGTTCTGTCTGGTACATCCAGTTTCCTGCCTGAATCCGATGCTCTGATTGGAGCTCCCCCCTCGCTCCCCTCAGGGTTTGGATGGAATGGCATTCTGCTACGGGAGGGGACAGTGGTTCTGTGGCAGTCTGGCCGGAGGAGTTGCTGGAATGGGAAGACCTCGGCCATTCTGCTTCCCTGGCTGCTCCTGGGGCCGACTGCTGCACTCTCCCAGGCTGGGGGAAGCACACGGCCCATTTTGCCAACCACAGTGGGCACCATTGCAAAGAAATATATCTAGATGGGAAGAGTATGTTCTAAGCATATTTGGAAACCAATCTCTTTTATAAAATACTGCTACAAGTATGTGGTAGTTGTAAATCAAGAGGAAGCTGCCCTCTGACTTTGTCATACAGACATCTCTATATGGAAGGAAGTTTTATAAGCCTTGCCCTTTTTACAGCTCGGCAAATATAAATTCTTACTTCTCCCTACAGAGTAAATTGTTTCCCCAGAATACCAAGGTTAGCGAGTATATTTTTATGGGCTCCAACACGAAGTTAGAATCATCAATGTAAGATGAAAAAAAGTGACAAAACAATTTAGTTAGGCCACTCTCCATTTAAGACAAAATAATGTGAACACACCTGTCTCAAAGTTGCATACATAATGTGCTATAGATATGTATAATTCATGATGCGAGAGCACCCTTTACATGGGTAAACAAAGGTAAGACCTCTTTTTTTTTTTTTTTTTTAATTTGACAGACAGGGATCACAAGTAGGCAGAGAGACAGGCAGGACAGGGGAGCAGGAAACCTGCTGAGCAGAGAGCCTGATGTGGGCTCCATCCAAGGACCCTGAGACCATGACCCAAGCAGAAGGCAGAGGCTTTAACCCACTGAGCCACCCAGGCGCCCTTGAAAGTAAGACCTCTTGATTATGTAATAATTGTTAGACCACTAGTATCTCAGGTAAGAAAACAAATTGACACACTGTAAAAATTGTATTTTGGGTTGATTTTTTTTTTTAATGAAGAAGTAGGCCTTTTAAACCCAAATTTATGATCTTCAGTAATGGAAGTCTTTAAAGAAGCAAAGGGCTAAATCCATAGATGAACGCATAGAGCTGCTAGAAAGTTTTAAAGTGCATTTTTATTGTAATTGGGTGAGAGAAAACAGACATGCTTCCTCATGGGTTTTGGTAATAGTAATTAATGGCATATGTAAATACATCTCCCACAGAGCACTTTTCTTTAAACTGAATTAAAAGGGAGTTTCTGGGGTGCCTGGGTGGCTCAGTGGGTTAAAGCCTCTACCTTTGGCTCAGGTCATGATCCCAGGTCCTGGGATTGAGCCCCACATCAGGCTCTCTGCTCAGCAGGGAGCCAGCTTCCCCCACCCCCTCTGCCTGCCTCTCTGCCTACTTGTGATCTCTGTCTGTCAAATAAATAAATAAAATCTTTAAAAACTAAAATTAAAAGGGAGTTTCTCCAAAGCCCACACTTCAATCTAAATGCCTTTAAATAAAAAAATGAGATATTGTCAGTCGAATTCTACATACTGGAAAAAGTACTTGACCTGAAATCAGGAACCAGGGCACTAGCAATAAAATAAAATTTAAAAGGAGACCATTATTCTGGGGGAAAAAAGAATACTCCAGGTACACGAAGATGGTGGTCTTCCCCCTTCCATTATTCTCCAGCACGCATGCACCTGTGTCCTGAAATCACACACCACAAATAATCACTGTGCTCTCAGACTTCTGTTCTGCTCTGCTGACCTCTAGTTTTCTTTCGGATTCTGCCATTTCTTGGTAGGCTATTATATTCTAAAAGAGGTCATTTATAAATTTGTTTAAAAGATTTCAATATTTCCATTTCTTGTGAGTTAATTGAGAAAATTTTGGCATGAACCTACACTCATGTCAAAATTGTAGTTTTGAAATTAGCATAAAAATGTCAAGCTGTGTTATTTGTTATGCTCCACAAATAAGTGAAACTATATGATAATTGACTCTCTCTGCTTGACTTATTTCACTCAGCGTAATAACCAATAACATGGAGGACATGGGGAAATGGAGAGGAGAAGGGAGTTGAGGGAAATTGGAAGGGGAGCTGAACCATGAGAGACTGTGGACTCTGAAAAACAACCTGAGGGTTTTGAAGGGGCAGGGGGTGGGAGGTTGGGGGAACCAGGTGGTGGGTATTAGGGAGGGCACAGATTGCATGGAGCACTGGGTGTGGTGCAAAAACAATGAATACTGTTACGCTGAAAAGAAATAAAATAAATAAATAAATAAAGTTATAAAATCGTTAAAAAAAAAAAAATGTCAAGCTGTGGGGTGCCTGGGTGGCTCAGGCGGCTAAGCCTCTGCCTTCAGTTCAGGTCATTGTCCCAGGGTCCTGGGATTGAGTCCTGAGTCAGGCTTCCTGCTCAGTGGGGAGTCAGCGTCTCCCTTTCCCTCTGCCCCTCCCTCTGCTTGTGTGCTCGCTCTCGCTCTCTCTCAAATAAATAAATATACTCTTCTTAAAAAAAAATCAAGCCAGATTTTACTTTTTATCTTTTTTTTTTTTAAAGATTTATGTATTTATTTGAGAGAGGGAGAGAGAAAGAACGGGGGAAGAGGGGCAGAGCGAGAAACTATTGAAGCAGGCTTCCTGCTGAGCTGGAAGCCCAAAGCCGACTGGGGTCAATGACCCTGACATCGTGATCTGAGCTGAAATCAACAGTCAGATGCTCAACCAACAGAGCCACCCAGGTGCCCCTACTTTTTTTTTTCCCCTGATAAAGAAATGATCCTGGCATCTTCTCTAAAAAGCAGATCTTGGCATGAAATTTGAAGGTTCAAATGATAGGAATTTGGGCATGTTTCAGCTGCTTCTCCTCATGAAAAATGATTGAAAATTTGAGAAACTCCATGTTCACTGCATCAAATGATAACAAATGTTCTAGCACTTTGTGCCTTCTGTGTTGCTCCCTGAAGATCCCATGTTTCTACCTTTTTGCTGCACTTGATATTTGGAATCTGTTGCTGTCATGAAAAAAATCCAAAAGGTGTGCTTAGACACATGTAGTCCCAATTGTAAATTGTGTTGCATTACTATGTTACACGTAGAGGCAAGCGAGCAAGCGGTGTGTGAAGCGACCCCTACTGAGGTCTGCAGACAGAGGAAACAGGAGGACGTCTAGGGACAGGTAAGGGATGGCAGCAACTTAATATGATTTATACAATGTGTTGGCTGCCCACACAGTCTTTTGCAGAAATAGTGCACTGGGAGATAAGGCAGTGCTACTTTGATTTTGAATTGGTAATGATACTTCTTTCTTGTTGACATTGAGATAACATGGATAAAAAAAAAAAAATAGGAGGAACTATAAGCAAACAAGACACATCCGTAATATCCTTTCATGTAAAACAATGGTAAACCAACTATTAATATTTTCTTACTGCAGAAGTCCTGCTATATGTTACTATGTTGTACTCACGTGAATAGATAGCTCTCCATATCATAACTCACTTCCTTACGTTAGCTGAGCCAGGTGCATTGGGAAGGGTTGGAAATAAAATTATTTGAGCCATGAGAATATGGGGACCATAATAGTTAATAAAGACTCCATTTATGTGACTGAATATACATAAATATTGAAACTAAGAACAAAAAATGATAATATTTCAAAAGAAGAGGACTAAGATAAGCGAAAATGAGGCAGGAGGGAAAGGAGGCTTGGGAGACAAGTTGACCAAAGTAAAGTCATTTGGTTTTAGGCTCTCCCATAACCTACAAGTCAGCAGATCATAAAAAGAGCCACAAAATCCAACTCAGGGAAGACCACAAGATCCCATTCCCTCCAGCAGGAAAAGCCACAAAGGCTGGACATTCTTAAAATTGCTCTCTGTGGGTAATTCCCCAACACTAAGACAATGGAAAAATGAACTGCCCAGTAAGTCATAAGCCAAATTTAAAGAGTAAGCTTCTCCCTATATGGTTAGCTAATTAAAAATATATATATATATAAAACCCTTTGTTAGAGGCAAAGGGGGCCATCTTCTTCATCTGGGAGAAGACTACTATTTTGTGAAGCCACACTTTTCTTATTTCTATACTTAATAAATCTTTGTCCCTCACTCTAAATATCTTGCTCTTGAATTCTTTCTTGTGCAAAGATCCCTCTTGGTAAGAGGCCTGCGACCTTTCCTCTCGGGGCCTCAGCCTATCCGGCATCAAAACTATTCAAGAGACAAAATCCTCTCAACAATTTAAGGGCTCAGAAAAAAATTTTAAATCAAATTGGCATTACCTATGCTGTTCATCCTATGCAGACAAGTTTTATATCGAAGCAATCTTTTCTCTTTCGATGCATATCTCTTTACAAAGTTCACATATGTAAATACCAAGCTGGCAGAGTTACAAAATTAATATACTTGAGCTGAATTAGAGATCAATTATACTTGCTAATTCTCATGAATCACAGGTCTCATAAACTAAGCATAGGAGCAATCAGCACTTAATTAAGAGACAATTCAGTTAAAGTCTATTACAGTTAACTGCAAGTCGATGTAACAACATTTCACTTTGGAAATCATAGACAAAGAAAACAGACAAGATACAAAGTACAAAATAAGCTTATAAATGGAGAGAGCTGGGTGAATTTTTTGTTCTGCTTAAATAATTCAAGTTCCACAGTGGCAAAAACTTTCTCCTTCCTTGTCCACTACTGAATCCATACCACCTAGAGCGCATCTCCCCAGGGGTGCTCAAAACACATGAGGTAAGTATTTTATTTGCCAAAGCCAGTGCAAATAATACATATTAAGAATTGTGAAGGCATAAACAGTAACACATTCTATAGCTAGATTTTTAAAGATTTTACATAGAGGAAGACCATTTACAAAGTGTCATAAAACCTTTCCATGATTAGCATCATTAAAGTCGTATTGCCTAATTACAGAATATTTGGTAACTTCAGGACTGAGACAGAAAAGGAAAGGTTGGCACTAGAACTGTTTAAATCATGTTCAACACTTTTTTTTTTCTATAAGAAAGACAAGATATAAATGGTAGCTTAATTACTATCTACTGGTAATGTTGATTAATTATGAGCAAATCAGCTTATTATATATTTAGTATTTCCATTGTTTACTCTATTAAATACATATTATGATTAATCCAGAAATGACTAGTTACTTTAGCATGTCTAGAACTGAAGTGTCTAGGTAAACACTGTATTTTTTAAAATGTAGATTAACTTTAAATGTCCAAGAGAGTGGGTTTATATTAGGTATGCCATAGTTCATTCGACAAATATTTACTGAACAGATGCTCTGTGCTGGTCCAGAATGAATATAGAAACATAAATTTAAAAATGTTTATCAGGTGACATATTTGGCAATAACTGGAGCATTACCACTTAAAATCTTGCAATGGTTATCAATTTTTAATTGTTTTCTATATACAGTTTTGGTTGCAGTTAGCACTGACAAAGCACTGTGTCACAGATTTGATTGAGTAGCGGGACAGGTTCCCCAAAACTGTGCATTTCTAGAAACTTTGAGTGAGAATGGAAGGGAACAGTGCAGGGGTTGAGTTAAAGCTGATAAAGCTGGGGGAAAGTTCTCTTGACAGTGTAACTGAAACTGGGCCAAACCTGATTTCACAAACAAAAGAAAACTGTTTTTCAGTTAATAATGATGTGTTGATATTTGTTAATTGTAACAAAGAGAGCAAACAACAGAAGATGACAGTAATAGAGGAAATGGGATGCAAAGCATAGAAGAATGGTTCATATGATTTGTTCAATGTTTCTGTGACGTCTAGAACTGTTCCAAAAAATAGTTTATTAAAAAAGAAAAAAATGGGACTTTTCCCCGACAGTCTATATAGGTGTATGGTTCCTGGTGAGAGATGGATTCTTGTATGTTCTCGCACTTTATTCTTCTTCCTTTGTTTTGCCTATGTTTTAAATTTTATAATACATTTTAGGATGAACTTGCTAATTTACACAAAAATATTACTAGAATTTATACTGGCATCATGTCGAATAAATAGACCAATTTGATCTATTGAGAGAGAGATCAATTGATCAAGATCAACTGATCTTGAATAAATAGATCAATTTGGAGAAAATTGATATCTTAATAATATGGGGTCATCCCATACATAAATATTTTATATCCCCCTATTTATTTAGGGCTTTTCTAAAGACACATTTTCTAAGTAGATGCTAAAATTTCTCTCAGTAATATTTCATGTTTTTCTGCATGGAAGTCTTGCTGCTCTTTCTTTAGATTTATTCCTAAGCCTTTGATTTTCTACATTGCTATTGTAAATTTTTTAAATTTCTTTTTGTGACTATCTGTTGCACAATTTTATTTATATTTACCTTGTACCCCATAAACCTAAAAATTCCCTTATTGATATTAACAGTTCTTCTGTAGAATACATAATTTTCTGCATATATATTTCTTTTCACCTGTCACATTTCTTATGAATTCCTTATTAATCCTTATAATTTTATCTATTTTCTTTGCCTTATCCTGCTGTCTGAGATATCCAGTAAAATGTTAAATAGAATTTGAAATCATGCATGCCTAATTTTATCCTTTTTCTAGGAGGAAAAATTTTTAACATTTTTCAGTTCTTTAATTTATTATGATAGTTGCTATAATTATTTTGTGAATATCCTTCATTAGGTAAAGATTCTATATATTCATAGTTTAAAATGAATTATTTTTGGCCATTCTAACTGGTGTAAGGTGGTATCTCAATGTGGTTTTGATTTGAATCTCCCTGATGGCTAGTGATGATGAACATTTTTTCATGTGTCTGGTAGCCATTTGTATGTCTTCATTGGAGAAGTGTCTGAAACAACGTGTGTTGGAGAGGATGTGGAAAAAGGGGAACCCTCTTACACTGTTGGTGGGAATGCAAACTGGTGCAGCCACTTTGGAGAACAGTGTGGAGATTCCTCAGGAAATTAAAAATAGAGCTTCCCTATGACCCTGCAATTGCACTACTGGGTATTTACCCCAAAGATACAGATGTAGTGAAAAGAAGGGCCATCTGTACCCCAATGTTTATAGCAGCAATGGCCATGGTTGCCAAACTGTGGAAAGAACCAAGATGCCCTTCAATGGATGAATGGATAAGGAAGATGTGGTCCATATACACTATGGAGTATTATGCCTCCATCAGAAAGGACGAATACCCAACTTTTGTAGCAACATGGACAGGACTGGAAGAGATTATGCTGAGTGAAATAAGTCAAACAGAGAGAGTCAAGTATCATATGGTTTCACTTATTTGTGGAGCATAACAAATAATATAGAGGACAAGGGTAGATGGAGAGGAGAAGGGAGTTGAGGGAAATTGGAAGGGGAGGTGAACCATGAGAGACTATGGACTCTGAAAAACAACCTGAGGGTTTTGAAGGGGCGGGGGGTGGGAGGTTGGGGGAACCAGGTGGTGGGTATTAGGGAGGACACGGATTGCATGGAGCACTGGGTGTGGTGAAAAAACAATGAATACTGTTATGCTGAAAATAAATTAAAAATTTAAAAAAAATAAAAATAAAAAATAAAATGAATTATTTTTATTATAAATAGGTACAAAATTTATTAAAATTCAGCTTCTACTTCTGTTGAAATAGTCATTATTTTCTACTCTATTCTGGGTAATTCAATAATATGTAGCTGAATTCTGAAGAGATGGGACCATTTTATTTATCATTTTTAAAATTGTTTCTTAGCATAACTTCATTATGGTCAGAAAACAATTTCTATGATTTCAAAGCTTAAAATTTTACAAAACTTGCTTTCAGGGCACACACAAGGCCAGTATGGACAACTATTACATGTGCAGTGGAAAAGAATGTTTATTATGGTGATTTTATGGAATATTTTTAGTATATATTACTAGATCAACAGGTAATTGTGTTATTCAAAGTGCTGCTAATATTCATTTCCTGTCTTCCTATGAGTCACTAAAAGCTTCATTACAATTTTCTAACATAATTGAGGATTTGACTCTTTTTCTTTTCTGTTTGTCAATTTTTGCATACCGTGTTTTGAGATATATATATTGTAGGAAAGGGAAAAAAAAATTACCTTCTACCCTTTAAGTTCTTCCAGCTGGACTAAGAATTAAATTTATACAAGACAGGTTAACAGGGGGGGAAAAAACACCAAAATTATTACCTGGGCATGGAAGACCAATAATGAAATTGATACCTGAAGAAATGATTAAGGCAGGTAGTGTTTATGCAGTTAGACAAAGGCAATAAATTTGTGAGGAATTGACAGGAGAAGGAAAACAGCTATTTGGGAGCTTAAAATAGAAAGGAATTCTAAGAGGAATTTGGGCTGAGGTTGCAGATTAGAAAAAAAGTAACAAGGTTGTTTCTACAGTTTTCTCAGCTGTAGTGTCTCTATCTCTAGTTTTACAACGTTTTTCTTCTCTTACAGGGAAGGTATTTTTCATAAAGGAGATTTAATTCCTGCTTCAGGGGGACCAAAGAGAATGGGAGCATTCTTACACTGACTATATTTTTTCTTAACTTATTAATCCATTTTTTAATTCAAGTATAATTAACATAGAGTGTTACAGTAGTTCCAGGTATACAATAAGACCATTCAGCGATTCTATACATTACTCGGTGTTCATCGGGATAATCCCTTTACCTGTTTCATTCACCGCCCACAATCCCACCTCTGGGAACCACCCATTTGTTCTCTGTGTTTAAGAGTCTGATTTTGGGTGCACCTGGGGGGTTCAGTCAGTTAAGCATCTAGCTCTTGATTTCAGCTCAAGTCGTGATCTCAGGGTTGTGAGATCGAGCCCCATGTCAGGTTCCACAGGTGGAGCCTGCTCAAGATTCTTTCTTCCTCTCCTTCTCCCTCTGTCCCTACCCATGCTAGTGCTTTCATGTGCGCTCTCGTGCGCGCTCTCTCTCTCTCTCCAAAAAAGAAAAAGAAGAATAAAAGAAAAAGAAAAAAAAGGGAAAAAAAAAAGAAAAGAAAAAGAATCTGCGTTTTTGTTTGTCTTTTTTTTTCTTGGTTTTGTTTTGATTCCACATATGGTATTTGTCTTTCTCTCTCTGACTTATTTCACTTAGCATTATACCCTCTAACTCCATCCATGTTGTTGCAAATGGCAAGATTTCATTCTCCTCCTCCTCCTCCTCCTCCTCCTCCTCCTCCTCCTCCTCCTTCTTCTTCTTCTTCTTCTTCTTCTAGATTTTATTTATTTATTTGACAGAGATAGAGATCACAAGTAGGCAGAGAGGCAGGCAGAGGCAGAGGGGGAAGCGGGCTCCCCGCTGAGCAGAGAGCCCGATGCGGGGCTCAATCCCAGGACCCTGATATCATGACCTGAGCCGAAGGCAGAGGCTTAACCCACTGAGCCACCCAGGTGTCCCAAGATTTCATTCTTCTTTATGGCGGAGCAATATTCCATTGTATATATATACCATATCTTCCTTATCCATTCATCTATTGATGTACACTTGGTCTTCTTCCATATCTTGGCTATTGTAAATAATGTTGCAATAAACATAGGGGCACGTATGTCTTTTTGAATTAGTGTTTCCATATTCTTTAGGTAAATACCCAGTAATGGAATTACTGTATCATATGGCAGTACTATTTTTAATTGTTTAAGGAACCTCCATACTGTTTTCCAGAGTGGTTGCCCCAGTTTGCATTCCTACAACAGTGCACAAGAGCTCCCCTTTCTCCACATGCCCAGCCAACACCTGCTGTTTCTTGTGTTGTTGATTTTAGCCATTCTGGCAGGTGTGAGGTGATACCTCATTGTGGTTTTGATCTGCATTTCTCTGATGATGAGTGATGTTGAGTGTCTTTTCATGTGTCTGGTAGCCATCTGGATGTCTTCCATGGAAAATTGTCTATTCAGGTCCTCTGTCTGTTTTTAATTGGATTATTTGTATTTTGGGTGTTGACTTGTATAAGTTCTTTATTATATAGTGTTATATATGTAATATACATATGTATATCTATATACTAAATATGATATTATATATACAAACCTCTTATTGGATATATCATTTGCAAATAATCTTCTCCTATTCCATAGATTGTCCTTTTGTTTTGTTGATTGCTTTTTGTTGTTGTGGAGAAGCTTTTTATTTTGATGTAATGCCAATAGTTTAATTTTGCTTTTTTCTCCTTTGCCTCAGGACATATATCTAGGAAAATGTTTCTGTGGCTCATGTCAACAAGATTACTGCTTGTGTTTTCTTCTAAGCATTTGATGATTTCAGGTCTTACATTTAGGTCTTGAATTTATTTTGAGTTTATTTTTGTGTATGATGGGAGAAAGTGGTCCATTTTCATTCTTTTGCATGTGGCCGTCCAGTTTTCCTAGCACCATTTGTGAAAGAGACTGTCTTTTCCCCATAGTATATTCTTGCCTCCTTTGTCGTAGACTAATTGACCATAAAAGCATGGATTTATTTTGGTCTCTATTCTGTTCCGTTGATCTATGTGTCTAGGTGGAGAATGTTTGCACTGGTTCTGGCTGGTAACCGTGTGTCTACCCTAGAAGGCAGCAGAGAGAGTGGTGCCCGTCTGCTCTTTTGTTCTTGGAGAAGTTTCCTAAATATCCCTGCTCCTCTGGCGCACATTCGGAGATTAGCAAACCAATCTCCTCCCCATATACCCCAGGAATTTTCAAACTGCTCCTTCTCTGCTGTGTCTCTCGGGGGTTTTTATGCTGGCTCTTTAAGGGCAGGACTCAGTTTCCTTTTATTCTCTAGCTCTTCCAAACCTGAGCCCACTGATTTGTAAAGTGCTAGGTGTTAAGCTCTGTGGATTGTAAAAACTTGTGTAGCGAAGCCCCACTGGTTTTCAAAGGCACATGCTATGGGGACTCATCATCCCACTGCAGATTCCCAGAGTCTGAGTACCTGGAGTGGGGTCTGCTCCCCTCCCTCCCCTCCCATTTGGTTCCCAAGAGTGTCTGTGCCTCTTCTCCCCTTTTAATGCAGGAGAAGAGTCTCTATGACTAACTGTGAGAAGTCTGTTCCTCCAGTCTTCCTGTCATTTTCTGGAGTGCTACCCTGTGGCTGCCCTCTAGGTTGGTCCACGGTTGAGGCGAGCTTAGGAGCTCCTACTCTGCCATTTTTCTATGCTAGTGGTTTCTTAAGTAGCTTTATTTAAAATAATCAGTATGCCAAAGTGGCACATTGACATGTTTTGGGGCAGCCTGCCTTTGATGCCTATGATATTTTACATATATACATATATTATGTACACAAACATGTACATGTAAAAATATATATATGTATAAAACACACACACACACACACACACACACACGTTTTCCTCCCTGCTAGAGAGTCACTTTTACTTTCTGAATATCTTCATTTATCTCTGCTATTTCTTGCTTTAAGAGCTTTGAAGCAGGTGTGAACTGCATGAAAGCATCTTTCTTCCTTCATTATATAACCCAGTGTCCTTTTATAATATTAGATGTGTCGGTGGTGGAGAAAGTGGCATCTTTCTTTATTTAGTAATGGTATCATGTATCTTTCCCTTTCTTACTTTTACATTTTCTGTGTCCTAATATTTACATCTCTTAGAAGTATTATGTTGTTTTTTAAAAAAAACCCATTCTAACAATCTACCTTTTACAGGACTGTTCAGCTTACACTTAAGGTTGTTACTAGTGTTTTCTGATTTAAATCTACTATTTTATATCATTTCTATGATTTCATAGTGTTTTAAGCATTTCTTCTTGGCTTACCATGATTTGTTATAAATTATTAACATCACTTCTCAGAAAATTCACAGTCTTTGAAACATTTTACCCTGCTTGACTTCAAGCAGTTTCCTTATTTCGGTATAAATTCTCTATATAATACAACTCACAGATGTTCCTATTGTTTCTGAAGTCATTATTAATTGGATCAATCAACACATCATACAACACATCATACAACACATCAATCAACACATCATACTTCCTGTTGTGCCCACATCTCTGTTTCCTCTGGAATTATTTTTCTTTCTCTTAAGTAAAGCTCTTTATATTTCTTGTAAAATGGGTCTACTTGTATCCAATTTTCTCTGTACTTAAGATAGATATAGAATTCCTCATTGACATTTTCTTTTTCAGAACTTTGAAAATATAACCAAAGGCTCTTAGCCATTATTGTTTCTGTGAGAAATCAGCTCTTAGTATTTTTGTTGTTGTTTTAAGGCAATATATATATAGTTGCTTTAGATTCAAGTATTTTTTGTTATTTTGGACATTTATCAATTTAGTATGATATGCAGCAGTGTACTTTTCTAAAAATTCATCTTTGTTTTTCACATTGCTTCTGTAATGTGTTTGCTAGTTCTCATTAATTTTTGGACAGAGAACCATTTCTTTTTTTTTTTTTAATAAAGATTTTATTTATTTATTTGACAGACAGAGATCACAAGTAGGCAGAGCGGCAGACAGAGAGAGAGGAGGAAGCAGGTTCCCCACGGAGCAGAGAGCCTGATGCGGGGCTCGATCCCAGGACCCTGGGATCATGACCTGAGCTGAAGGCAGAGGCTTTAACCCACTGAGCCACCCAGGTGCCCCTGGACAGAGAACCATTTCTTAAATACTGCTTCAGTTACATCTGAGTTACTCTCTCCCTTTGGGTCTAGAATTCTGTGTATCAGGAGCCAGTAAGTTTTTTCTTCTGGAAAGGTAAGCAGGTAATTAAGCAACAGGTAATTAATAAACACAACTACAGGTAAGTTGTGTAGGCTTTGTAAGGATTCTATTGCACAATATCTTCTAACTCATTAAAAACATTAAAAAGCATTCTTACTTCAAGGGCTATATAAATACAGTCCACATGCCGTATTTATTTCTAGTTTTTTTTTTCTTACTTGTTTCTGAACAAATCTTGTGGTTTTGATGACTTTTATTATTGTTTGAAAGCTATCCACTGTTTATAAAAATGTAGAGATGATAAAAGCTCTCCACAAAGTGGGTATAGACTAAAGGTACCTCAGACTAGTAAATGCCATGTAAGACAAGCCCACGGTGCCATCATAGTCTCCAGTGAAAAGCTGAGCATTTTTCCTCTATGATCAGGAACAAGACAAAGATGGCCACTTTACAACCTTCATTAAACTTAGTATTGGAAGTCCTCGCCAGAGCAATTCAGAAGAAATAAACAAACAAAAACTCACAAAGAAAGAAAGAGAAGTCATCCAAATTGGAAAGTAAGAAGCAGAACTATCACTATTTGCTGGTGACATCCTATTCTATATCTAGAAATGCTAAAGACTCGACCAAAATACCTGCTAAAATCAATAAATGAATTCAATAAAGTTGTAGTATGCAAAATTAATGCAAAAATCTGTTCTATCTCTACACACTAATAACTATTAGAACTAACTGTTAGAAAGAGAAATAAAGGAAACAACCCCAAAAGACCTAAGAGTAAACTAAACCAAAGAAGTGAAACTACACACACTGATAGAAACTGAAGACGACACAAATAAGCAGAAAGATACTCTGTGTCTTGGACTGGAAGAATTAATATTGTTAAAACATTCATACTACCCAAAGCAATCGACTGATTCAATAGAATACCCTTCAAAATTCCAATAATAATTTTCAGAGAATTAGGAAAAACAATACTTTTTTTTTTTTTTTTTTTTTTTTGCAAAACTGCAAAAGACCCCGAATAACCAAAGCCCCTGATTGTAGTAGAGATTAGCACCTTACCCAGATACTGTGGGTATACAGATGCTGTGGCCGTGCAGTGTGCCGAGTTACTTCAAAAAGGCCTAACACAGGGGTGCCTGGGTGACTCAGTCGGTGAAGTGTCTGCCAGGCTCCCTGCTTCGCGGGGAGTCTGCTTCTCCCTCTGTACTCCCCCTGCATGTGCACTCGTGCACTCTCTCTCTCTCAAAAATAAATACAATCTTAAAGAAACAAAGGCTTAACACAAATTGACAGAGTGGTGGGATCACTCTTGAGCACTAGAGTCCTTAAAAAGACTTGAACTATGCAGAAGAAAATAAAACATTATATCAATACAGTATCAATGGAAGAAAATCATTGAAATAATAGAAGCAAATAATCACCCAAAGCTGCAAAGGATTCTGAATTTTCTCTAATACTGTCCATTTTATATCCAATCTCTTTCGTCCATATAACTTGTAAAGCTATGCTTTAGCAGAATTGTTCATTCAAGGGCATTATTTATCGGTAAAAAGGTAAATTTGAAAAATCTGTAACTGCAAAAAGCTTCATTTGATCAAACTGGCTCTTCAATCTCATGAAGCACGGATGAATTTTGCTCATGCTCTGACAGAGGTGAGGCAAACTCAAGCACCAAAATAAAAGCATTGATTAAATTGATGTTAATATGAACAGCAAGATAGCGCCCTTCTAGGGAACCTTACAGTTCTGCTAGCATCCTGTTAATGAGGTAGAACTCCAGCTGGTATCTTTTTTTATTCAGCTGTGACTAATTATCTTCCTCAATCATATTAACATATTGAATGCAGATTCATCTACAGTCATACTAAAGTTCTAGCTTTGGCATTAAAACCCAAATAATGATACCCACAACTGCCTAAGAATCATGATATTCATTCCCAATGAATGAGTAAAAGAGCTGGTTGTACACAGAAGGGAATGTCTTCTGCATCCTCCTAGACAGTTTCAGGCATAATACTCGTGTGTGTGTGTGTGTGTGTGTAATTCTTGTGAAAAACCCAGGGAAAAATCCTTTTTCCCGAAACATAAACGTGGTAGGATCTTGACTTGTAAATTCTAAAGCTGGTTCATTTTAAATGGCTACAACTGATCCCTTTGAAAGTACTTTGTACATTGCTTGTCTTTGTTAAGTGTGAAGAAAATTATACACGTGTGTGCCCCTGTGCACGTGTGTGTGTGTGTGTGTGTGTGTGTGTGTGTGTGTATTTGGGTGGGACTTGGGACTAGAAGCTTTTGGAAGGACACTGAGATGGCATGTACTTCTTATTTAAAGTCTTAGTTGAGGTATTTAATGTCATTTCATCACTGCGTAACGATTCTGACAGTGTCAAAGCCAATAAAGACTAGTGCTTCACAAGCACACTCCCGCCAAACTAGAACTGAGTGCTGCCTAAAGGCTGGCTATTTTATTTGGGTCTAACTAGAATAAGCACAGAAATATGTTGGTCTTTGAAGATAGGTTAGTATGTTTGCAAAATACTGATTCTTTGGATGTTATTTCTTTTTTTCAATTAATTTCTTTATTGAGGCATAGTTGACATCCAACATCATGTTAGTTTCAGGCGTGCTGCATAATGGTTCAATATTTGTATATGTTGCGGGGTGCCTGGGTGGCTAAGTGGGTTAAAACCTCTTCCTTCACCTCAGGTCATGATCTCAGGGTCCTGGGATCGAGCCCCGCATCGGGCTCCCTGCTTAGCAGGGAGACTGCTTCCCTTCCTCTCTCTCTGTCTGCCTCTCTGCCTACTTGTGATCTCTGTCTGTCAAATAAATAAATAAAATCTTAAAAATATATATATATTTGTATTGTTGCAAAATGCTCACCACAGTAAATTTGGTTCATACCCCTCACTGGACAAAGTTATAGAATTTTGGCTTTTTTGTGAGGGGAAATTTTAAACTCTACTCTCTTAGCAATTTTCAAATATACAATATAATATTATTAACTATACTTGCCATGCTGTCCAGTACATTCCCTAGATTTATTTTATACTTGGGAGTTTGTTCCTTTGACTCCTTTCACCAGTTTGCCCACCTCCCACCCCCACTGCTGCCAACACAAATCTGTTCTCTGTATCCATGAGCTTGCTGTTTTGTATGTTTTACTTTAAAAAAATTTTTTTAGATTGCACACATAAATGAGATCATAAGGTATTTGTGTGTCTCTCACTTATTTCACTGAGCATAATACCCTCTAAATCCATCCATGTTGTTGCAATTAGCAAGATATCATTCTTTTTATGGCTGAATAATATTCCATTGTGTGTGTGTGTGTATATATATACATATATACATATATATATATATTTCTTTATCCATTCATCAGTCGATGGACACTTAGGTAGTTTCCATATCTTGGCTACTATAAATAATGCTGCAGTAATATGGGGGTGCACATATCTTATCAAATTCGTTTTGTTCTCTTCAGAAAACTCTGTTTTCTACCCAGAAATAGAATCGGATCATACGATAATTCTGTTTTAAACTTTTTGAGGAACCCCCATACTGTTTTCCATGGTCACTGCACCAATTTACATTCCCACCAACAGCCCACAGGGTTTCCATTTTCCCACATCCTTGCAACACCTTGTTATTTCTTGTCTTTTCGATAATAGCTGTTCTGAGAGGTGTGAGGTGGTATCTCATCATAGTTTTGATTTGCATTTCCCTGATGAGGAGTGACATTGAGCATCTTTTCATGTGTCTATTGGCCATCTGGATGTCTTCTTTGGAGAAATGTGTGTTCATGTCTTCTGTCCATTTTTAATCAGATTGCTTTTTTTACTATTGAGTGGTATGAATTCTTTATATATTTTGGATATTAGCCCCTTATCAGATACATGATTTGCATATATTTTCTCTTGTTCAGTAGGTTTCTTTTGCTGTACAGAAGTTTTTTGGTTTGATATAGTCCCACTTATTTTTGCCTTTGCTTGGAACGTTACCTCTGAAAATGACAATTTCAATAGTTGAATAGGATGGTGTTTCAAAATTTGCTTTGAAAACTTGTCTTATTGTTAAAGTTAATAAACAGTAGATGAATAATGAAATCATTTTGGGTATATAACTAAAGATATCACCCAGTAAATACTGAAGTTAGCCTTCCTGACTACTGAAAATAACAGAGAAGGGGTATACTAGCTTCTGAAATTTATTTTTTTTTTTAAGATTTATTTATTTGAGAGAGAAAGAGAAGGAGCACATAGAGGGAGAGGGAGAAGGAGACACAGACTCCAGTCTGAGCAGGAAGCCTGATGTGGGACTGGAGCCTGGGACCCTGGGATCGTGACCTGAGCTGAAGGCAGATGCTTAACACACTGAGCCACCCAGGTACCCCTGAAATAGTACATTTCTGTTGAGAGTTGTGATCAATTACTCTCTCTCTCTCTGTTTGAGCAAGGCTGTACCCAAACCAACCAGGGCTGAAAGCACAGTGTGTGCTGATGCCCAGCCTCGGTGCCACCAAGCAGCAAGGAGACTCTGGGACATTAGGGAGGCTCTTATTACACATGCTTTATACCAACAAACCTGAGCACACAAGTATGCCTGCCACCCTGTTTCCGTCTCCACATTACACATTTCATGGCTTGGGGATAGTTCAAATACGGTGAAAGATGAGGATAGAAAATTGATTTTTCCAAATGGAAAATAGCTTTTATACCTAACTACATAAAGAAAACCTGTTCCTTTAAGAAAGAAATCCTATAAGCTTTGAAGGAAGAAAGTAAAAATCACATCAGTTTATCCAGCGATGAATGTAATTGTTATTTTGATAGTCATCCTTTCATTCATTATGTGCATAATGGACACATTTATACATTTGCATAAGTGGCATCATATCAAGCATTTGAAAATAATTTCACTTGTAAAAAATGATCACTATATTCTTTTTCACCGTACTTTTACTTGTTACATCTTCTTTTTCTCACTGATGGTGACTTGTTTCTCTGTGTGTTTAATAATTTTGAATTATAAATTCATGGATTATTTTTCCACCTGCTGAGATTCTCACAAGCAATAGTGTTAAAGTTCTCCATGGAGATTTTGAATTTGTTCATTACAGGTATTCCCATCACCCTCTGTCCATCTCTTCCCTGTACCAACGTCAAAGAAACATCAACATCATATTTTAAAATACAGTCTTAGCTGCACCTGGGTGGCTCAACCCATTGAGCATCTAACTCTTGATCTCAGCTCAGGTCTTGATCTCAGGGTTGTGAGTTTAAGCCCCAGGTTGGACCCTTTGGTACCTACTTAAAAATTAGAAAAATGAAGTAAAAATAAAAATACTATCTTAGTTTAGGATGTCTCTGTCCCTTCACGGTTGGGTAAATGTGGACTTCACATCAATGGGGGATGAAGTTCCCATTTTTCTCAGGTCATTTTTAATCCTCCTCAGATCCACCATAAAAGTGTCCAGTTTGGACACCTCCAGAACCCTGAGGTAAGACGTCAAATTCAAGCAATCCGTTTGGGGGAAGATGCCAGGAAAATCGACAGAGTGTGTCAAAAGAGACAAGGAGGAGAGAAGAACCAGCGGTTTCACCAGTGTGGGTGGCTGGAGTTTGGTCCTATAGGGACTTCAAGGGGGGAGTGTGGGACCCTCGGGCAGCTGAGTGAGGAGGCAGGTGCATTTGTCTACTACCTCCCCACTTACCAGCTGGGTGTTTGCTGGGGCCTTTCCAGCACTTCCAGGACAGGCCGCCAACATCATGCTTGGCTCGGACCTGGGGAAGATGTCAGGCAAGTTGTTGCAAGAGTCAGTTGTCAGAAGTCTCCTATGCACAGACCAGTGCCAAGGAGAAATTGATGGTTCATCAGTAACATCTGACAAACCCTCCTTGTCATCTCTCTGGATAAGTGGGTACAGTGACTTTGTTTTCTTTTCACTGGATTTGTAGTTATTGGAGGACCTGGTCTCCTATCCTTGTGTGGTTTTAAAACCTAACCTAATCCTTTAGTCAGAACAAGGTTCTTTGCAGGCTGATGTAACATCAGCTTGCCTGCTTACTGAGTGGGCTTTCAGCTTTTGCTTTGCATCTGACACTTGAAGATTTATTTCTTTCTCGTTCATTAGGCCACAGATTTAAACATACATACATATATATACACATATATATGTATATAAGAGTTATGTGTGTGTGTGTGTGTATGTGTATGAAGCAATTATACTTTATCTGATATATGCAGGTGTTTATAGTGAGTGTTTGGTACCAGCCTAGTTCATTTTGTCAGAACTAGAAGTCCCTCATCCTTTTGAATAGCTACTTACTATCTTGCAGTAAAAAATGCATTTAATCATTCATATAGTAAGAGACATTTACTTTTCTTTCCAGCCCAACCTCTGTTCTTACAAACATAACCCTAAATAACATGTCTTTGCATGTAACTTTAATAACAATGTTTTTCTCTTTGGGATAACATCCCCGGAATAGTATTTGCTTTGTTAAAGGTCTTTTACATTTTCAAATTTTGATAGACTATTACTTTGCTGAATTTCAAAAAGGCTTTCATAATTTGTATTTACCCTAGTTATACATGATGAAGGAATTGTTAACTTGCCATATGGGTATCAGTAAATATATATTGTATAGGTGTCTATATGTGTGCTTTTCTGAGTACTGATATAAACATTTTGATTTTTCAGATCCTTGATGAAGGAAGTAATTTATATTATCCCTTAAAAAAAAACTATTTATTTATTAGAACATGTGAGAGAGGACGAGAGAGAGAGAGAGAGAGCAAGGGGGAGGGGCAGAGGCAGAGGGAGAAGCAGACTCCCCACTGAGCAGGGAGCCTGAAGCGGGACTTGATAACAGGACCCCAAGATCATGACTTGAGCCAAGGGCAGATGCAGAGCCAACTGAGCCACCCAGGTACCCCATCATCCTCCTTTTGTACAGAAAAGAATTATAAAATTAATAAAATGAGAAAGAAAGCACATGAATAGAACAATAAATCTGAAAGGCGTGTCTGGCAAAGCAGGAAAGTTGAGATTAAATGCACCATCATTTTGACTCAGAGAAGAGGAGATAAATCCTTCCAAATAAAACTAACTCTGTGCACACAGTCATTCATGTGCTGGCTAGGAATCCTCAGGAAACCATCACCTGGGGTCACGGCTGCCTGGAGGCATCAGGAAGGAAAAGAGGACATGCTCATGAAGTCCGAAGGTGAGAATGCTGCCTCTCAAACTGTGCAGTGTCAGAGTCATCTTGGGGTGCTTGAGTTCACAGGTTCTGGGCACCGTTGGCTGGTCAGGCTCCTTTAAAACCTTTACACCTGGTTTATCCCTGTTAAAGTGAGCTTCTATTTCTGACATCTGCCAAGTGACAAATTCTCCCAGGCTCTGCATCACTATAGCTGCTGCATTTGCGATCTTTCCGCAAGAACTGAGAAGACGTTTTAGACAAAATGACCAACTCTGGTGACTGTCTAATACCCTTACAATAAAATACTGTTCCCCTCGTGTTTTTAAGTAGTACACACGAGATCACATTCTGTTTGAATAAATTGTAACAAATTTGCAATACTTTAATCAGATATTATCAATTGAGAACTTTTATTTCAAGCAGAGACTGTGTTGAGGGTTTTGACTTGATAGTATTTATGGAGAAAAATTGGTTGAATATATAATGAATGTAAAGGTTTATAGAGGGAATATTTATGACTAGCGGAACAACTAATTTTCATGCACTTCAAAGCTACATTTTATATAAATCATTGATGTATTAAAAAACCTCCTTTTTAATATTTTAAACAGGTTTCAAAAACATTGACAAAATAGTAGTCTTTTTTCTACTTTATATACATGCTTTAAAGTTGAAAATAGATCTTTAAAAAATGCAAATATTTGCTTTGTGGAAAGGAGTTTCCTTCAAAAATTCTAATTAAGAAAATTTTAAGTATCTGAGTTTGAGAAGTGAATTTTGGCTTGCATGAGAATGCTGCACTTATATCCAAACAGAATCTTGCAACATCAAAATTTCTTGTGAATGGGGATGCTTACCATTTTATCCAGTAAAGTTTAATTTCTCTGATTTTTTACGTTAGGAGAGGGGAAGAGTGCCATTTATTTTTATAAATTGATAGGAGTTGCCCTCTGCAGGCTTCCCTTAGCCCAAGTAAAACGTCAAATTTCCACATAGAAATTCCCAGAAATTAGTCCAACAGCAAATAAGCTCTTTACCCACTCTATTTTTTTTTTAGCAATTATTTCATTATTATCCTAAGAGAATATTTCATGTATGGTCCTAGACTATAGTTCTGCACATAAAATCTTGGGAAGGAGAGAATATCTCTTCAGGGGTTTAGTCTGCACACTCCACCCAGCGTAGCAGCAAGGGATGCTCACAACCTACAAGCCATGTGCATACACTTCAGGTATACCAGTGATAACATCTGGGGGTGAGTAACAGCAGCATTAATGTTTATTGAGTGTTTGCTCTATACCTAGCAGTGTGCTAGCCACTTCACACATCTCAGCTCTTATAATCTACACAGCAGTACTAGCAGGCAGGAATGATTATTACAATCTACCCCCACTTTTACTGTTGAAAACTTGGGGTCTAAAGAGATTTAGTAATTTAAGGCCATAAGTCTCCTAAGTGTTGATGGCAGAATCTGAATCTAGGTTTCTGAATCCTTGCCCAGATTCTTAACCACCGTTTAAAGATAAAACTTACCTTCGTCATCATCTTTAAGCCCCTCAGGCAACTCCGGGGTCAAGGGAAATGTAAAAAAGAAAAGAAAAATTTAAGTCAGGCTTTAATACATATTAAGAAGGAATAGCATTGGGGCACCTGGGTGGCTCAGTGGGTTAAAGCCTCTGCCTTCGGCTCAGATCATGATCCCAGGGTCCTGGGATGGAGCCCCACATAGGGTTCTCTGCTCGGCAGGGAGCCTGCTTCCTCCTTTCTCTCTCTGCCTGCCTCTCTGCCTACTTGTGATCTCTGTCTGTCAAATAATAAATAAAATCTTTAAAAAAAAAAAAAAGAAGGAATATCATTGACTAAATAATCTGACCTGATTTAAGTATAACAACCAAAGCCAAATTATGTTTAATCAATCCTTTATTATCTGTTCCTACTATGTAACATGTATTGGTATACATATCATGTCAGATGAAATCAAATGCTATAGAGAAAAATAAAGAAAGGAGAGAAGATAGGGAGGGTTGGGATGTGATATATTTTAAATAGGATGGTCAAGATATAAGCAAAGACCCAAAGAGGTAGATATGTGGAGGTCTGTATTCTTACCCATCTGATCCATCTAACCATTATTTATTAAATATGCAATGGGTTCCTGCTTCTGTATTAAACTCTTAGGACACCAGGATCAAAACACAGCAGCAGGATCCCTATGCTTGAGGAAGTCACCAAAACCCATCAGATAGTTATAAGTAAACGTAAAATTAAAACTCTGACAAGTGTGATGGTCATGCACATCAAGGTCAGTGAGTAGTAGACCATCTTGGTGAGGAACAGCAGGTGCACGGAGCCCTGTTGCTGGGGCAGTAATGACTTAGTTGAGGGAACAGAGCCTGAGGCAGTGTGGGTGCTAGAAGCTGCAAGGGGTGGACAGTCAACAACTCACTCATTACCACCCAACCATGGCGCACATTTCCATCTTCAAGCCTACCTTCTCATCCCGACCTCACATTTTCCACATGAGGCATGTAGAACAGAATACTAGAGTGAACACATTTATTAGTCAGAAGTTCAAGTGATTGCCGAAATCCTACAGCCCATAAGATAGAATTGAATTCCAGGCCTGGGCATTCTCTCTGAGCTCAAGCCAAGGATTGCATTTGATTGCGTATTTTGACTTTTTTCCCTTGAACATAAACAGTAATTGTTGATTGTGTGTCTAAAACACACAGCAGATACATAGTTTCATGTTTAGTTTTGAATTGACAAATAAGATTTCTCATCCTAGGATCTGGGGCTGGCACTTGTATGGTTTTTCAATGATTGCTCTTAAGACGAGAAATCATAGCACATTCATATCCATATATAAGTAATTAAATTCTTCAGAGTGTAAGTTTTTCATTTCCTTTTAACTTCATTTTTTGAAAATTTTACAACCTTTTAAATTATTTTAATTCTTCTCAGACTCAGGAACCATAATTATTTATGGTCTATAAATCTGAATCTATCCCTGTATAGTGATTCATGTATACATGTCCTGGAGGTTCCCCCCAAACTGCTCTTCATATTTATTGAATTATAAAACGTCTTTAAGAAGTGACAGAAACAAAAAAAGAAGAAGAAGAAGAAGAAGAAGAAGAAGAAGAAGTAGTGACAGAAATATTTAGAGACAGCCTATGAAAAGGGCTTGGTGATAAGACCATCTTGAGCTTTCTTGATAGTCTCCTTGTGCAGGTGAGTCGTAAAAATTATTCCCTGGAGAAGTTCATATTAGACTGTGAGTTTTAACTTCATGGGGATTGCTTCCATATGTCTTATCTAGATGATTCCCTCCCTCACTTCATGTCAGGCAGTTCTCTCAGACTTCAGGATAAAGTTACAGAGACTCAGAAACACATGCACACACACATGCCTGAAGTGAATTCACATTGTCTCTAAAAACAAATATTCAGAAGGAAATAAAACAACATTCCAATCACAATATATGCATGGCTTTGTTATGTTAGGAAAATTTAGGCTTCAGTTTCTAAATCCTTATAGTATAGTTGTTTCTACACACTAGCTTTTACTGGCCTATTTTGAAGAACATCTAAAAAACAATAAAATGTGTATGTTCACAAGTCTCTGGTTTAATAATAATTTTTTTTCTTAGAATGTGCATTGTAAAATTTTGCTCCACTTT